>NC_140558.1:34004307-34604307 GCF_057381845.1 Rhamphochromis longiceps
CTTGCTTTAAATACATAAACTTAAATGTTTTAATGTCCTGGAACTCTCTGGCTCTATGTGAAAAATGTCCAAGTATCCAAGGGCAGAAAAAGACTCATTATCCATTTTGCTTTAAGTGTCAACTTGGTTTTAATTTATAACATTAAGGCTACTGATTTATTTAAGAGAGAATAAATTCTTCATTCAGAATTCGGATTTTAAACCTGATAAAATGTCAGAAAAGACAGTAAAGAAAATTGTTAATTTTTCCTTATACTTATAGTAAATGAAGTAATACAGTAAAAAAAAAAAAAAAATTTTCCCCAAAATGTATTATGCTTAATATTTAACACTGTGAAAATTAGCATAATTCTTGATCATATTATTTTGTTTAGTGCACTGTACAACCCAGCCACAGGAGGGGAACACAAGCCAGTGGACTCCTGGTGCCATTCCCAAGCCTACATAAATGGAGTCTGGAAATCAAAGGCATGATGTTGAATGTTGTCAGTATGCATGACCCACAAGTTGGATATAAGTTAGAAAAAAAAGGAATTTTGAAGTAAGTTAGCTAATCAACAGAGTCTCCAATCGACATGTAGGTGAAGGGAACAGGAGTGATGAAGAAGGAATAGGCATTTTTATAAAATAATATTTTTCACATTGCTTTCATACAGTAGGTTATTCTCGACATAACTGTGCTTATGCTCTTTTATGAAATACACAGAAAACCAAGTAAAATTAATTGATCCATACCATGATATGTTGTTGGGTGTTGATTTATCCTTTAATGATTTCACTGAATTATGAAATAATTAAAATTATTTCAAACAACATGTTTTTGAAATTTTCTTGTTTACTTTTAGTGAGTATGGTGCTTCCCACATCCCTGAAAATCAGAAATACAAACTTATGATTTAAAAATATGTAACAGAATTAGAATCATTAAAACATTAGAGCATGTGTCATGATGTAACTTTCTGACTGGTAAAACCCAATTATAAACCCTGAAAAGTAGAATCACAGGGGATAAAAAAGGTTTTAAAACATGAATTTGCCACTATTATCATGATTTTAAAAATCTAATTTTTAAACAATTTAGCTAAAATATAGGGAATCAACAACCTGTCAGCCTTTTGTCCTCATTTTATCTCCTCATAATGCTCATATGTGATGACCAGGTGAAATAAGGACTAGCTTGCCTGGCCAGGAGAGCTCCCATTCACAGCACAGCAAGCACCATCCATTTCCAAGTGACAGATCATTACAGCTCTGATGGTCGACAGATGGTGATGAATTGGCACTGATACTGGAGCTGGACAAATTTAGAGGCAGTCAGTTGCGCAAACTGCTTTATCACACTTTCTCCATGATGTTGCCATCCAGTGGGTGCCAAATGATGTCGGAAACACCACAAACCTCCTCCCACTCTCCAAGCTCCCGAGAGAGTAATACTGAAGGGATCATCCTTGAGCTTGTTATTTGAAGCACAAACAGATGTTTGATTGGATAGAAACAGTCACAATTCACTAAAGACGCTGAATAACATCCACCATATGGCAGCCTAATAACATCTAACAAATTGCATGCCACATTGATAATACAAACACACAACAACACCTGACCTCATCCCGCTGAGTAATGCAAAGAAACAGAAGCTCTAATGATCTCATGTAGTTCACCAGTTAAAAGGAATAAGTAAGACGGTGAGGAAGCCATTTATTTATGTATTAACCAATGCTGTCATCTAGTGGTCTAAATCTAAAGGCTTGAGTATTCCTTAACTTCTATTTATGTTTTTTTTTTCTGTGTAGAAGGAAAAACCTCAGATTAACTATCCTGCATCCATTAATTTATTTATATAAGTGTCATTTAGGATTTCTTTGAGACTTTTATTGCCGCTCAGTTTTCATATATATTGTTTGTAAATACATGGTCTTTTTAGAACAATAGTGATGATGTCACGGTGACACATCATATCTCATTTCTTCTACTGGACTATACAGATTGGATTACTACTAGATCAGCGGTCCCCAACCTTTTTTGCGCCACGGACCGGTTTATGCCCGTCAATATTTTCATGGACCGTCCTTTAAGGTGTCGCGGATAAATACAACAAAATAAAACTAGTACCGGTACCGAAAAAAAGAAAATTTATTCATAACACAGGTGAAAAGACCAAGGAAAACCGAGTAAACGATAAAAACGATAACAAAATAACGCTGAAAACCGATTAAAAACCCTGAAAACTATACATTTCACACCTGAACCTCAACTCTCGCAGCCCGGTACCAAACAACTCACGGACCGTTACCGGTCCGGGGGTTGGGGACGGCTGTACTAGATTATATGCAATACATTGATTATAGAATTTGTTGTAGAACATATTTTAACACACAGACACATGCAATATGAACCTGCTGGCTCAGTGATTAATCAGTGACTTGACCTAACCACACAATGGTTACTCTGCATTCACACTACAATTTTAGGCTGAAACAGCTCATCCAGTAGCTTACACCTGCGTCATCAACCGAAACGGCAGAAACAGATCAGGTGACTGACTTGACACACCATTTTTTAAATGATATTATTTGGAAAAACACTTCTGTACTATCACTCACGCCAACTGAAAGCCAATCTCTCTCTAGTGCATGCAATGGGTGTCATTTACTATATGGGTCATTATCCATATGGGACAGCATTGCTGCAAAATTGCTGAGGGAGCCATCTTAAGCCAAAGTGGCAGTTAAACGTAATATCTGGTTGATGAGTATCAACACTAGGACTGAAGACAATGAAAAGACTTCATTAACTGTATTACCTATGTACTTACCAAAGTGACTTACTTAAACACTGATAAACAGCATGTGTGGACAGTCTTTTTATGGAGTATATGCGGTGTTGCTTTTGTTCCTTTTCGAGTGTAAAATGCATTTATAAGTCAAAGGACTGCTGTAAGTAGAATACAGTGGCAGTATATAGTAAGAGTTTCAGGATAAAAAAGCCCAACTGAGTACATTTTGAGTACATCTCTTCTTTTTTGTTAACTCCAAATACAATTCTTCAAACTAAAGTCATCAGAAGGCGTGTGCTTAGCAAAAGGAAACATTTGATTATAAGGTTTTAGTTGAAAATCTATCCTATCCTTTAAACACCCCAGTCGGAGAGATAAATGTAGGTTAAGTGGTATGTTGTTATGTAATTTTCTGACTGGTAAAATCTAATGATTTAGACTACTTTACCGGACAAGGGGGTCACTGTTGTTTCGCACCAGTGTGCATATGGCATAGAGCTAGCCATCAATACATCAACCATTAGCTGGTAAAGTAAAGTCCCACAATGAACCTTTAGTCTGAGTGGCTTGACGATCACCATTTGCATTTGGCTGAGAAGATGAGAAAATCTATCCTTGACTTATGTATCACAAGGTAGAGATATTTTAAGCATAACATTTACTTTTGATTGAAAAACCTCTTACACTCTCTTGCTTTGTACCTTAGTATAACAACTCCTCTGTAGCCAATATATTGCAATAAAACATGTTTCCCCTGCCTTGCCATTTTCTATACTGCCCTGTATTATGTTTTCCTACAAGCTAAATAGTTGAGTTTAATCCTATGACCCATTGTTAACCCAGAAAATATGATTCCTTCCCTTCCTTTTCTCCTTATTGTCTTGAATTTATCATTTTTTCCTGAATACTTTTTGTCCCTGTTTCCCACCTGTGCTGCCATTTCTTTTTAATAATATTAGTGCATTTACTTCCAGTTTACAAAATGCCACCTCCACCCGATCTCATTTAAGTTACTCCTTGGCCAAAGCAGCTGCCATCTGATTTCCCCTAATACCGAAATGTGCCAGTACCCAAATAAATTTAATTTCACTCCCCTCCTCCACTAGGTAGAAATACAGCAGGAGTGCTTCTGTAACAGGCCCTGTTGTTGTGAGCGTGAAGACGGATTACAGTCCTGTAAAACTAGAGAAATAATGAGCAGAGGAGACGTGCCTCCGCTCGCCTGGTCAGTCTTGCCAGAATTTATTACACAGGCACCAGCAAACATCTTTGCTTCTTTTGTTACTTAGTTTACCTATAGCTGTCTGGTTTCCATCAGTTGTGTTCACCATTAATCAACGAACAAAGAAGGCAAATTTGGTTTAAAAAAAATCCATCCACTCTCCTCTGCTTATCTGTGTCAAGGTCACAAATACAACAACAAATACAAAATGGAACCCACATTGTCATGCTAATGGTTTGTTATGAAGGAAGAAATCTACATCCTTACATACTGAACTTTCTAACATTTCTCATGAAATCTAGAAGAAATTAACCAAGTGCATTGAAACTAAACATTAAATGAACTGAAGCTTTGGATCGTATGGGAGTGACAGTGAATACTAAAGGACAATAGTGTCTGCCATTACCCACACCTATAGTGTACTTACTCAAAGTGGAAGAGCCGACGTAGCCTAGATAAACACAGTGAAATGCACTGCACATCATAAACTCAGCCTCAATTAACATGAGATAAACGTCACAGTATTCAGTGTCTGAGTGAAGTCACTTGGGTGAGTAATGAACTGTTTCTCCCATCTAAAAGAAGCTGCACAGTCCTGAAAATAAATAAATAAATAATAAAAATCTTTGAATAGAGGAAAACAAGAGTTACTGAAGACAAAACTAAAGGAAGATAGACCCACAAACAAGCAGCAATTAAAAGAAACTGGATTAAAGGCTTGGCACGAAATAAAGCATTTTGGTGATGTCCATAGGTTCATCCAGTTATTCAAAACTATCCTTATATTTAAAATTATGTCATGTTCATTTACTTTTAAGCCCCTGGAAAAAGAGGGCAGTGTATAACAAATGGTTAGAACTTCTAAACAACAAGAGTCATGTATGGACATATTAGTTTTGCAAAATCAGGTAACTTGTTTTGCAAGTTTGACTTTGACTACAAGCCCCATAATCCACCTATTACCAGCTTTGGCGATATTCTTTAGGTTCCGTCCAATTGTTATTGAGATTCTACAATTGACACGGCAGCTAAGGCATGTCATTGGTTTCTAAGTGGTTTCCAGGAAGTGAACGCCACCGATCTAACCACCTCCCACATGTGAGCCCCCGTCGTTAGCACCACGCGCAGCGTGTAGAGGAGAGAGAAACCGGTCGGAAAGCAACGTCATTCCTCGGACCACCGACTTGACGTAGCGCAGCAGACAGAGAGCGGAGCGGAGCCGCGTTGTCCGAGGCAGGTAAAGTACCATCCAGTATATGCCAATATTCATAGGGTCTAAAAAGCTGGCAGTTGGTTTCCATATTGTTTCCAGGGGAACACGAGGAAAGTAGGTCGTATTAGATAAGAACAGGGTGGACACTAGGGCCTGGTAGACTGTAGGCCTGTTTCCCCCGCGCTCTGCATTGAGCAACACATCCCGGTTTGAGTCTTTCCTTTACGGTCAGTCCAGCTGCCAGCACTGGCAAGGTGCCTTAACGGACACCGCGCCACTAGTTTGGAGAGGTACACGGTTCAGCGATAGATAAATTAATTTATCCGATAACACTGTAAACGATAGTCAGTTTGTTAACTGGCGGGTGCAGCGCAGATGTTTAGCTCTTCTTTTTCCACGTCTTTCAGGTGCTGAAGCGATCACAGCAGAAAGATGGCGGACGACCCCAGCGCGGCGGATAGGAACGTGGAGATATGGAAAATCAAGAAGCTGATCAAAAGTTTAGAAGCTGCCCGTGGGTAAGTAATACATTTTTGTCACATTTCGAGGTAATTGTCTGGTCGGCAGTACTTGAGTTTAAGGGTTCGGGTGATTGTGTCAATGTATACCGCCGCAGCAGCTGGAAATGGTATAAATGGGGCCGAATTTGGGAGTGGTTAGCTTAGCATAGCTAACTTAGCTAATCGTTGCTTTTGCTTGTCGCTAGTTAGCCAATTGCTAGGCGCTAACGGATGTCGCATTTAATCTCCCTGGAAGTTGAAAACATGGTTTATTTTGGACAAAACACATTTTTTTGTCAGTGTTTATATTTTGTAGCTGGCATTCCGAAGATTTTTATTCAGTTCAAGCTAGTAAGGTTGATGCTAGTTTTGTTGCTAATGAGAACCGCTAATAGACGTCATCTTTGGAAAGAGGCCGGCATGGGTGTCTTAAACAAAAAAAGCAGAACGTTGACGAAAAAGGGAAGGCCGGCAAGCTTGTAGTTACAGTTTCACAGTCCAAATGACGTTCGTCTGCTCTTTTTACACGCAAATCATACGACAGAGCCTCTTAATTTCCTCTAGAGTCCACTAAGTTAGTCACCTCATGGCAGCCGAACTGCTTGCCAGTTCATTACAGCGTTACTGGTTTCAAACTGGTCAGGTCAAAAAGAATTCGAGATCAGTTGTTGGCCGACTGGGACATTGTGGGCCTCTTGAATTATCAAACAAGGCATGTGAATGTGGGTGTTACTTCACTGGCTTGTAGCTTGCTCTGCGACAGTTTGACGTCTAGTGTTGCGCAGAATTTGCTGTCCTGTGCTCCCCTGCCTGCCATGTCACACACTCAGTTGACTGTTTGCCCTACATTTATCCAGCCTCTTCTACCTGGCTGTGTACGTGTCAGCCTGTACTGCTGTGATTCATCTGTTGATTGGTTGTAAATGAAAGGACAACAATGCAAAGTAGCAAGACTTAGTCCTTGTTTCAAGGACAAAGATTGTGTACTGTGTAACTGAAAGCCCATACCATTTGTCCCTCAACCTGCCAGACCTTGTCAAGGTGATATTTTGCCAAGAAGCGTTGTGTATTTACAAAACTAAATTAGAGCAAACAATTACGCTATCTTGGAGGTAATCAACTGGTAATAAACATGGCTCAACTGGTTTGGCATAATCAAAGTTGATTATTATATGGCCTTGATATTAGATGCCAGTTTCACTATGGCATACCTAGGAGTGGCATAATTGTCAGTTATTCAGTCTATTCCATCACTTCTATGGCTTCTTGGCTGTGTACAAATGCTGTTATATGCACTAACATTACATCCTCACTTTCTCTATAGTAATGGCACCAGCATGATCTCTCTGATCATCCCTCCAAAGGACCAGATATCAAGAGTGGCCAAGATGTTGGCTGATGAGTTTGGCACTGCTTCCAACATTAAGAGTCGCGTCAACAGGCTCTCTGTTCTCGGGGCCATCACCTCTGTACAGCAAAGACTAAAACTCTACAACAAGGGTATGCATGTAAAAGAATGCCTATTTTCTTTTGGGAAATGGTAGTGGTTCTTGGGGGCAACAAAAGAAATTCATATTGGCATATCATTGTATTATTGTAATATTTTCAGCTATAATTGTTCCAAGGGGGTTTTTGAAAAAAGAGACAACTTAAAACATAGGATGTATTTACTTTCAAAACATTCAGCTCCAGTCCTCCTTTGAATATTCATGGTCTCTGGCTTTTTTCTTCCCTTCCCAGTGCCACCCAATGGCTTGGTTGTGTATTGTGGCACAATTGTGACAGAGGAAGGCAAGGAGAAGAAAGTCAATATTGACTTTGAGCCTTTTAAACCAATCAACACCTCCCTGTACCTCTGTGACAACAAGTTCCACACCGAGGTGAGAGAATTTCCTTAGTATTTTGATGCACATGCAAAATATTTTTTTAGAGAAACTCTGTGGTATGTAAACATCGCCTTGGTCTTTTTATTATTCTTTCTGTCTTCCGCATTCTTATGATCCGTTCTTCCCTCACTAATGTCCCAACACAGGCATTGACAGCCCTGCTGTCTGATGACAGTAAGTTTGGCTTTATTGTGATCGACGGTAGTGGGGCACTCTTTGGCACACTGCAGGGCAACACCAGGGAGGTGCTGCACAAGTTCACTGTGGACCTACCCAAGAAGCACGGTACTGAACTGGAATGTTTAGAAAATACATTTTACGTTGTTTGTTTTGTTTTTGTTTATTTGTTGTTGGGTTTTTTTTAATCTTTGCTTTGCTCTTTCAGGCAGAGGAGGACAGTCTGCTCTGCGTTTTGCTCGACTGAGAATGGAGAAGAGACACAACTATGTGAGAAAAGTAGCTGAGACAGCTGTCCAGCTCTTTGTGTCCAATGACAAAGTTAATGTGGCAGGAATGGTCTTGGCTGGCTCTGCTGATTTCAAGACTGAACTCAGCCAGTCTGACATGTTTGATCCAGTAAGTATGATGTAATGAAACAACTTTTTTTTTCCCACAAATTTCTCACTGCAGTGAATAGATGTCCAAAAGAAGGCTGGTGATCTTTTAAGTGTTTTCTCTGAGTTGTATAAATAGGTATATTTAATAACTATCTACTATTGTAAGAAATAAACACTGGTATTTGGTAGTAGTGATGAAATAGTGACATAGCAAGTTTATTTTAAACTTGGCACATGATGTGTGCAGCCATACTGTAAATGGAAAGTGCCTTCTTTAATTTGCCAGTAAGCCACTGATATAGCTAACTCTTATGTCTTTACAACCAATAATGGAATGTGGTTGCACAAACAAAGAAAGAGACAGATATGAAAATCTGCATATCCCACACTTCACTGCAAGCTTTGGTTAGCAGTTAATGAGTTTGAGGGATTTTCCAAGGCTTTGGGGAATATAACCAGCAGCATAGTCTATCATTATTGTCAGCATATTTATTGTGGTAGCTTTCTCTATTTTCTTTATCTTGTCAGCAACTTTGTTTGGTTCCTACTTTGTCTGTAAACGTTACTAACAACTCTTTGATTTCTACAGAGGTTACAGGCAAAGGTTCTGAAGCTAGTGGACATCTCCTATGGAGGAGAGAATGGTTTCAACCAGGCTATTGAGCTTTCAGCAGAGGTCCTGTCGAATGTGAAGTTCATCCAAGAAAAGAAGCTCATAGGTGAGTGTGTGTGTGTGTGTGTGTGTGTGTGTGGTTTTCTTTTTTTTGTTAAAGGTAAAATCTTCAAACTTTTTCCTGATGATTCTTCTGTATATACAGGGCGGTACTTTGATGAGATCAGTCAGGATACAGGGAAATACTGCTTTGGTGTAGAGGATACACTGAAAGCCCTTGAAATGGGAGCTGTGGAGATTCTCATAGTCTATGAGAACTTAGACACCATGCGTTATGTTCTTCGTGTGCATGGGGCAGAGAGCAATGGAGCAGAGAATGGTAAACAAACAACTACAGTGTTATCTGCAGTAGCTGAGACAAAAAGCAGTAAATGAATTCTAATTGTGATCCTACAATTCAAAAGTTTCTTCTTTGTTCTTCAGATGAGAAGACTTTGTACCTAACGCCAGAGCAGGAGAAAGACAAGTCTCACTTCACGGACAAGGAGGTAAGTGCTGCGGAAGAGGAACTGATCTCTGGGAGTTAAGTTGGACCCATTGCCTGTGATGTTATACCTTACTAACGCTGGTTGCGTTTCTAGACGGGGCAGGAACATGAGCTGATCGAGAGCATGCCACTACTGGAGTGGTTTGCGAACAACTACAAGAAATTTGGAGCCACGTTGGAGATAGTAACAGACAAGAGTCAGGAGGGGTCCCAGTTTGTCAAGGGCTTTGGAGGCATTGGGGGTGAGCACACTGTTGTTTAATAACAGTTGAATGTTTGATCAAAATGAAGTTAGGAATATATTTGATATATGTGGTTCAGTGATGATTTCGTCATTGGGTTGTTATGATGATCTAGTAATTGTACTCGAGTATAATTCATGTATTATGCACTTGAAGATAGTAGCAGTAGAGAAGATAAACAGTTCCTCTTCTGCTTATTCTGATTCATGCTTCATCTTGGTACAGGTAAGGCCTCATATAGACATTGTTGTACAGTAGAAATTTGTATTATAGAGGGCTTCACCATGTAAAATAGGAGAATTGGGGCAGAGGCACTGTTGAATTGTTAGTTGTATAAAAAGTAGAGATACTTGTGGCAATTTAAATTGGTTTAGTGGTGTAATACATTTTAATGAGGATCCTAAAAGGATTTCAGGACTTTGTGCTTTTCACAATAGAAACACCATCATTCCAGGACCCCTAAAAGCACTGTTGTTTTTTTTTTTTGAAGAAGTAGTAGTTAAATTGTTAATTTTCACCTAATATTTTAAATTAGAAGTAATTTTAGACAAAGGAAGCATTTAACTATTAGGGGTTTTATTAGTTATGCAAATGATTTAGGTTATTTAATTATAGGTAATAAACAAAATATATTTTAGAATTCAGTAATAAACAAATGGTACAAAACTATAATACCCAACACATCTAAATAATTGAATTATTATAGAAGAAAACTGTTATGGACAAGTTGAAGGAATTTTGCGTAACAGGTTATGGTCGTTATGCTAAAACAAAAGCATTTATTAGGAAAAGAGCACTATTGTGAAACTATTTGAATTTGACTGACGTCACAGTTGGCTGAAATAAAACAAACACAATTTCATTAATTATTGTGAAGTTTTATCGCAATGCACCTACACCTGTCTTATCCATCATCCACACTGTTCCACCTCAGTTTGTAGCTCAGCAGGCCTTGGACTCATTCATTTTAGGTATTCTGCTTTGGACTTTGCTTTTTATTAGGCCTGAGTAGATCGCCACACTCAGGGTTCTCTGCTCAGTTCAGCAACCCGTCTGGTTCTCCACATTCCACACTTCTCCGGCTCCATATCCCATCCATGACCTGTTCAGCCTGGCAGACATTCCTCGTCTTCTATCCAACTACAGTCCCCTGTATATTTATCAATGTTATCTAGCCAGCTCTGGCTTATGCAGTCTTCATATCAAAATGAGTGTAAATGATACATGTTGCTAGGCAACTGGGCAGGGTGAGTGGATTTTACATTAATTTCTGTGGGGTCAAAGTGACATGTGGTAAGTATATCTTTTTATTCCACACACTCCTAAATGATGAGTGAATCCATTTTTAGTTAGTCATGAAATCTTTTTTGTCTTCAGAGTTTTGTTTGTTTGATAACCCTAAAATGACCCCCTTGGCACTTCTAATACTAAAGTCTAATACTTTCAGAATTCATGTTTTCCCCTGCCACTGTTTAGCCAAAACAAGTTGCCATCATATCACACTACTTAATCTCTCATCTTTTGTATTCCTCAGGTATCTTGCGGTACAGGGTGGATTTCCAGGGCATGGAGTACCAAGGAGAGGACGATGAGTTCTTTGATTTGGATGACTACTAGGTAGTCTTGGACTGATATTGGGAGAAAAAAATGAATGAAGAAATAAGGAAATGAAAATGCCACCTCTCTTGCAGCAAGCGAGAGGTGCAACTGTGTTGACCTATATATATGACAGACACACCTTCCAGTTCACCTGTTGCATACACAAACTTGCACATACTTACACAACAAAATGCATCACACAGGCCGAAGAGGAGTGAGATTTTCTTTCATCCAGAGAGGGAGAAAGCCCTTCCTGAATAAATCCCTGCCTTAGAGTGCTGGTTCCTTCCCCTAGTTGGATTGGACTTGACTCATTTTTGTTCTTTTTTTTTTTTTTTTTTTTTTTTTTTTTTCTTCCTCCCCTCGATTTTGAATGAACACAACAGCAAGTTCCCAGATTCCTCGTTGCCGCTGTCCCCGGTCCTAAGATGAACTTTGGATTCACTCCTGACATACAGAAAATATATTTTCCTTTAATGCATCGTCATGTCCCTATCCCCTCTCCCTTCCTTCTATGCTTTCTCTCTCTCTCTTTTTTTTTCTTTTTTGCATTTCATTTTTTTACTGGTAACTGCTGCTGTTGTATTTTATGAGAGTGGGGGATTTTTTTTACCTGGGTTTCTGTAGAGAAAGGGGGACAAAGTATTAAATTTCAACTGCTGAAAACCATTGCTACCTCCTCATCTGCTGTGGTCTCACTCCTGTGCCATCTCATTTACTTAAAAGGCTGACCTTTTCCTGACAACAAAATTGATATGTTTTGTGAGTGATGCGTGCATGACTTTTAGACAGTTTAGTCATCTTATTCAATCGTCAGACTTGCCACATAATGTTGAAATTTTCTACATTTTAAATTTCAAAAGGCAGTAAAATCACATCTTTAATACAGCTATTCATTATAAATCTTGGCCTTTACATGCAGTCATCTCTTTAAATGAACTTCCCTTAAATGAAATATCCCGTGTACACATTGGATTGCATTTGTACATTTATCTGACCACTTTTATAAATCTAAATTAATTAAAAATCTCAATTTGTCATTGCATTCCTGCCGACAGTTTTTATAGGATGTGTTGGTCTAGAAAGTTGGTTTTGACATTTGCGTGTCGAATAGGGGAGCAAAGGTAAGAGCAAATGACCAGGTTCTCATTCATAATGCAAAGAGCAGAATTCGTGAAGACGTGTTCCCTTAAGATTTGTAGAGAATGACCTTGGTAAATCATGCCTTAGATTATAAATATAGCAAGCTGAGGAAGTAAACCTACACTGGTGAATGATGAGTTTTCTGGCTCCAGTTGCTGAGAAGGCAAACAAACTGACCTGCTTATTATGGTATTAAACCAATGATGGCGTAATAGACCGGAGGGTTGGGGATGTGAGTAATTCAAACCCATACACTTCGCAGGGATTCGCAGGAAAGCAACAACAGTTCAGCTAAGGTGAAGTTATCCCAAAGATCCTGGTTTATTGCCTTGTCTGGATTGCTCGGCTTAAAAGACGAAACAAAAAATCTGGACCAGGCTTTCCTGCGTCTGTATTGATGGAGTTTCAGGTTTTAAGCTGCAATGTTAATTCATCTATTGAACTGGTTTCTGGTTGTTAGTTGTTCTTGTTACCAGTTTTGATTATCTGTCACTACTTCGTTGAATTTGTTTTACCCATGCATAATCCTGAGTTTGCTAAAGTGTGTATTTGAGAACTTTAAATTAAGCGTCATAAAGTATCTGTTTCTGTCATGCCACATATTTAAAATAGCCAACATCCTGCAGCATCTCAGAGAAAAGCTATGCGGATGATTGATTTTGCCTTGGTGTATTCCTCTTCAGGATAGCAACAGCATCTTCATCAGTTTGCCTTTTTGTTTGGGGGAGTCACCGGGGAAGCCTTGGTAGCACGGCAGGCCAATCAATAAAAGGCAAAGAGGCGAAACCACGCCCACTTAGCCAAAATCTATCCAATCGGCGTGTTATTAAAGTCCATGGGCGTTACCATCCCCCACCCACCTTTTTGACACTGCCCTACCAAAGCTGTGTGGCTGAGCGAAGTGGATGACGTCTCTGAATTTGCGGGCCGCCGACGCAGGGCTGGGTTTCCATTTTCATAGCGAGTTTCGGGGGGGATCGTCAACATGGAGCAGGAGATGGAGGACAAAACGGTGGAACTGGTGGTAAGATCTTTTTCTATACGGCATTATGAACAACCGAATTGATCGCTGTCAGTGTTTTATTGAGGAAATCGCCGAGGCTCGATTCGACGCCAGGAACGGGCTGAAGCGACTTGTCGGGAGAGGTGGAGGAAAAAGGAGGGGGAACCAGAAATCAGAGGGAGGGCCTGAAATTATCGATACATTTTGCTACGAATGCTCCGCATACTGGTTGGATTGATTAACAAGTCTTAGACATCTCTCTCTGATAAATTTAAAACCTGTGTTGGTTTGGGTACAGTTTGTACATAATGGGAAAAATTAAGAGGTTGATGTGCAATCGTCGGTCGAAGGCAGACGAGAATTCTTGGGGTAGCGTTTACTGCGGTGACGCTGCGCCACTTTAACTGGGCCCTGCCTGATTCTTAGCTAGCCGCCATGCTAACACTGACTAGAATGTCGTGAAGTACGTAAATTTACGGGCAACGCGATGTTATATCATGTAGTTTTAGGGTAAGACGACTTACTCGATAAATGATGTGTCAGTCACATTTTTATACTTTATGTGAACATAGATAAAATCATAACAATGCGTTGCTTGTGTGTTTATATTTTTTTAAAGTGCGTAGAAGGAAGTGTATTGCTTTTTCATTCACACAGCGTTACCTCCACTAGCGAGCATTAGCAATTAGCTTAATAGCAAGCTTGCTAAATACGCTGCTTGACACCAACTTCTACATTTAAAAACAAACTGCTGACTATGTCTAGAAAAACTATTTTTGTAGCCACAAACATAAATTAAGACGACGGTATTATTTTCATTTTTAGTCAATTAAATTTTGCCAAAAACTATTGGGTTTATTGTATATTGATTTTCTGCCTCGATAAACTAGCCAGCTAGGCTAACTGTAGCCTACCAGCCGCTAACATTTACTCTGTGGGGTCAAAGTGGTCGTAAGGAAGACGTCAATTAATACGAGGATCTGATTTGTTATGTCAGCGAAACTGACCTTTAAAAGAATTTCAGTTTACACGTGTTTGGAAGATCTATCGGTTTGTGCAAGAAATACAGTGGTACTGTACAAATTAAAGGTTGAAAGCCGGGCCTAGTAAATAATGTCTTATATTCCGTAGTAGATAATAAGATGTAGTCCTGTTAAATTGGAAAAAAAGTTTCGTAAAAGAGCACCTAATATGTACTTGTACTAAAGAGTCATTTGCTTAAGCATTACAGGTGTCTATAGCCGCTGTCTGCCAAATAGTGATTCCCCAGATGTTTGCATTCGTTTTTATGTCTAATATACTTGCTAAATGTAATCAATAAGATTTGCTAAATGTAATCAATAAGATTTACGAAGGGGCTATTATAAAATAAAGAAATTATGTGTATTGTAAGTATATAACTCTACAGTATTGTACCTGCTCTTCTTTCTAAATATAGTCAAGCCAGTTCTTTTTTTCCACTTAAAACATTTCTAGAGCTGGTATGTTGTTTGTTGTAATATCTGTTGCTTTCTTATCCAGATGTCTTAAAAACATGCTGTTAATCTCAATTAGACTTTTTAAAGGAGGGATAAAAATCACAAAATTGATGTCAAAAATATTTCATGAATGATAAACTATATTTTAACACGCCATTCACAACAGTTTGAGAATCCGCAATATTTTTTTTTTTCCTTTGACAAATAATCACTTTTTGGTACAACATCTATGAATGACCTAAATCATTCCTCAGTAATTAAGAGCAAGTTGTCTTAAATTGGTAATCTCACCATACATCACAAAGGGGCTTAAAAGTTTATCTGGAAAAATTGGAGGTTTAAATTGCAATGTGGGTAGATAAAGTGACCTTTTTGTATGATTTGAGTAGTAATTTGGCCTTTTAGTTGAAGTAAATGGTAAAACTTAAAACTGAATTTAAGTGCTTGAACAGCCTTAGAATATGTGTCTAGTGATAAAAGCTATTTATCATCTATTCAGCCCATGGTTTTCAATTCAACGCTTGGTCATAATTTTCTTGACCAAGGAAAAAAAAGCTTAACATGTGACTAAAGTCATTAAATTACACTAAAGAATAAGACAAAGTGGAGCATAAATTGTTTACCTACACAGAAAATTGAGAATTTTGTCTGGGTTGTGTTCATGTGTTTAATTTAATTTATTTATTTGTCCCAGTGTTATTCACTAACCTCTCATGAGAGTGGGGATGGCAGAACAGTGGGTGGGGCTCATGTCAAAGCGAGAGTGACATTAATTGACGATTAATACCATTGCCCCTCCCTCTCCTCTACCTATCCCCACCCAGTTCATGTCTAATAATGCTTCCGTGTGTATGTTTATCAGTCTGTATCTGTGTGTGACGGGGTGTGTGTTCCTGCGCTCACCGTGCCAATGTGTGTAGCTCTAATACTGGTTTTTCCCCCTCACTATCCCCCACCTCTCTTCCTCCTCTCTCTCCACCTTTGATGGTTACACGCTCACGTCCTCTCAATTTCAAACCAAACCGTATTTATTTATCCATTCTTTTTGTCCCGTTACACACATTTACACTTCACTTGTCCTGCTTCTCACTCCCCACCACTTCCATCCATCTATCCATTCATTGATCCATCTATTCACTCACCCTTTTTGGTTTCCACCTCCCAACTTCCCAACATCCCCCCCCCTCCTTTACTTCCCACGTCTCTCTTGCTCTTCCCTTTCTCTTCCTCCCTCACCCTGTCCACTTCGTTCTCCTCCTCCCTTCCTCTCTCTCTTTCACACAGTGCTCTGTGCCTCGCTCTCTCTGGCTGGGCTGCTCCTCGGTGGCTGAGAGTTTGTGTGCACTCAGGTGCCTGCAGAGCATCCCCTCCACCCGGGCTCACAACCAGGTTCTGCCTCTCTCCTCTTAATTCTGCTGCTCCTCCTCCTTTCCCCTCCTCCCTTGCCATCTCCTCACCCTTTACTTTTTCTTTGCCCACCCCACACAACTCCTCATACCACCTTGGTGCACACAGCACCCACTCACCCCCTCACCCTCCTACCTCCTCACCTTCCGTTGTCCTGTCCTCCCTGTTCGAAGCACTCTGCTCTTGGGTTCTTCTTTGGTGCCTCCTCAAACACTCTGCTTAAAAGTAATTTTATTTATACAAAGTATAACATACTACTTTCAGATCTTTTGAAACAGAACAGTGAAAACGATAAAGTTGCCAGTGCTTTGTCTTGTTTAACCAAAAAAATTAAATAATCTGGATATGCCAAGTTTGAATAGTAAACTATTTCCTCAGTACTTTGGTATGGTAAGAGAAGGGATGCAAGGGTACCAAAGAATAACCATGCACTGAGGAGTATTGTTTTCTCTCCTTCTACCTGGAGGTGTGAGGGACGAGGTGGGGGTCCTCCTTCAAGCTCTGAGAGGCTACATGTTTGCTTGCTTGCCTGCCTAGCTAAACCTGATGTCTTTTTTGTGTGTGTGAATTTTATTTCTTTTTGCTTTTTCTTTTCTTCTATGCATGATCATTAACACTAGTAAGACCACCATCGCTTCTTATCCTGTCTGCTTTGGTAATTGAGAAGACCATTATGGCTTCTTATCCCATTTGACTTGGAACTTGAAAAAAATCCAAGTACAAAGTCTTGGTATTTGGATCTTTTTGTTTGTGTGGTTGTACTGATTGCAGCCACTCAGTTCTGTTGATTTTGCTCAAGCTCTTCCTGTAGCAGCATCACCAAAAGATGGTTATCTGCACTGAGCAAACTTGCAACAGCTCACACTTGAAGTATAAAAAAAGTAAAATAAACAACAGTGTCTACATGACCGTGCAAGCAGCTTTCAGGATAGAGCTTGTTTATACTGCAAAGAAAACTTTTCAGCTCCTGAAAAAAGCTTTAACAGATGGGCTTTTATAATGTATGGACCAACAGGTACACACTGTAGATTTGTTTTACCCCCCTGACATTACTGTTTTCAGATGATACCTATGGGTCATTCATCACCCACACATGTATACAATAGCTCTGACCCTCTCTGAGGTAAACCTCTTCCTGTTTGGGAACCTGGGGATACAAAAATGTAAACATTAAGTATAGCAGTAAACCTATAAATTACATCGATGAATTGGTGTGTTTCAAATGTAGATATGATTTAGATGGTTTTTGCTTTTTTATTTTTGCTGAGTGTACAGTTTGTTGTGAAGGCCTGTTAGCTCAGGAATATGCTTTTTAAAAAAAAAATTTTTTTTTAATTAAACTGTTAATCTTACAGAGTAGAAACAAGCCTCATAACATCAGCAGTTCGTATTTTTAACAACTCTAAATGATAAACCAGGAGCCCCCAAGAGTACAGTTGGTCTGTGATTTTTGCTGGATGGGTCTAATTAGGAATAACAATTGCTGTCTGCCTTTGGCTTCCAAACAAATATACATACTCTAAGGAGTCTAATAGTTTTAGTTGAATGTACAGAACATGTCAGTACATGAGCTGTGGATAACAATGTTAGTATTAAAGTTTCTATAGCATGTTTGCAGTCAATTTACAAAGGATGCTAGAAATAGCTTAATCTTATTTTCTTTCTATCATTTGTTTCTCAAAGACCAATATCTCTTTTATTACAGTTATACCTGAGCTGAGTGCCAGTGACATACCCAAGATTTTGCCTTTTAATTTCCTGTCCAGACTATTTGACCCACATCACAGACAAGCAAGAGGATAGATTCTTTGTTGCAGCGCTTTTTCTCTTTTCTTATTTTCTTTTCTTTCCTCACTTTGTGTGCGTGCGTGCGTGCGTGTGTGCGTGCGCAAGGCTGTTTGTGCGGGCACGTCTCAGAAACTTGATGGTTACCCCCTCCTTGGCTGTGTTTGTTGCATTCTTGCGCCAAACGCTATCCACACTGCTGTCCCAGCTCTGAAAGTGCCTTTAAACACAGACTGAGTGAGAATGAAACACTAACCTGGGGCACGTCTTTGTTTTGTTCTTTATCCACAGAACACATCAGGGATGGAGTCACAGAACCTTGTGGACGATCTGTCGCCAAAGAAGAATACAGTTCTCAAGGTGTGCTTTATTACACTATTTCAAATGTACATACAACATTGGTATGGTTTATTATTTAAGAATTGTTTTAACTTTTGTTAAAGCTTCAGCTGACTTTAAAACTATTACGATTTGGACCTTTTTGGATTCTTAAAATACAGTAACCTTTGATATTTACATGAAAGGTTTTGTTGTCTCCTGCTGCAGTTCAAATGAAAACACCACTAATCAGTCTCTCTCTCTTTCTCTCTACTGTGTGTCTGGAGCTTTATTGCGTGGCAGTAAAAATTTATTTTGAACTTTGGGCAGCATTAATCCCCTTCATTCACGCCTATACATGGGCTTCAATAAGCACAGCAACTTTGAGCTTCGGTGTCTCCCCCACCTTTTTTGCCTCAATGTATTTATTTTTATTTAGAAAGCTTTCTAGACGGGAAAAATAAAATCATTTAGTAACATTAGATTGCATTACTTGAAAAACTACATTTGAGTTCAAATTTTTTTTAATGCCATGGTGTTAGCTGGGAAACTATGCACTGAAGAACTTCAAGTAAGTTCACCAATCCACAGGTGACACTCCCAGTCAGCATTTTCTCTTCATACAAAAATGAGCTGCTGCTCAAAGTTTGGTATACAGTTGAAATGATTTCCTGTGTCACAGCAGGAGCCTGAAAGATTTAACTGACTGGATTTGCATTATGTGACTATTTATCAACATCTTCTCAGTCTAACACAACTAGACATTTAATCTTCATGTGCTCCTGATATTTACAGCTTAGTAACGGTCCTGTTGTGGGATCTCGTAAACGCCCGTCAGAGGGGAACTATGAGAAGGAGAAGGAGCATTGCATCGCCCTGTTTGACCAGTGGTCGGAGGCCGAGCAGGTGGAGTTTGTTGAGCGCCTGATTTCCCGTATGTGCCACTACCAGCACGGCCACATCAATTCCTACCTCAAACCAATGCTGCAGAGGGATTTCATTACTGCGCTGCCAGGTACCAACAGAGATTAGTGGATGTTTGTTACCCACAGGTTTTGCATGACGTGCATCTTCCCTAACGGCATCGTAGCTCAACAAAGTTGGGTGGTCAAAAAGTCTTTGACCACCCAACTGTGTGTATATATGTGTGTATAAATTTTATTTTTTTTATTTTAAAAGGTAAACAGAAACATAAAACCCTTTTTAACCTTTTAGAAGCATTTTAAAGGAATAAACGCAACTTGATTTATTGATTGTCTTTGAACAATTCAGAATAAATGAGCTCTGGGGACAGATAAACTAACGAGGTGAGGTAATGTCACTGCTTGCACTTGGTCATCTCTTTTCCCCCTCTGTCTAGCCCAAGGCTTGGATCACATAGCGGAGAACATCCTGTCTTTCCTGGATGCACGCTCGCTGTGTGCAGCAGAGCTGGTATGTAAGGAGTGGCAGAGGGTCATCTCTGAGGGTATGCTGTGGAAGAAGCTCATTGAACGCATGGTCCGAACTGATCCGCTCTGGAAAGGCCTGTCCGAGAGACACCAGTGGTAAGACCGAATGCAGGCACTCCCAGATGCAGGTTAATAAGAAAATGAAAATGATATTGTAATGTGTATTGAAAGAAATCTGTTTAAAATATGGGTAAAAAAAAATGTAAAAGGTTAATTTTACATACAGGAAAGCCTGAGGATAAAGTGGAAAGGTTATCCTTGGTTGGGCTTTAGTGTGTGCTTCACATGCAGAAATTCCCAGTGCACAAAGGAGAGTGTCATTCTCTCTCTCTCTCTCTCTCTCTCTTCCCCCCCCCAGGGAGAAATATCTGTTCAAGAACCGCACCTCAGAAATCCCACCCAACTCCTACTATCACTCCCTCTATCCCAAGATCATTCAAGATATAGAGGTAAGTCATAACGCCTAACGTGATTACATTCTCATTATTTTTATGACCTTCGATTTTTTTTTTTTTTTTTTTTTTTTTTTTTTTTTTATCAGTTTGTATTATTGCACCAGATATTATTTGTCATCATGATTTTAAAAAATGGACTTAAGTAAGCAAACCATTTATAGGCATAACTGTATAAGTTTGAAAATAACAATTAGTTACTGAGCTTTACATGGATTATTATTTTGGATTCAGCAAAGAGCAATGTGAATGTAATTATCCTCTCGAATGATTAATGTCTAAAGTTTTATTTTCACGTTCACATTTTGCTACACTTGTACAAATACTTCTTGATTATGAGTAATAAATGAAAAGATGATTTATTGTTTTCGTGTTAAATTATCATCACAATAATGCTGAAACCATTTTGTAGCGTGGTAGATGTTGCATCTGTTACAGACCTCTTTGTTTCTCTTTCCATCTAGACTATTGAGGCTAATTGGCGATGTGGCAGACACAACTTGCAGAGGATTCAGTGTCGCTCAGAAAACAGTAAAGGGGTTTATTGTCTCCAGTACGATGACGACAAGATCATCAGTGGCCTTAGGGACAATTCAATCAAGGTAACCGAGACTTGGTTATAAATAAAACATATTATTCTTGTGTTTTTTCTCTTTATGGCTTACCATCTTACTGTGTGTGGTGTTGGTCTGGACCAGCAGAGTGAGACAGAGAACAAGTGAATTATAGGAAAGAAAGTCTCAACTCCCAGGCATGCTGTGTGTTCCACTTATCTGTCTGCCTGTGAGGGGCCTGCAAGAAGATGAGGATGAAGAGAAGGGGTGGATAGGGGAGGAGAAGAGCAGATTTGTCATCTTATTGTTATGTAGGAGGCTGATGCACAGCAAGGGAACAGCTGAATGGCTCTTATGCACATCAGTGCAGCAGTAGGGAAATGGGGCATGAATGCTGCTGTGAGACTGGGCCATTCTTAGCATGACCCAAATCTGCATTCTTTTAAAAAAAAAAAAATTCTTTCTTTGTCTAAATCTTCCTGTGCTTCACTCATATCTTCCATTTTTTTTTTTGTTTTTTTTTTTTTGTTTTTTTTTTTGTGCTCCTTTTAGATCTGGGATAAACAGACTCTGGAGTGTCTGAAGATACTGACCGGTCACACAGGCTCAGTATTGTGTCTCCAGTATGATGAGAGAGTCATTGTGACCGGGTCTTCTGACTCAACTGTCAGGTACAGCGCATCTTTTTCCAGAAATAACACAGGGTGTTTTTTGGAGTAGGTCAAAGCTATGTCAGCAAGCTGAACAAATGGTTCAAGTTACTGAAGAGAAAGTTGTGGAAGTCTGAATAAAGCAGAGGATACCACTCAGTATGAATACATCGTATCTCTATATTTACTTCTGCTTGTGCTACAGTTTCAGTTTCAACACTCATAACTTTAACATTTTAAAAACGGTCTCAAAAGGCAGGCAAATATCTGAAAATAACCTTCTTCTTTTTTTTATAAACCTTTTTTTTTCTTTTTTTACAATCCCATGGCATGGATATCTATGTAGGTAATTGGAAGTTGGTTTAAAGCCATAGGACAGGGCTGTCAAACTCAATTGCACAGGGGGCCAAAACTCAAGGCACACTTTAGGTCGCTGGCCAAACAAGATAAAGATTTATTGAACACACTAAAACAATGTATTTTAAAAATAAATATGAATAAAAACAGACAGGAATATTATTCCAGATTAAATAAACTTAAAAAAATGAACTTTAACTTTAAATATTTTGCTCTTCATAAAAATATATCCTGTCAAAATTATGCAAGTTAGAAATATGAACATGCTGCCAGAAACCCCAGAAAAAATAAATGAAAGCATACACAAGGTTGGAGCCGCATGTAGACGGAGCTGGGACATTGCTTCAGGAATGGAACTAATAAACTGTGCGGGCCATTCATTGTCGTACTTTGCCTTGAGTGTATCATTACACTGCAGCTCCATCTGAATCTGCACAGGTGCAGTTCAGCAAAGTGCGCTGACTTGGTTCAACATTACTTTGCAACAGGGAAAGTGAGGCAGGTTGCACTAGTGCATTTGTGACAGCTTCACTTGAAATGCCTTCACTGCATCATACATGCCATGTCCATGAACTGACAGATTTCCTTGCTGAGCTCAAAAACTCTATTGAGAACTTTTCCCCAACTCAGCCAACGGACCTCTGTATGATAAGGAATGTCAGCAAACTCTGAATCTATTTCCCACACATCCCACGATTGTGTTACGGTGATCATTACATGCTCCATTTTTAGGACTTTACCACACAACGTTTCCTGGTGTATGATGCAGTGATATGCTGTTAACTCACCAGTACATTTCTCCTCTTGCATCTTTACTCGCATTCTGCCGACTAGTCCGCTTTTTTTCACCGCACAACACCGGCGCTCCATCTGTTGTAAGTCCAACAAGTTTGTCCCAGGGCAGTTTCATGTCGGTTACACTTTGATATACGTTTAAAAAAAAAAAAAAAGGCTTTTCCTGTCGTTGTCCCGTGCATCGATTTAATGTTCAATATTTCCTCTCCATGGATGAAGATGGTCAGCTGTGCAATGCATGTCTATACTCTCATCCATAGCAAGAGAGTATGCAATGAAGTTTTTGCTTCTTTCACACAACTGTGTTCTTAACTCATTCACTGCCAGCCATTTTCAAATCAGGTAACTCCCCACTGCCAGGGTTTTTGAGCATTTTTACTCATTTATGAAGAGCCACAGAAAACTGTGTGTTATGATCATATAAACGCTGAACCTACCAAAATGAAGAACAGACTCTCTTCTTTCATCCAAAAAAAAAAGCTTGTTTCTACCATTTTCCATTCTTTAGTAATCAGCTGTAGAGGAGAGGTGGGTTCCACCAAAAATGCCTGTTTTGACCAAAAAAAGGGAGAAAACGAGCTTTTTGTGAAAAATACATTTCAAGCAGAAAAGTGCCTTTGACACTAATATTTCTTGCTTTGTGACACCTCTAACATATAAAATAGTTTTTCACTTCTATAAAACAGAAATAACACTGAGAAAGGTTTTGTTTTATCAAAACAATTTATTTACAAATATATGGAAAAATAAAATGTACATAGTGAAACATTTATTCACAATGAATAATTCACTTTTGTGTGGTAATCATTATAACACTTTCCGGGATGCAAGGGCACACAACAAGACTTGCACCACATTTTTGTCTCACTGCGCAATCCCTTACGTGCGCAAACCCTGCACCTCCTTGCAGGTCTACTTTTACTGCTGGTGGGCTTCAGTTTTCACTGACAAGCTGCCCGAGGTTGTATTCTAGCCCCTCCCATTGAAAAACGTAATTGACGTCTATAGACGTCAATGGCAGTCAACGTAAGTTTTTCAATTGACGTCTATAGATGTCAATGGCAGTGAATGAGTTAAATCAGTGGCCATCTCACAAACCCGATCAGCAATTGTATTTCTCCTCGGGCTCACATTTGCCAAAATCTGCGTTTTGTCTGGACACAAGACGTCACACACCTTCATCATGCAGGCTGATTTGGCTCATCTGCTACAATAAAACTTGCTTTCACAACAGCTTCACTTTGCGATTTTGCTCTGGTGAAAAATGTCTGCTGAAATGTCAGATTCTTCTTTAGCTCTTCTACTTTCTGTAGTTTCTGCATTTAGGTTTTTCAGCTTATCCTGACGTTTTGTCTCGTAGTGCAGTCTTAAATTAAATTCCTTAATTACAGCCACATTAGTTCCACTAATAAGACACATGGGTTTACCAGCAATGTCTGTAAACACATATTCAGTCACCCACTGGTGCTGAAAGGCTGTGCTTTCAGAATCAACTTTTCTCTCCACCATTGTGAGCGGCTAGCTTCGCAGTAACAGAAGTTGGACTTGATTGACGCGGGAATGTTCCCAGTTAGCCTAGCGTTCAGCAAGGAGGCTGCAGCGCTGCATTATGGGATCTGTAGTTTGTATATTATTAGCGCCTCATATCGCCGGGCCATGCATAACATGGTACATAGTACATCTATATAAAATAATCTCGCGGGCCGGATATAAATGTACGCCGGGCCAGATGTGGCCCGTGGGCCTTGACTTTGACACATGTGCGATAGATCCTATGTGGTACAGGGTTTGTTTGTTTTGTTTTTTTTTTTTTTTTTGTTTGTTTTTGTTTTGTTTTTTGTCTGCATTTTCTTTTAGATCTCTTAGATTGGTTACTGATGCATCCAAAGTAAAACATAAAATTCAGTGTAAGAACATGACCTAGAACCTGGACTTTTTTCCAGCAAAGAGCTCCAATTGGATTAGAAAGAAAAAGCAACCACTCAGAATCCTTTACACTGTTCTCCCATCTACACAGCAGCAGTTTATGCTATGAGCTTGAAATCCTTGTCTCATGTCCACACTTACAGCCAGGTTAATATTCCCAGCTAACATAACTTGCATGTCTTTGGACTGCAAGAGAAAATGAGAGCTCCTGGAGATTTTTAGTAGTCTTATGTATTTTTTCTTTTTTTTATGTTAATTTGACATCATTTAGTAATATGTTTGGTAAATGTGCTTTTCTAACAGCATCCCATCCGTCTTGTAAAAGCTTAGAATGCTCAAAATACTTTCTGCATGTATTGAGGAATCCTAATGTGTGCTTGTTTCACAGCCGGTCATGACTACAGCTGGTGTTGTGCATCTAAGAAATTGAATATAAAAACTTTAGCATATATCCTATCAAAATAAATTCGTTTTACTGTTTTTATTGGAGATAGTTGGATGCATTTCATTGCAGATATTGAACGTCTTGGCTTGTTGTGTATAGGTTGACACTTGCTTGGCTACTGCACACAGAAGCTCAACATTATTTCTCTTATTACTTCACACTTCAGGCGTACTCACTGGGCAGTATCCAAGGAAAATGTGACTTCACTTCCTTAGCAACAGTTTGACAGGCACTTTGTTTGTGGGATTGGTTGTCAGCTTTTCCAGAGTGTTGTGCGTTTGACTCTTGGCGCCTTAGTACAGCTCACTGTATGTACATGTCTGAAGTGTGAAATACTCTCTATTACAAATCTAGAAAAAAAACCTAAAATCTCGTGTGTCTCTATTGTTTTTCATTTTCCTTTGTTTTTCTTCCATGTCCTTTCCATCTCCTTTTTGACCTCTCTTCCTGTTGCCCCCATCTCATTTTTCTTTCCTTCAATCATTTTCCACTGTGTCATTTCTTCTTTCTTTGTTTTTACACCCCGTCCCTTGACATGTCTGTTTTTCCTTCTTGCCATGTTCTGTTTTCTTCCTCTTTCTGTCACCTTTGCCTTTAACATTCGACCCTGCTGACGTCTCCCTCCACTCTACAGGGTGTGGGAGGTAACGACGGGTGAGGTGCTGAACACACTGATCCACCACAATGAGGCAGTTCTTCATCTGCGTTTTGCAAATGGGTTGATGGTCACCTGCTCCAAGGACCGTTCAATTGCAGTCTGGGATATGGCCTCGCCTACTGACATCAGTCTACGCCGCGTCCTGGTGGGACATCGGGCTGCCGTCAATGTGGTTGACTTTGACGACAAATACATTGTGTCTGCCTCAGGGGACCGCACTATTAAGGTGACGACAGTTAGAGAAATGTTCCTTTACAAATCATTTCATCTTTCTTTTTCTTTTACAGAAATATTATCCATCTGATAAAATTTGGATTAATTTGATGTCAGAGTTTTAGTTTTATTTATCAGTAGAACAGATGTACATGATTAAAAACCCTCCGACTAAAATTTTCCTTAAATATTGTAAACTTTGTGTTGTCCCCCTGTGTAGGTATGGAGCACCAGCACCTGTGAGTTTGTTCGTACTCTAAATGGTCACAAGCGGGGAATTGCCTGTCTACAATACAGAGATCGTTTGGTGGTTAGTGGCTCATCTGACAACACAATTCGGTATGTGTGTGTGTGTGAAATTCATGGCTAAACTAGCAAACATATGTCCTCTAATTTAAAATCCGGTAGTCAGTTAAAACCACGGCCTTTGTTAGCAGATAAAGTCATGCTAAGTAATACAGGCAAGCAAAGAAGCAAAGTAATTTGGGATTATGTAGAATACCTGTCAATGTTTCACCATTAAACACCTCTTACATAAATTAAATGTCTGGCTAACGTGTTCAGTCTCCTGATGGGGCAAGATTACAGTAGCTGAGTTTATGATTGAGTATGCAAAAAAGAATGTCTGATATGTTTGTTCAGTTATGTTTACATCTTCTTTTATTTGTATTCACCATCAAATGACAGCATGAGTGTAGAGGGCAGCCAGTGTAATGAAGATCCCAGAGTTGGCTTGTTTATGCTCAGTTTTGGCAACAGACATATTTGTTAAATACTTAGGTGTGGCGTCATTCTGTGAGCAGCCATCAGCATTATTATTTTTGTGGTGTACATAAGTGGAAATCTTAGGTACCTCTTGGAGATGTGCCCCCAATCACCTGACTCTTACCTGCAATCTGTCACCTAACAGCTCAGTCCTAGTCGCTGTGTCTTATTTGAATCCCTGCAGTACTACAAACTGATTGCAGTTGAAAAATCTTTGAAGCTTTGTTCTGTTATTTTGATGGATTTTTGATGTACAGTAGAATTTGGTTCCAAAGCTCAATGTCAATAATGTGTTGCATTTCTATTTCTTAACTTGCAGTTTTCACAGGTGAGATTTTTATGTGAAGGCACAGCGAAAGGAATTGTGATTGCATCAGCATAATACACAATCAGCAAACACGTTAGGGCAAATGGATAAATATTGAGTCTTTGGTCTTAGCAGTCACTTTATTTGGCAACTAGATTGTGGCTTCGTGACTGACTTAAACATAAGGAGTTATGCACAACTGTTAGTTGTCTGTTTGAAGTCTGTCAGTTTCAAAGGTTGTAATATTTTAGCTGAATTTAACATGAACACTTTATTTACAAGCATTAGCAATTTCTTTTTCTCTCAACAAGTGAGCTGAAAGTTTAAAAGTCCCAGTTTGACTTGTCAGTGTTTGGAATCATTGCTGTGTAAAAACTGCAGGGTCTGGATCTTGGTGTTTGTTTACAAAGGCTTCTCTTTCTGCAGGTTATGGGACATAGAGTGCGGGGCATGCTTACGAGTGTTGGAAGGTCACGAGGAGTTGGTGCGCTGCATTCGCTTTGACAACAAAAGGATTGTCAGCGGCGCCTACGACGGGTAAGTCATGTAAATACACCGTTTTGTGCACAGACTTTTGTTTTGGGTTTGTTTTGTGACATTTTGATGTACCGTGCAGCAAAATTAAGGTATGGGACCTGCAGGCAGCCCTGGACCCACGAGCCCCAGCCAGCACATTATGTCTGCGCACTCTAGTGGTGAGTAACAGCGATTTAGCATCCCCAAGTGTCTGACTAATGATGTGAGTGCAGCACCTCTGGGGGAGGGGAAAAATGTAGATGTTTGCCTTTTTTATACTAAAAATACAAGGAAATTTTTAATTTGGATAATTTTAACTACCAGTAAATGTCACTACATTTAATGTGCGTATTTGTTGATATTCAACGTAGTCACCATCCAGATATTAGTTTGTACATTCACCTAAAACAAACAAAAAACATTATGAATGCTCTTGAAAATACTCTCCACTAAATCTTATTGCTCTTTATTAAATAATTTTGTGTGTGTGTGGGTGTGGGTGTGGGGAGCACTGGGCATGGATGATTCATTACAAATTAACTGTGTGACTCTGGTGGAAAACCCATTGCTTGAACTTCTAGTCGGGCCTCTTTAATTTATGGAGAACAGTAGTTCTTTTAATAATCTAGCTCTGTGTGCTAATTATGTAAAAATTATTTCCTAATTTGTTGTGTTTTCAGGAGCACTCTGGTCGCGTGTTCCGTCTGCAGTTTGATGAGTTTCAGATCATCAGCAGTTCTCACGACGACACCATTCTGATATGGGACTTCCTGAACGTCTCAACCAACGGCCAGTCAGAGGGACGGTCTCCTTCGCGTACCTACACGTATATTTCTAGATAGCAGGTACCTAGCGACACCTGGCACTGTAAAACCTTTCTATAAAAATCCAGCATTCTGTGTTTACCCTTGTGGTGCAGACCCACCTGTGTGACACTCTGGCTTTCTCTCCCAGGTGTCACCATCAACCGTACCCTTTCTTGGAGGAACCCAGGGCTGATTGGTTGATCGGTGCATCCGTCATGGAAAGGAGCCCATCTCTTCTCGTTCCTCCTTGTCATCTCTCTGTCCATCTCCCACTCAGACCCCACCACCTCCTCCTCTCTGCCAGTTCTGACAGACTCTAAGCTTGTGCCCATTGCCTGCCCAGTAAAGCGACATATATATATATATATATATATATACACACACACACAGGTCAACACTGTTGAGGATTCCCTACTACAAAACCAATGCAGCGCTCCCAAGAAGCTCACCTTCTACTACTAATTTATGTTTTGTAAAGTACACTAATGACAGTATTAACTTAGACCCTATATAAGTCACAAGCCCCCCCTTTTTTTTTTTTTTTTTTTTTTTTTTTTTTTTTTTTTTTTTTTTTTTTTTGTCCCCTTGATACAAACTTAAAGCAGCTGCTTCTCCTCAGTTTTCAGTCCCAGCCAAAACTGGTTTCCACTGATATCGGGAATCGCTTATAGATATATATTTATAAATATATATTACATAGACACACGCGCGCGCGCGCACACACAGACACACATATGTACACGCACAGTGGCACAGTTGGACAGAGGATGACCGGAGCTGTGATGCGGGAGACAGAGACTCTTTACTCAGCTCTAGGAAAGAAGGGAAGGATGGGAGCTGGAGGGAGTGAAGGAGGGATGGAGGGAGAAGTGTTTGGGATTGCATCCCTTCCTCCCTTTCACTCTCTCTTATGTCTCCCTGTCTCTCTCTTTCTCTCCACCCACCCCACCCTTCCTACGCTCCCTCTCCCCAACCTCCAGAGATGCACACTCGTTTGGAATATGGGGGTGCGCGCACATGCACACTCAAAGTTTGCAAGAGTGTGTGTGTGTATGTGGACTTGTGAAATGGCAGAACGGAGCAGAAGCGTCACAGACATGCATGTGAGGGTGCCTTGGATACAGCATCCTGGTACACCTCTGCTCTTTTTTTTTTTTTTTTTTTTTTTTTTTTTCTTAAACTCTTTTCGTTTTTTTATTACTGTTATTTTCTAATTTTATTTGAGTATTTTTGGTTCTTAGTACAAAGAAAAAATCATACTAAGCGTAGTCCTTTCTTCCCACCCTCTTGCTCTTTCTCTGTCTTCTTCCTCATTCTTTCTTCTAATCTTGACCTCTTGTCCATCTGTCCCTTTCACACCATCTTTCTCTCCTTACATCATCATCATCATCATCGTGCTTGCTTTGGTTATGAGAGAAGCTGGAATTCAAGAGCTCAAATTTAGCTGTAAACGGAGTTGTCTTGTCAAAAATTGTGTTGTATATTAAAAATGATTTTTTAAAGAAGAAAATGACCTTATTGTGAATAAAGTACTTGACAGTGGTGGAGTGTTGAGCCAACTGTAACATGGATGAGTGTCTAGTTGTCTATCTGTTCTCGTCTGTGTGGATGGTACGTGTGGTGTATGTGTGTGTTGCACTGCCTCTCCATCTGACTGAAAGTTCATTAGGCCTTTATCTGAAGTATATTGTAAGCAGGCTAGATGGGAAGGAAGTAGCTGTTGTTACCTACAAGAAAACCGTTGGACCGAAAATACCCTTACACACAATGACACTTAATGTATTCTATCAGATTGCTTGCAGACACATTGTTTGGAGTACACGCAAATCTGAAAGAATGCTGCATGTAAATGCCGTCTGTCAACATGGAACATAGCCCTTTGATAGGTACTTATCTTTTACCCTATTGCGTTTTCTAAATAGAAATGGTGTTTTTTGGGGTTTTTTTCCTATTATTTTAAAAAATTAAAAAGGATGGCACGCATTATAAGCGCACACCTCGTTCGGAACATGTACATTAGGTACTGCACAAAATTTGAGTACAAAAATGTTTAACATAAAATCCATGGGGAAATTATCAATTCTCCCTGCTAGTGATCATCAATTTCAGTCTCCGATTAATGAAGACGTTCAGAAAATGAGTGCCAGTGGCTGAGAGTTTGAATTTAACGGAAGCCAGTTTGCATCTTGGCCTCAATAGTCAACTATGAGAGAGAAAGATATAGATTTTTTTTTTAAAAGAAAGGAATGCATGCTAGTGAGGTTGTATTCCCTGTTGCTACTGTTCAAGTATTGAATGCAGCCACCAGGTGGGGGTATAAACTCAGCTTTCTCCTACAGGCCGATCTGTTTATGAGTCTGTGCCTCTGTGACTGTTGGGTAGCAAGGTTTGGAGTCTAAACAACCTGTTACAGCAGATCACATGCCCACTGTTGTAAACACTAACTGTGAAGGAGGGATGTATACTTTAAAAAGCTTACAGTGGAGGACTTCTAGCAAAGCTCTGGGTAGTGTATTTGAGATCTATAATACATTTGTTATTGTGCAGTGTGTTTTCTCTAGGAGGAAGAGAAGGAGGGGAGGTGGCCTGCTGAGGGGGTTGGTTTTCTTCATTTCTGGGTTTAGTTCAGTATAGTAGAATGTTTCAAATTCTGGGAATAAGTTATGTGGGATGGATTTGTGCTTGGTGGAGCACCATTAATATATGATGTGTGTATGTGTTGGATATGGGTGTGTGTGCTTCCTCTGGGTCTGTGGGATTTTGGCCCATAATTCCTGCAGCTCTCAGGTCACAGCTCCGTTCTCACGCACATATTTGGCATTCCTTCCTCGACATGATTACCATACACCTTCCACTCCGGGTTTGGCTATGCGGAATATTTCCATCATTCCCGAGTGGAACTGGAGCAACGTTCCAAAAATGAACAGCTCGCCCCACCGCCACCACCCCCTACTCACTTGTCTTTATCCTATCCCTCCCACCTCACTGTCTCCTCCTTGTACAACCCCCCCCCTCCCGATTCCTGCTGCTTTGCAACAGGAATCCTCTGGTACAACCCTCCCCCCCCCCCCCCCCCCCCCTGAGTCAGCTGTTTGTGTCTGCAGACATGATTGGGTCATTTGGCAGTGACATCTTTTCACTGACCTCCTGCTAGGATAGGGAAGGAAGGGGAGGGATGGGGGATAAGATGAGCAAAGAAGCAACTATTAAACTGTATCTCACTACTGCTTGTTGTCTGATCCTCCATGATGGAAATTGACTGCAAAGCTTTACAGCGGGGAAGTGACTGCTGGTTTTTGCACAGCAACTAATGCTCAGTATTTTTTTAAGTATTTTCAAATGGTTCCTGTGTTAGGCTGGTAAATCTTAGAGATGTATTTTCCATGCATTTTAATGTCTGAGCTACAGTGACTAATTCAGCCCATACTGACTATGAAAACTTGAGAACCTGTTCTGCCGAGGTCCCCTGCACCTTGACTCTGTTAGACATCTGCTGGTAAAAGAACTTCTAGTTTGGACGATGTATTTTTGTTGCTGTATTTCAACTTCCATTTCAACTTCACAGTACCTCCCAAACCTGGCTGGTGAAAAAGAGGCAGGTTTTTGCCATTACTCAGCATTCCTGTGGTATTTGCTCAGAAACCGTTTCAAAACTTTTTAACAGTTTAACAAAAAAAATGAATAAAATAATGTGCTATCAACAAATTTTAATTTGCAGCCAGTATCTTGTTATAAATGCAAAAAGTAAGCCTCATACAAATGGGCAAAATTGGTTGTTGTAAGTTATAAGTTTATATCAAAATACTCGATACTGTTACTGTGATATTTATCTCCTGCATGCTTAAAATATTAAGTTAAATACTGCAAACCCTGCTTGTCTCAGATTTACAGCATTAGATCACGAATTCTCCCACAAACATAAAAAAGAGATTAAACCTGCGTTTACTAGTGGTTTACACATTTGCCTAATAAATTAAAGATAGCTGGTTTGATTCTGGTAGGACACACAAATCCCTTGAGGGTTGCAAAAAGCAGGGCATCTTACATAAAAAACAAGCATAAGGATTGACCTGATCATAGCTTATGGAACTCAAACCTAATGCCTTCGAAAGCTTTTCAATCAAAGGTGATGTCTTGAGATTTCATCACCCAACAGTGATGAATCTGTTATTGTGTGTGTGTGTGTGTGTGTGTGTGTGTGTGTGTGAGAATATTCATCTGTAAAGAACAGAGCTCTTACTCAAATTGTTAAATTGTCTCAGAGGCTGATTGGTGACCCACAGTTGAACCCAGATATCTGTAGATATGGCCTAGACTGTTACAGCGGTTAGCTAGGTACTGGTGTTACTTAACCAGTTTGCATAGTGAGTTTCTCTTCCTCTTGTAGAAAGGCTTCTAATGCCAAAGCGTAGAACAACAAAAAACAGCTTTATTCCAGCAGCTACCACTCAGAAGTCACAATTTTGCAATCCTACATGATGCTGCATAAGTTCTATTATAATTTATCTTTCTCAGTGTGTTGTATTTAGCTTATCTTTTGTCTGCTTGTTCAGAATATCTGTATGTGAGGACCCTTAATGCAGACCAAATCTACGTAGAGGTGAGCCTGAACCTGAAAAAACAAGTTCTAAATGATATAAAACACAGAAAGCTATCGACCCATTGTATTACAGTAGCTAGAACTTACAAAACTTTTAATATTTGGCCAAATAAATTACTTAGATATTTAATTTTTAAATTAAAACAAAAAGGCTGCCAAGTGATAGGTTTTCGAACAACGTATTAATCACTAGAAGGTCAGATGAGGTGTGTCTGTGAAAGTGGCCCTTTAAACAGAACGGGGCAGGTGAAGAAGAAGTTGAATGAGGACGGGAGACAAAGAAAATGTTTCTGTAAGGTTTACTGAGTCGAGAAAGACTGCTGCACACAGAGCTGAAATAAATAAATGAAATAATTTTATCATAATAATTATAGTAACCATCATAGTAAGATTGCTTATTTAGGGTTTCTGTCTTCTTTTATATATATAATATATATATAGAACTTTCAATAAATTGTTCCCTTTAATATTTTTTTCTCCTGTGTTTATGCATGAGACTTTGGTTTGTTCCACTGAATGTCCTGGTAGCAGCACTCTGTATCCACGGTATCGCACAGGAGCATCATCCCCTGGGTCGTTTCCATAGCGATGCTAAAAGAAAAGGCACCCTCCCCGGCGGGCTCGGCCCCGGCACTCATCATCCTCTGTGCCTAAAGGCTGAGGATGTCATGTCCTGTTGGGGGGGAGGATTCATGAAGAAGGTTGTCTTCCAGTTGTCTTTGGTCAGGTTGTTAGTTTGGTTTTGCTGTGATTTTGCTGGCTGTTTTTGGTGCAGCTTGTTTGTTTTTTTTGTGTGTGTATTTTTATTCTTATACATTCCAGTTCCTAAAGCTTCAGTCCCTGCGGTGAGTTGTCACAGGTTCATGCAGGGACTACATGGTCCCTTTCCAGAGTCCCCCGTGATCCAGCTTCACTCATGGTTGTTGCACTCGCTCACTCTGACACACACACTCTAACATACATTTTCTCATTGACTTCTTGCAAACATGCAATTATTCAGTAAGCCACTCATTCGAACATTCCCTCATTCACCCTGCCATTCATCCAATAGCCTCACAGGATGGCACTAATTTAGCAGTGAGACAAATAAGTGCGACACATGTCAACAGTCCATTACTGGTCCATTTGATCTGAGCAGATCACTATATCCCTTTTGTCCATTCCACCATTTTCATGTCTTCTCCATCGTTCTTTCCCTTTATCTGCAGGCTAAGCACCCACTCTCTTGTTCAGTCAGTCTTTCTCACCCTTGTCCGTTTTGCATGGTCCAGTTGTAATCCCATACTTGACATTGTCCAGCTGGTACAGAACAGGAGACACAAAGGCCTTGTGGTTTTTGTGGTTGTGAACTAAAGGCCTTTGTAGACCCCAGGGACTCTGGCTGCCCTTCAGGTTCACTGTCAGTGTATCTAGAAAATGAAGGGAAGCACACCAGGTCCAAAGAGCTTCCAGCATTGGACCAATTATTGGTCTCGTTGGTCCAGTAAGGGGAACTTAAACTGAGAGGAATGATTATTAACTAGAGAGGCTGTAGTGGCAAATCAGGTGTAGAGCTAAACCCCATGAATGATTCATTAATATTCTGGTCAATGTTTTTCCCAACAAAGGGAAGTGTTCAGTCATGTGTGACAGAAGGAATGAAAGGGTTAGCTATTGGCAGGCTCAGGTCAAGGCTTTGGATGACAAGACAGTGGGTGCTAGAGTTAGCCACAACTAGCGGGGCCCAGTAGCGCGCACCCTCTTGCCCCGCTTGCTGACGGTGGTGAAGCGAAATGGAGTGGTGAGGTCAGGCTGCTCTCCCGGTGGGAAGCGTTTCATGAAGTGTACATCCTGCTGGTTGGGAAGCGTCTGCGGACCACGGCGAGGACGCCCTTTTTTAGTAAAGCCAACATACCAGCCCGTGTAGCGCGCTGACATTAGAGCTGTGTAGTGGTTTTCTAGGACCTTTTCCACAAAGACACAGTCTGCACTTCGATTACTGGCCTTCTGAGAGAGCAGAAAAACCACAGGTATACACACACACATACACACACACACACACACAGAGGGAGAGAGAGAGAAAAAAAGGCTGGTCAGAAAGAAGTAAGAAGATATTCTGGATTAACATGTGTCTAAAAGAAGAAGTCTCACCTTTCCTACCAGCTTCCCACGGCGGTTCATGCACAGGTAGAAATTGGTTTCTTTGCCACGGATTCTCACCTGGCTACCAAAGGTATCAGCCTCCACTACGAGCTGGGCTTGTGAAGGGACATACAAAGGGACATACAGACATTAGAGCCATAGGTAGTGTGGACACATTATGTACTTGTATATAGTCAAGATTTAAAGACTTTCACCCCACAAATAACAAGACAGAAAGTTAACGGCGTCCTAAATTTAGGGCTTGTTTAGTTTTGCATATCGGCCTAGCCAAGAACAACATTCAAACTGACACTGACAGACCTTTTCTTGAGCACCGTAGATTACTGACTGCTGTTAAATCTAAACCAGCCCTTTAAAGCAGATAAGGCATTCATACTGAATCACAGTTGTAGGATTCATAGTTGCTATTAAACACACTGATAAATCACAGACAGATGTAAATGTCTCTGGTTGGACAGATGGTTGTCAGATAAGCCTGGTCACACACATGGATGTGAGGCCGCTGACCAGAAATGGGCCTTGTAAAAAAGATAAGAGCCAAGACTAGATGGAGCACCATGAGCAGAGAGGAGCGGGAAAACACTCAGACTGAATGTCTGTGATATTGTTGTTTTAAGATGTGTGCATGTACGCTTCTGCCTCTGAGTGTGTGCAGGTGCATGTGTGTTTATCCTTCATCCTTCCAGGCAACAGCGCTTCACTAACTACACATCTTTACAGAGCGTTTGTGCCTATTTAAAAATAAAATCCCTAAAATGGTTCCTACATGACCTTAGTCAACAAAGGGGTCAAGAGAAATCAATACCTCCCTCCCTCTTGCCCCCTTCGCCTCTCTTCCCCCAACTCTCTTCTCATCTCCCTTCTGTTCTTTCACTTAATGTTTTAGACTTTCGTGCACTTGCTTTATATCTTCGCTCTCTGCACTTGGTTCCCATGTCTAATGCCTTGTTGCCACAGTTGGTCGGATTTAGGTGGATTTGCTGTCTTTCAGGTAGTATTTGTCCAAAAAAGAAATCCTCCCTATCTCTTGCATCTGGAGTCTAGTTCCTAGCTTGACGTGGTGTGTTTGTGACCTGGCACCCTTATCAATGCAAAGGATGTGCTGCTGAGCCACATGCAGAAATGTGAACTCCACTTTTATGGCTTGGCTTTCTTCTTCCCATTGATTCAGGGGGGTTAAGAATGGGTTAGCCATCATTACAGACAGAGGAGGAAGTGGGGGATGGACAGGGACAGTGTTAGAGGATGGATGGGAGAAGGGGGGTGGGTGGGGGGGTTCCTGCTGTTTTAAATCCAGAGGAGATAACAGTGAGGATGCAAAATCAATGGAGGGATCGATGAAGGAGATGAGTTTCTAACACTCAGCCAGTCACTCTACCTGGCAGGCTTCTCCATCTAACTCACACTTTATTTCACACACCAACTTCTCTCTCTCTCTTTCATTCTCTCTCTCTTTCATTCTCTCTCTCTTTCATTCTCTCTCTCTCTAACTTTCTTTTCCTCTCTAGTGAATCATTGAGTCAGCAGCCAGTCGATGAGGTCTTTGTACTCCCAAGACAAGCTCCACTGCCCCTCTGCCAAAGCCTGGGGAGATGTGTGTGTGCTTTTGTGAGTGTGGCTGCACAGTTGCATTCTGTCTCCATTCATGCATGCACTTGGTCAACCTTTAAGTCTTTGTACTTGCAGCTGTTAGATAGTGTGAGTGTGCACTTTGGTGCGAGTAAGCATCTTTCTCAGCGTGCATACACACATAACATTTAAACTTGTCCACTTTGCACCGTACCCACATGTTTGTGTGTGTGTATTACCATATTTGTCTCCATCTTCACCCCGGGCACTGATTTTGCGTCCCAGCACCTGGACGTGCTTGCCGCTGGTTCGGCTGTAGAGCTGGTATACTCTGTGGTGTCGCCGACTCATAGTGTCTCGCACCTGTGTCTGGTTCTCCACATGCACACTGAAGTTGACTCCATCCATACCAAGTACCTGCTGGAACACCCACACCCACCCATGAGTAAAGATCAATATACAACTTCATGCCGCACAATCACTCTTTGTCATGCCTGCTGTTTCTCACCTGTAATGGATTGCACATCACCAGCAACATCTGGATACATCTGAAATAATATAAAACAGATGAGCTTAGAAGAATGTAAGCAACACTGAATGCTGGAAGAGTTAAGCATGACACCATCATTTCCATCTCTTTCTTCTCTGCCGTTCTTTCTGTTCAACATCTCATTTCCTTATTGGGTCATTACTCACAGTTCTGGGTGTGCTGCTGGCACAGCAACTTGACATAAAGACAGGCAGATGTCCAAGGATCAGCAGACAGACAACACCCAGAGCAGTGTTTATTGTAACGCTACCAGCCTTCTGCCCGAACCCAATTTCTGACCTGTCTATGACTTTTGCTACACCAAAATCTGGCCTGCAAATGACCTGATTGGAGCATAGCAAAAAATGGCAAACATGCCAAGACAGCTAGAACATGTTTTGGTTCGGACATCTAAGGGAGCGGGCTGGCATATTTGGCTGCTCTGCATATGTAGACAGCTGAGTTGGACTACAGGTGTACATTCTACTGTGATGTGGCTTTTAAGAGCTGTGGACTGTGGTTAAATTTAGAAATGAATAGACGAGAGCAAGAGCTACTGAAACACGTGGAAAGATAATTTATGAAGGAATTGACTGGTGGTGATGCAGCAGGCAGAAATAATAAATACCGCACACGTAAAAGTATACTTTTGCGTGTTATTTCTTATTTGTTATCGCTCTCTAGCTAAACATTTAAATAATGTTTAGATTTAAACACTTAGTTACAGTTACAATTATAATTTTTCTCACTTCATCACATTGCTTAATTGAAGCCTGGACCTTGACCTTGGATATATTGAATGTTATTTACAGCCTCAGTAAGGGAGTGATTGTGTTGCGCAAAGCCTACTTTGGCAGTTCTTGAACTGTTCTAAATTAGTGGCTGAAGACTTGATGAAGTTCAGAACCCAGTGTGTGGGCTGAAAAGCAATTCCACGAATTTTGTCTTTCCCCACCTCATCTTATGCTATCTCTCTGTGTGCCTCTTCTCTCTTTCTGCTCCACTCTTTTCCTCTCCTCCCTATCTCTCTTCAAACTTCATGGTTTCTCTGCGAACTCTACCTATTCCTATCCATGCCTGCCTCCTATCTTCCTTTATGTTTAGAGTTAGCGAGGCGACTCCTCCACACTGTCATGGGCATGCACACAGATGTGCAGATGTGTGCATGTGTGTGTACAGGAGAAGCAGGCAGCTGACAGCTGGGCTAAAGCAAAAGGAATACAATCTGCTGAGAGAGGAAGAGAGCAAGGAGATGAGAGAAGTGTACAACGACAGAGGAAGGGAGGAAGGTGAACTGAGAAAAGAGAAAGAGAGACAAAGTCAAAGAAGGCTGACAGAGAATAAAAGAGGTGGGAGATAAAATCAGAAAGAACAGGCAAATGCGCAGATGTGAGGTGGAGGAGACACGCTGGAAAAAAAAAACAACACAACACAAGGTTATGCATCTCAAAATTGAGAGACACGTTTAACCACAGTGTAGACTGATGTGAGAAGTAGAGAAAAAGATAAATAACAGGAAAGAGAAGAGGTGTTCGGTTCATGCCCATGGTAACACGCTACTGCCTCCTGTCACACACACATGTATAAACAAAACGTCATCACAACCCTTTTGTTTTCTTTCTCTTTTCCTTCTTTCTCAGCGTTGCCTTGCGTTGGCTTCTGAATCGTTCTAATAGATGCAGACATCCTGGGAAATGCAGTAGAGCATTGGCCCTCACATTTTGCCTGCGCAGGCGAAAAAACCTGAGCGCCTGTGCATTGTGAGGACTCTCAGCTGTTAAAACACCACGGCTGCACTGCTGCCGAGGACACTGTAGGAAAAGTGCCTCAGCACTGGATTCTCCCGCTCCCACAAAAACCACAGACACTCCATATTATGCCAGCCACAGAGAGAAAAAGAAGCAGAGAGGAAAGAGGGAGACAGGATCAGCCAGGAGTGGGGGAGGGATGAGAATAGGAGAGAGTAAAAGTTGGGGAGAGTAAAGACAGAAGGAGGTATGGAGAGAGGGAAAGCCCGGTACACCTTGGCCAGTGGCCAAAGCAAGCAATGATCTGACATCATAAATGTGCGTCCCAGCAGATCTACCATATGGAGTCTGTGGTTAGACGAGCAGGCCTCAGTATCGAGGACTGGGCACCGGTGTGGAGTGAGAGTGGTCGACCTGGTGGGACTTAGCACAGAGCAGCGGTTTCAGCTGTGTGTAGCAGTGGTTAACGTGGTAGGCCAACGCTGGAGCAGTGGGCTTCAGCACAGTGCAAAGAGTTTCAGATGTTCTGCGGCAGGCCTTAAGAATACTGGTTCAGCGAGTGGGTGTGTGAGTGGTATTGGCAGTAACAGGGCTTACAGCGCAACATTTGTGAGAAAACCAGAGGGCCTAGACATTGTTCTGTGGCTTTAGCAGAAGAGCAGTAACAGGTTGTTGTGGCTAAAGGCCCTTGGTTTTTCTCACTGGCTGAAGAATTATGATGAAGTTGGTTAAACAGTATGTAGATGAATAAATGGAGCTGTTGTAAAAATGATAGGTGAGGCAGAGATGAGTGGAGAGATGATTGGCTCAGGGAGACCTAAACTAAAACCAGCAGACTAAACAGTGAGTCTGCTCATCTTCAGACACTGCCAGGGGCGTCATCATTCATCAGTTATTAATTCATACTTTTTTCTTTTTTCTTTTTTTTTTAACTGAGCAAGTATCTATGGAAAAAGCATTATAGGGAAGAAAGCAAGACAGATGTATGCAGTTAGATGGGTAGGTGGAGAGAGGGTGAGGGAGACACACAAAGAGAAGGAAAGTCAGGAAGACACCAGCAGCAGCAGGAGCACACACCCTGTCCAGGTTGTGTGAGGAATGAGAAGTATCTGGAGATGACTGCCATCTGGGAGAACACCGCCGACACAAAGAAAGAAAAATAAACCCCTGGCTTTTAACAAGACACACCTCCAATGGGCAAACTCGAGCCCCTTGAGCCCATATCCTCCTCCCTTAGATTTCCTCTTGGCACTTTATCATTTTCCTATCACACTAGATAAAGCTTGTGTTATTTGACTTCTGAAATATTTTCAATAGGAAAAAACATTTTCTTGGAGATGAGAAATGGTCTTTTCTAAGCCAGCCTGGCCATCCCTGAAGTAAATGCAGATGGTGATGGAGATGTTTATGGCAGGTTTTATGAGTTACACGGCCCTGACTCTGACCCAGTGACCCTGAACTGTCAGCCAATCAAAACAGGGCTCTATGGCATGTTTTCTATGGGGACTGATTAGGAATGATGTAATCGCTAGATTCTGCAACCTTTCTCTCCATCGTCTTCTCGCCTACCCAGAAACTAGTTTAAACAACTGAAACACAATAGAACCTGAGGAGTGAAGCAATAATATTTGATGATAAAGTGATAGAAGTGACTTACAAGACGGTCAGCGTGGAAAGAAGGGACCACATTGCTTCCCCCCTCCACTATGGAACTTGTCCCAGAGACAGTCTCCTCGCTCGGTTTGAGCCAGTCCGACAGAGTGGCTCAGAGTCTCCCTCTGTGTTTTGAAACCGGTGGACGTTGTGCAGAGTCAAAGAGTGAGCGGACACTCCTGTTGGCATCGGCGGCGTTGTGCCCCGGTTGCCCCGGCGTAAGTAAATGTGCGGGCACAGGCAAGTTGGGGTCTGAAGCTGGGTGAACTGTGCCACTGTGACCGCCGGGCAACCTCTAACAGCTGTCCAGACCGGGGAAGGAACGGATGGGCGGAGGAGCAAAGAGTTAGAATTTTAAACGCTCGCTGCGCGTACCCGACAAGGAGAGGAACAGGTGAAAGCGCGCTCACGCCTTAAAGATAGCCAATTCCAGTCGACCCTGTTGACCCTCAGAGTGATGCTTGGCCGAGTGAACAGATGCGGCGCGTGCGTAATCTTTTGTGTAATCCAATGCGTAACGTTTAAGCGTAACAGCAGGCTCCCGGACACCAAAATGAGTTATGTGGTTGCTGGGATGAGACGGGTTGTTTGCCACGCCGCAGACGGGAGCAGGAGGCAGGTTTAGTCCCAGTAGAGCAGGGTCAGTTGCTGTTGGAGGTGGGGTACCTGGGCGTGCTGGTGGACGAAACTGCGACCTGGAGAAGGTTGCTCTGCGGGCCCAGGGTAATGCAAGGCGGGCACGGTCATGTCTGCGTCCCCACGCTGACTCAACTGGTCTGTGGCTCAGGTGACACCGACCAACAGCGTATGACAAAGTGGGTGATAAGGTCCCGGAGCGGTCCAGCTCAGAGGGGTATATGGAGAGTGCTGAATGAGAATCGGAGGGGGAAATAAAGGGGAAAGAAAGATGAGGAAGGGAGGGGTGGCTGGAGATGATGGGAACAGCTGTGACTGGGTGGCGGACTCAGCCACCCGCGACACGGCGAGGAAATGACAGCCGCACTTTGCACCTGATTTTCCGGACTTCCCCGCTTTCCTCAGCCGCTGGTTACCGCCTGGCTGCAGTAGTCCTCCCTGCGCCCTCTCGACACAATACCTGCCAAAACACAGCACGATGACATCACCTCCAAAATGTTTGAAGGGGGAAAATGCAATCCGATCTTTTTATTTATTTATTTTTTTCAAACGCAGAAAGTTTAAGCAGTTTCTCTGAAGGGGGGAAAACACCAAAGTCTCTTCGTTCCGAGAAAAAACAACTCCGCGGTGGAAGAGGAACGGAGTCGAGTTCACCAGTTTGAGAAGGACTAAAAGTTAACGCGAGCTAGCAGGAAACATGTTTACGCAAAATCTCACTGACAGATCGACTCCCAGTGCAAACCCTGCACACCTCCTCTTTCCCATATATCTGTTTCTGTTTCCCTGTTTCATTCAGGCACCAGAGGAGGAAACGAAGGAGGGAACGCAAAAAGAATCCAGCCGTGCGCTTTTATCCACTTCACTGGTATTATGTAGATTCTTCTCCCTTTCAAAAAATTCCAAGGTTTCTTTTCTTAAAAAAAAGAGAAGCTCTTCTTGAGGGGGGCTGCACAGGAGAGGCGCGTCGGCAGGCACAGACCTCACTCCAAGAAAAACCAGAACAAGATTTTAACAGACGCGGATCAATCCTCCCTCCCTCCCACCCCTCTCGCTCTCTCTCTCTGCCTCTCTCTCTCTTTCTTGCTCTCCTTCACACACACACACACACACACACACACACACACACACACACACACACACACACACACACACACACACACACACACACACACACACACACACACACTTACTTATTGGATCAAAATGGGATTAGTTGGTCGCTCTGCCCTGCCGACCAAAACTTACACTACACAAATATCCATTTTAACAAGTGCTCCGTTCCATGTGAAAACATCTGGTAATGAGGTGAGATAATTTCAGTTGTTTACAATACAAACCGTTTTGTTTCAATGATTTTATCGAATCGGGCACTTTTCCTCTGTACTTTGTCTGTCCAGTTACAGCTAATATTTGTTTGTGGCAATTCTTGAATCAAGCTAAATCAAGCTTAACTCTGTAACTTCTGTTAACTCTGTAACTTCTGTTAACTCTGTAACTTCTGTCGGTGCTGTGCTTTTTTGGAAATCGAATTTCCCAGAGGAACCCACCCGAGGGATTAATAAAGTTCTATCTAATCTAAAATGCATTGGAAACAATTAGAATGATGTCATAGTACCGGGAGTAATTCGCTTTTCAAAAAAAAAAAAGTCCCTTTCAGAACAAATGGGCTTGTGAAAGTATTTTTGGCCAAAGAGAATGTAAAATAAAAAAGTGCATTTAAAAGAAATCTCACAACACAAACACCTGCCTTAGCCAGGTGAACAAATCTCTGATCACCAAAGCAGACTTCTTGCCCTCCGTCATCTCTCCAAAAGATAACATCACCTCCGTAGCCTCAGTGGCCCCGGATTTTGGATAAAGGTTGTAAGGTGGAGAGGGCAGAGCTCCATATCTCTCTCTCTGTCTCTCTCTATTATTCTCGCTCAAACACGCGCACGCGTTCACACACCCTTCAGAGTCGCCGCACTTTTAAGTGATGTATTTTGACTCTCAATTTCATAACTTTTAAGTTAAACCTTAAGAAGGAAAAATGAAACGGAGAATGAGAGACAGTCGGGAGGGCGGTATGTAAGCACGGACACGGATCCAAAACGAACATTTCTCAGGGATTTCGGCAGCAACGCCCGCTCTGCGCTCCCAAAACTCCCTCTCACCGCCGCACAACCGCAGACGGTCAGCCAAGCCAACACAACACTCCTGCCATACCTTTCACACACACACACACACACACACACACACACACACACACACACACACACACACACACACACACACACACAGGGAAATAATAGAGAGACAGAGTAAATTTATCCTTGTGTGTGTCTGTATCTGTGTGTGTGTAACAGAGGTTGGTGGGTGTTGGCTTTATACATCAGGGACACTTATCTTGGCTCCAAGTGCAGGCTTATTCTTTTCAACATTGTAGGCTACTTTCAAATCACACACACATGCAGAGACTTCTGCAACTGGACAGAGTTGAGCTGGGCTGGGTAGGGGTTGACTGTGGTTGAATGCCTTTCCAGTCATGCTCCATAGACAAGCCTCTGGCCTTCTTTCCTACTACTGGCTCTCTCTGTCTTTGCACCTGTGTCTGGGCTCTTTTTCACCACTCACCACAATGCTGCAAGGGACACGAGTGTAAATGTTGTGAAGAGGGATTTGAACCACATTTTGGTGATGAGGTATGGGCCTGTCTGGTACTCTTAAGCCCAGATGGAAGGGTTCAGAGCAGGAACTATAGCACATCTTGAAGTAAGAAAAAACAGGCAGAGTAGCTCAGATCTATTCATTTACAGTATAAAAAAAGCCTAAGCGTAGTAGGCCTTTTGGCTTAACAGTAGAAGGAGATTTGTATTTTGTAGTAACAGATTTTTCCAAAGGCTCTCATTGTGAAATGAAATTTATGCTACACAAATGATCTATTGGAAACGAGCAATAATGTATCTTAGGTCATCAGTACTAACTGGGTGCAAAGAGAAAAACAAAAGACAACTAAAAGGCAGTAGAAGGAAAATCTGGGGTATGTTCCCCAGGTTTTTCAGGTTTGATACTTTTCACTGGGACGATTTCATGTTTTCCTTTCACGCCAGGGACCAAGGGAGATGGAGCTCTGTATGTCTGTATGTTCCCAAACTTTGGACCTGTCCCTCTCTTCTGACATCAGAAATGTTGACATAAAAGGACAATTTTAGTCATTACTCAAAATCAGCACTTTGGTGTCCCCCAGAACTTTGCATCGTCTTAATTTCACTTTTATTTACATTGTGTTTCACGCAATAGGCTTAAATCTATGTTGATATTGTTAGGAACTTCCTGTATGTTAGGCACTTTAAAAATATAAAAAAAATAAGGCCAGTCTTCACAATAAGCAGTTACATCCATGTATGTTACCTCTGCATGCTGCTGAAAAAAAACCCCCAAACTACATTGACAACCTTTAAAATAACAAAGTTCAAGAAAACGTCACATGAAGCCAACCAGACCTTTTCTTTGCTCTTCTCTCCTTCTGTCACCTTTCTTTGCCCATTCATTTTCTGCCTGTCCTATCTGTCTTTAATCTCTCTGGCTGTTTTTTTTTTTTTTATCTGCTTGCTCTGTCCCTCCCTCTGTTTGCAGCCAGCATATTGATTGCCCATGTCTTTGCCTCTGCAGCTCCTGCTTATTGATCCTTAACTAAGACACACAAACTTGTATGCACAAACATCCTCAGATACATGGATGTACCCTTCCCATTTCCCAATAGCCCCAAAACCATCTTACTTTGCAGCCCAGTTTTGTCACACACATTATTCATACATGTACATGTGCCTGCGCTCCCATGTGCATAAACAGAACCAAAGCAGCACTCACCAGGACACCAGATATTTTTTGCATATACCCTCTGTTGTGTTGAATAGACTTGGCATTGATGGACGTTATGCCTTTGTGCTCCTCTCATGACTCATTAAAGTGAATGAGACCCGTGTGTGTTTGTGTTGGTGTGAGTCTGGGGCCCTGTAGCTGCTGTAGGTCTGGGCCCAGCTCTCTCTTCGTATTTTTCTCTTTCTCTTTGACTGGGCCTGCAGGCTTCTTCCAGGGAGCCTGGTCAATATGGTCATTCTGTCAAGCAATTAACATCGATCAGCGCTCGTCAATACCGTCAGCACCCAGACAAAGACCCAGGGTGCATTGCGTGCGCTCGCCCTTTCTCTATCACAGTCCAACAAATCCCCAAACAGCACTCTCATTATATGAGGGCATTCTGCCCTGACCCCAAGGTCATCATGCAGGATTCAATGTTATGGGTGACTGGAGTACAACCTAATGCAGAGCTCAGAGGGTTCTGAGCCGCAGGCCAGTTGTTGACTCATTATTGCAGTTGTGCATACGTGTGTGGAGGTGTGGAGAGGGAGTCAAATAGTTTGGTTTAGATATAGGCAAAGACAAGTTGGCAGGCATGCAATATCGTCCCCCTGCTGTTTATTCCAAAGCGCTAGACATTTTGAAAACTTTGAACAGTATAAATGCAATCCATCATTCTGATGACATACTGTGCAGACTTGGAAATTTCAGATGTGTCAAGTGCAGTGGATTGTGTCCAATTAACTTTGTCTATAAGATATGGGCTGTATATGTTAGCATGTGAAGAGGGATCAGGTCTGTGTGTATGTGGGACCTCCAAAGGGAGAAGAAGACTTGTGGCTTTGATTAATACCTGCAGACATGGACCCTAAACTTCACATCAGATGTTGAGATGTCAGCCTAACATTGGTTTCTGGTATAGATATCCCTACTCTGTTAATCATGGGCCAAGTTTAAACTGTTCCCCAATGTGTAAATGTATGAGACACTTAATAAAGGCCCTTTGATGACAGGGGGCCCATGCAAAGTCAAGGAATGTGTACAGTGTGCCTGGCTTTGAAATGAGAACCTGTTCGCCACTTGTCTGCATCTGCAAGATGAGAGAATCGACAGCTGCAACTAAGCAAGAGCAGGAATTAATTAGTGGAGAGCAATAGCGAGCCATGGCTGAGATGAAGAGAAGAGCAAAATATTGTTTTTATTAGCAGCGATGTTGGTGGTGCACAGCCTGCTCCCTTCTCTTGCTTAGGAAGATTAATCCAGTGAATATGAACGTTTACTCTGCTCCATCTCGGAATCCATTGCAGCTGTTGTCTCTATACATAGCCCAGCTGAGGCACTGGAATAACTTTACTTTGACACTTTCAAGTTGGAGGGTTTGATGCTGCTTTGGACTCATGTCAGGGTAATTATTCACGCAATCTATCTTGTCAGTGTTAGGCCAAGTCCTAGTCCTACAGAGTGAATTGTGCTCAGGTAGTCGAGTTTCTCAGACAACACCTGTATTCTGGTCAGCAGTACAATTTTAATTATGTAAGTTATTTAGTGGTTTATTGTCATTATTCTGAGTGAGGTCTGACAAAGTACATAATAATACAAAACATCTGTACCTTGATTAACAAAGAGCATAACGCTGCCTCTACAGTATATCCAGAAACATATCAAATCCAGCAGCGGGACTGTCTCATCTTTGCCTCTGTGCCATCTGGCAAGACCACTTGTTGAAGTTTGGATATTTTGCACTGATGAAGTGGTATGTGAAAAAAAAGCATAAAAAACCAAAACAAAACAAAACAAATACATAAAGACATCAAACTTGGAAGGCACCATCTTTATGCACCTGGATCATATATCAATAACATAAGGAACTCATGACAGAAACTCATACCAGAGGCCAACTATTCAAAAACGTTCGACCATCCCAATAGAATTAAACTGGAGGCTGAAATGAATTTCATCAACAACAAGGAACAGCTGAACATTTAAACTGACATTGATGTCCAAAATAGCAATATATGCTACAAAACTACAAGATAAACTACTAAAAATCAAACAGCGAGATGTAGAGATGTACGACAGGAGTGGCATTGCACTCTGTGACACAGCTGAGGCTGTTTTGTGTGCTCTGCGAGGATGTACAAGTTAATTGCTTTTGACCAATGATGTTTTACATAAATATGCAATGCTCTGCGACTGGGTGGATGTTTGTTTAATTATGGTCCTTGTGGTTGTGTGTGTTTGGTTGAGGGAGTGTGCCATGACCCTCAGTGACAGCCTGTGCACAGCTGAGCACGTGGGGTTTGTGGCTATAGTGTGAATGGTTACTGGTTATATGAAAAGACTGTGTCAACAGGGGTATGCATAAAGTTGTACGTTCCATGGCTGAAATGTGTGTAAGAGAGTTCTCCTGCTTCCCATTCACTGTGATGTGAATTGCAGCTGTGGTTTGTGTTGGACGCTGATGTGGCGTGGCTGTTTTTTTTCTTCCCGTTTCATGTTCAGATGCTCAGTGATGGAATCCATGAGCATGGTAACCTTCACTCCTGTCATCTTTTTCTGTTCATGTCTTCCACACTCCTCCCTTTTCTCTTCCTCCCCCTTGTTTTCAGTAAGTGCCCTTTACTCTTCCCTTCTCCTCTGCTCTGCTCTCCTTTGTTCTGCTTCAGCTCCTGCTCAGTGGGTCCGTTTCTCCCATTCTGTTTTTTCCCTTTCCCTGCCTCTTTAGCCTTGCCACTGGGCAGAGGAGGAACTGTAATGTTTATGAAACCCTTTAATGTGCTATGTAATTACCCTGGCAACACCTCCCATCATTACTCATGCCAATAAAGCACCTTCAAATTGACATGTCAGAGTCGGAGAGAAAAAGAAAGAGCGAGGGGGCATAGCACACACTTTCCATCATCTGCCCTCTTTTACCATTAATCTCTCTCCTTTTCTGGTCTTTCCGCAGTCTCCATTTGTTCATCTTTGTTTTGTCATTTCTTTCATTCTTTCCATCCACAGTTCCTTCCTCCCTGTCTGCATTGCCTTCACTCTGGCTATCTGTGACTTCTTCCAGATGCCCAGGTGGTGGGCAATTACAGCAGAACTGCTTTTGGAATAATATTAATAATAGTGATAAAAAAAAAACATTCTTAAACTTCCTCCATTGAGTCTGTTTTAGGAATACTTCTCTGTATGTTGGAAAGAGAGTGAATGGGCAAGAAAGGAGAGGAGGAGAGTGCAAATTATAAAAAAGAACACTTAAGGTAGGAGTGTAAATGAGGATGCATAAAACAGGCAGGGAGCTGCTGAAGCAGGCATGAATGATGCATTCCAGAAACTAATTGTTGTGAGTAATGCAGAAATGTTTGTTTATGCTAAAAACTTCCATATGCAATCAACACATAGTCTTACAGCAGTCCCACCCTTTCCAGTGCACCCACCCATACTAGTCCTCCGGTCACTATACCTCCCACTTAGACAGCTAAGGCCCTAGCCCTTCTTGTGTTAGCACTTATGCTAAGACCCCAAGCTTTTCCCAAACTGTAATGTGAATGCTAAAGCCCCCTTTAAGCTCTTACTCTAATACCCTTTGCACACCTTCTTTTCATTATTGTCTTATTCTGCCTTTGTCCTGGAAAAGATCATCATTTGTAAGACAAATATTATAACAAATTAAGCAGCAAAACAATGGGTGGGTGTCTGCCTGACGTCAGCCTGCATTTCATTAGCATTCGCTAGGCTAACACAATCCATATGGAGTAGCCTGCAGGGTAGCCCCCTGCTGCCCAGGCTCAGCCCAGCCCAGCCCAGCATGGCCCAGCTACACTTGGTTGCCACAATCTGCCCCCACCCTCATTCTCAGTCGGCCCCCAGTTTGGACCCCATCCGGGCCCCCGCCATTATGTCATCTTTAATTTGGACTTGTCACACATCACCTGACACCTACCCCCGTCATGCTGTAACCTTTTGTCCCGTTGGAGCAAAAAAGCACTCCGGAGGATTTCTCCCCTCTCTTTTTCTCTCCCACTTTGCCTGTTGTTTTATTCTCCCTTTTCTTCTCATTCTTCCTCTTTCTCTCATGCTCTCTCCCCTCACTCACACTCTCTCTGTTGCTTCTGTCACTTTCTCCCTTTCTCTCCTCAGCCTCTCACTCCATTTAGGCCCACCTGCCTTTCACCATTCAAACACAGGTCCGATGTGTGCCCGTGTATGTGTTAGAATTGGTGGGAACAATGAAGAAAAATTGAGACAGGATTTTGATGACACATCGGCTCAGTCACCCAGAGCCCTTTTTCCTAGACCCCCGACAAATGAGCTGAATGACGATGATGTATGGGAAGTGACAGTCACAGGGAAAGTAAAGTGTTCTGGAGAGAGCTAAATTATAGACCATGACAGGATTCTGGAGTGAGACGAGGGTGTTGGACAGAGCGGTGGACTTCTGGAGAGCAGCACGGCCATGGAGCTGTCTCCTGTGATGGAAACATGGAATGTGATGGATCTCTGGAATTTACTTGAGGAAGAACAATAGACAAAAAGAAATGCAAAGAAACATAGAAACAAAGAAGAGATGCATGACAATAATCAGGAAGTTATGTGTTTAGTGTGTTCTGAAACAAACCTGTGCTTATAGCATATTGTTCTTGGGTCTGCACATACATATACATACTGAGCATCGCTTGTATGTGTGTCTGTGTGTGTAACCATGTGTGTTCCATAAGGCCCCAGTGCACTAGCGTTGCCTTGTACACACCCATGTGACTTGCTGGGTGTCTCTGGTAGCCATCCCTCATCACTGCTCTGTTCCCTCAGGTTTCTGTTTTGGCTTAAATCTCCAGTTCTGCTGTGCTGCTTTGTGTTAAGCACTATTCTATTGTACTCTAATCTATTCTATTGTTTAAAGCGTAACTACCTGGGGCACTTTGTTATAGTTTGTTACAAATGATATGATACGTTTTTTATTATCTTTGACTGCTTTGAAAGGCTAAGAAGGACTGATGGAGGATTAAACTGTAGTGACAATAAACTGAGTTTTTAGAGCTCTATTTTTGTAGTGTGCAAGTCATGGGTTCAATTAGCCTCTGTAATAAAAGGATGAATGAATCAAGTAGTGACAGCTGGTAGACAACCATTAGGTTAAATTATTCTCTTCAGCTCAACAGCCTGTATTCAGCTGTATTGGGGGAAAGTAATTTTTATTATGAAGGAACTATTTTGGACCCTAATGATCCTGTGAGAACTGCACTGACCCAAGTGAAAGGAAACTTCAGAGGCTATAAATACCCAAACAGCTACACATTGGATAAAATACTGAAAGTGGAAAAAGAACAGAGAAACACATAACAAAAACATCAAATTGACTTGTGGTTTTGATATAATTCTTTAGTCTCGCTATCATCCAAAGCCAAAAAATATTCCCACACAGCCACCAAATGCTAAAGAAATCAAATAATTAAATGCTTTCATATAAACCCATGGTTCACAGCATGGAAATCATGGCCTTTATAGGCACAATGATTATCTTTGAGAGGCTTTTGTGGAATAGGGTAACTTGTTATTACTGAGAAAACAAAAAATGAGAATAACCTGCAAGAAACTGTATACAGGTATGTAAAAAATATATTTTTTACTCTACACTCTCTATTTTGGTTGCTGCTTTTAGAGGTCACCACAGCATATCATCTGCCACCATCTCATTTTATCCTTCTTCTGCCACACCAACACTCTGTATGTGCTCCATCACTACATCCATAAATCATCTCTGTGGTCTTCCTCTTTTCCTCGTGCCTGGCAGCTCCATATTCAGTATAATTTGCTCAGTATATCCACTAACCCTCCTCTGCACATATCCAAACCACCTTAACCTGGAAAACTAAGTACATCCCATGATTCAGTAGCTTGCAGAACTGCCTTTAGCAGCAATAAATTTAAGTAATTGGTTTTTGTTTGGCTTTATCAGTCTCTCATATCTTTGTGGAAGAATTTTAGGAAACTACCCTTTACAACATTGCTTCAATTTTTTTTGCAAACATTCATTTATCCACAGCTCTGTTATGGTCCAACCACAGCATTACAGTTGTGTTGATATGTAGACTTTGACTAGGCCTGTAGTCAAGTCATTTTTCCTTTTACTGCTGTAGTTGTGATCATTTTCCTTCCCAGTTTGGGCCAAGCTTTACCTGCCAGACAGATGGCCTCACATATGATTCTGGAATACTTTGGTATAAAGACAAGTTTATGTTTCACTTAATGGCTGATGGTGTCCACATTCTGTGGCTGCAAAACAAGCCCAAATCATCGCCCCTCCACCACCATGCTTTATAGTTGATAGAAGATGTTTGTGTCCTTATTCTGTGAATGGTTTTCTTCAAATGTAGCACTGAGCATTATGGGCACACATCTCGACTTTGGTCTTGATGTCTCCAATGGGAACTGTTCCAGAAGTCTTGAAGTTTGTTCAGATGCAACTTTGCAAACCTAAGCCCTGCTACCCTGTTGTTTTCAGAAGAGTTCTTAAAGGCTCTTTCAAAGGAGATTTTCTCCTTGAACTCCTTCCAAACAAGCCTTACTTGTTCAGTCTTTTAATATTTGTGATGTCATGAACTTTAACATTTAACATGCTGAGGCCTGTAGAGTCTTAGATGTAGCTTTTGGCTTTTTTGCAATTTCTCTGAGAAATGCACCGTCTGACACTGGAGTGTATTTGCTGGGACGTCCACTCCTGGGAAGATTGTGGTATTTAGGTGTGCTAACAAACACACCAGGCCAGCACCCTGCCAAAATGTCTGTTTTTATAGGGCTGCTAACATTTGCTGATGATAAGTTAATCAAGTGGTTTTGATTAGCAACACCTGGCTCCCACTGACCTTTTTAATTCCTGTGGAAGCTGTAAGGGTGTGCTTAGTTTTCACAGAACTGCGAAGAATCTTATGAAAAGATTCTTTTTAAGATGAATGAACAAATGCATAAAAGAGGAATTTAAAACAAATATGTTCCAGCAGTGCAGGCTTTAGAATGTACAACATAGGTAGGTGATTACAGACCGGTCCAAAAAAACAACTCTATCGCTAATTTTCCTCACTCATGACAAATATACTTTGGATGGACTTTTATGTTACTCACTTTTTTACTGGCTGCTTTGATTGACAGGTGGTATCAATCAAAGCAGCTTGCAAATGTTTATTGAAAACTTAGCAGTTTGCTCTTTTATCCTAAGATGTTTACTTTTGATCCCAGTGATGGCAATGGGGTTTCCAAACTACTGGGTGATATCATGGTGGCTTTTTGCACCTTTTTAAAAAAAAAGAAAAAAAAAGAAAATCCTATCATATACCATAAATGGACCCAGGACAACTGCTTTCAATTCACAATTCCAGTATTTGGACTGCAGTACACTGAGTTGTCTTTTCACATAAAATAAGACAATGAATATGAATCTGTTTTTCTTTTTTTGTATCATTAGTTTCTGAGTTCTGTTTTGTCTACATTACACTTCATTTATAGATCTCATATAGATAATACATGAAGGTTTTCACCTTTTTTCTGCAATGAAACAGAGATGTAGCACTGCAGCTGTGTTTCCAACCAATAACTGTCACATTATGTGAGCTGTACTTTCAGCACACAGCTAAAATCACAATGCTTACGTATTCAAAGTAGTGCGACTGGCTTATAAAATGACAGTGGTGGAATGGTAAATACCAGAGTGACAACATCAGACGTTTGTTTAGTGAGTTTCGAGTGTCTGGTTGCACAGTATGCTCAGTAGCAGAGTGTTTTCAGTGGCTGTGGTCTGTGTGTGTGCGTGTGTGTGTGTGTGTATGTGTGTGTGTGAGAACGTACAGTTTGCTCATATGAGTGCACTTTATAATAAGCGTGTGTGTATGTTTGTTAATCGAGTCAGTAGCTTGTTCATCCAGTAGCTCTGTGTGTGTGCGTGTGTGTGTGTGTGTGTGTGTGTTGGCTCTCTGTGGGGTTGTCGGTTTTTCATGCTGGTTGGAAGTTTATGATCAGTATTTTCCGGCTTGCATGACTTAGCGTGTGAAAATCCATTCACACCCAACACAAACACACACACACACACACACATGCCTACACAAAAACACCCACACATAGACACACACACAGTAATGGTGTGGATCTTGATGATATTCCATGTTGTGTCCCTTACAGTATGGTAGTCTTGGTAGCGGTGCTTTGTGGGGGGAGTCAGTGTGTGTGTGTATGTAACTTTGTGTATTTGTGAGTGCAGCTCCATGTCGGTGTGTGTGGAATGAGTGTAAAAGACATCAGACACCGCCGCTAATGGGTTTAATCAATGACAGATGAAATTCTTGTTGTTTTTCTCACCGCAGCACTGTCTGCTCCAATAGGAACAAGGCACAGAATGTGCAGAGAGGTTGATGGGGAGGACTGAGTTTGAAAATCTCATTTATACGTTCAGCCCCTATACATATACTAACAAACACTTGCACACATATTCATAAACCCAGGGAGGAAAGTAACTCTATTGGCATGAACCTGCTTGCATTTTGCTCTGCCATAGAGTTTACGAACTGCATGAAATATGCATATTACAAATAAACTATGCATAGACTGGTTACTCATATATGTCCACACACACTCACTCACATACACGCACTTGCCAAAGTCTTTTCTGTGCTCCAGCTGGGGACCCAGCTGCAGTGATGTCATTGCTTGCTGCCACTTTGCTGATTGTGACTCTTATTGAAAGCAGAGCAATTTGATTCAGCTTCAAGAGCGGTCACAGTGCAAAGACATGCACATGCATACACACAACGCACCAAAACTAAAATAGATTATGCACGTACGCTCCTGTCGGTTCATTCCATCAGCATATTTTGAGTGTGCACACACGGACACACAAAGTGCTTTAATGTCGGATCATAGTGCCACATCACTTTCACAGCACTTTTCCAAAGTAGACAAACAGATTGAATGCTCAGGAGATGAGATGGAAAGCAGGGTTAGAGAGAAAGAAAGAAGAAAAATATGCTCTTGAAGACTTGATTTTGACAAAGAGAAAGATAAGAAGAGAGACAGGTGGGAACGCAGTATTGACAGTTTACTTTGAGAGCTGAGATAAGAGAGATGAATTTACGCAATGAGGGAATGTCTCCTTCTCCAGGCCATCCCCAAATACATCCATCTCTTTCACACATACACGTTTATGCACACAAACAGCTACCACACTGCGCACTGACAAATAAAATCTTATAACTGTGTGCAGATTTGCGTACATACAGGCACACACCCCAAATAGTTCACCAGAACTTTTTTTAAATGATCAAGCTTTTCTTCAAAACATCATTCTCTTCTTAAGCTTCTCATCTCACACACACACACACACACACACACACACACACACACACACACACACACACACACACACACACACACACACACACACACACATTGACAAAATCAGTTACAAGGCTCTCTGAAAGTCCTGCCAGTGTAAAACCTGCAAACATATGAGAACAGGCCTGAACATCTGGAGTTGTCCCAGCAACCCCCCCCCCCCCCCCCATTCTGGTCTTTGCACTGTGTCCTCAATGCCAGTGGCACAATTTCAAGTTCTTAACCCTGCATCAGCTCCTCCGTGAGACCTTTCTACCCATTCATGTCCTTTTCGCCTGGTCCCCTTCACCGTCCCCCTTTTGCTGCCATCCCACCTATTCCCTCCTCCCTTCCTCTGCCTTGTATACACTCGTCTGTTGGCATGTCCTCTGTCTTTCCAACCTTTGAAGGCTTTTCAGGCTGCTAATAAAAGACAGGTCCCCACCACAACAAAAGAGCTCAGCGCTGCCTTTGAATAAACAGTTTATTTCGCTCCGCTCCCCCCACCCACCCACCTCCCATGCACCCTACCCCACCCCTGTGTGTGCTTTTTCACTCTTGGCTAAGGGGGAAATATGTGCACTTGCTATGTTTTTTTTCCATGTGATCACAATGCTCTGGAACAGATTAACAGAAGACGAGGGAGGGAGAGAGCAATGAAAAAGAGCAGAAGAACAGAATGAGAGAGCAGGTAACTGTGGCAAAGTTGGCTTTTTTTGTATGTGTGTATGTCTGTATCTATCATTCTATCAATTGCATATTGGAACAGATGCTCTCCTCCCATCTCAGCATCTTATCTTCAGAGCATGACAGCACACTCCTACAAGCACCTGTAGTCTGCACTCTGAGGTAAACTCCCTAAACCACATTAGGCCTGTGTACACTGGCAACACCTGGCTTTTCCCAGTGGGATTCAAATAAACATCTAGTTGAAGAGAGACCTGTTTTGTTGGATAAACTGGAACAACCTAGCTTTGAATCTGAGCATAATCCACCACATCCAGGAGAATCACGTCAAAGTTAAGTTGACAATTTGTGCTGTTTACATGTGTAGAAATATTTCTCTGGCTAGAAGTGACTTGTAAGGCATATTTGAAAAGGCGTATTTTCCCCCAAATGTAAATAAGTTCTCAGTTTGTTGGACCTGGACCGAGTGTGGCCCTGAAAGCTGGAAAGACACTCAGCTACTGAACGGAGCCCCAACAGCTGGGCCAGGAGCAAGCTGGGTAGGACAAAATGCTCACTCCAGCAGACCTGTACAAACATAAATATGATTCAAAATATTTGAACTGCTTGAGGTGAACCTTAATTTGCCTCATCAAGACACTTACAACCTCAACATGGCTGAAAATCACTTGGAAGATAAGTTTATTAAGCACTTGTTATATGTGTTTTTTGAGCAAATTCACCTACTCGCCCCCCCTACTCATTGCAACCCAACCCACACAAGCCACAGCCAAACTGTAATACAACCAAATGCTGCACTGGACCAAACCACAACTCACTACTTAACATCCACCAGCAAACTCTTTCAGTGTCTCATAACCTTTAGCTCTTTAGGGCTCTTTCTTTTCTTGTTTGTCCACTGCTCCTCCCTCTGCCCGCTTCTGTTTTAGCCTACCTTTGGCCTTCCTGTCCTCTCCTCTGGTTCACTCTTAGAGTCTTTCTGTCTTTCTTTATAGGGTTGCACAAGAACACTGCCAGTTTTCCCAAAATAAACTTTTTTTTTTGGCTATTTTGACACTATAATCAAACCCATAAAGGCTAATGCTCTCAAATAGCCAGATGCATTTCTTCTTTAATGAGCGCAAAAGTTTTCAGCTGTGCTAACATTGCTGAAAAGGGGTTTTCTAATGATCAATTAGCCTTTTAACATGATAAATTTGCATTCGGTAACAGTGTGTGCCATTGGAACACAGAAGCAATGGCTGCTGAAAATGGACCTTTGCACAGCTACATAGATATTCCATTAAAAATTATAAATGATTTATAAATAATTATGTCATTAATCATTAATTGCCATGTACATGTCTGATCAATTTTATGTTATTTTAATTAAAACCAAATGTGTGTTTCTTTCAAAAACAACAACATTTCTCAATAAGTAGTTTTCAGTGGTACCATACATACTTATATAAGTATGTGTTCATGTGTGTGTGTGTGTGTCTGTATGAGCCACCACAGGCTTGTTGGAGCTATTAGAGTGCTGGCTGAGGAGCACAGCATAGAAGCTCCAGATGGGCAACTTGAGGTAGACACATGTAGATTCACATAACACATACACACCATAAATACACACAAAAGACATACAATGTCCACAGACACACTGTGCATATTAATGATGACAGAGTGACCGGAGGAAAATTAATACCTACAATACACACAAGTTCATAAACAGACTTTGAAATGTATGCAAGCAGTTGATTGCACACACACGTTCACTTGCACACAGCTGGTATGCACAGCTGCTGCACACTCGCCCCATGATGCTCGCAGTGAATGATGGACAGAGTGAAAGTGAGGACGGGTGACACAAAAGAGCATCCCTTCATCTCTGTCACTCAGCTAATCCCTCTCCTCTCTCGCCCATTACTTCACTCTACTTCTTGCCAGCAAACCCCCTCCCCCAAAACCCTTGCCCTGTTCTGTGCGTCAGCCGCTAACTCTTTTCCTTTTCTGTTTTCCTACTTTCCTCTCCAACATCTATCTTTTTCTCTCTTTTCCTTTTTCCTACTCCTACTTTCCTTTGTTTGGTGCAAAAAGAGGGAAAATTTGGCTTAAAATCAAAGTAAAAGCAGTGATGTACTACAATGGTAGTGGTCAACATTTCAATACTGTAACTGCAACATTTTTAGCTACTATTTTATAGAAACATTACATTCAAACTAATTAGCAAATGCAGCTGTCAAATAAGTTCACTTCTATTAAAAGTAAAATCGCTCTTATGAATTTAAAGTATACAGTACAGTACTTGAGCAGATCTCATTTTCCACAATGGGTTACTAGCACCTACACAGACAGGGATGTTTTGAAATGCTTTAAAATCAGTGTGTTTTTCTCTGTCCTATAATTTGTAACATTTATTTGCCTCTATAACCCAATCTCTTACAGTTGTGCACTATGATTTGTTGCATAAGGCATTTTAAAAAAAAAAAGTTTTTGAAAATATGATTCTCTCCACCTTTGTGCTTTACAGCGTTCATTGTGTTGGTGTAAACTTTTTTAACTCAGCTTTTTTACTCTCATTAACTACAGCTCACACTTATTTTTTGTACAGCAGCCTGGCTAGAATTTACTGCTAGCTCCAGTGTTACCCCTATGGTTCTCCCATTTGTCATCCGTCAGGCCCAGCAAAGTTATTGGAACGTTGCAGTTGCTCTTCTCGTGGCGTGGATGCGGCTGGCGGGCACGTTCTTGGGGTTACAGTAAAACAAGCATCTAATGACACCCCCTGTAACCACAGCAAAGGGGGGCCACGCGTCACCAGTGCTAACCCAGGAAATGCTTTGGTTGGCCACAGGGTAATTGGGACTGTCCCATGTAATTTGGGCAGAGAGGCAGGCAAGTCTGGCCAAAACTCCTGCACTTGTCTCTCCCTGGCTGTTGGTCAACCCCACAGCACCACAGAAATGACAAAGAGATGGAGAGCTGAAGGAGATAGGGTACCGAAAAGAAATTGAAAGAACGAGTTGAGACAGAATACTGAGAGGCTGCATGAAAAGAAATCAGTGAATAGAGCAGAAGGAAAGTGCAGAGATTGACAGACTGGATTAGTGGTGTGTTGATGTGTGTGTGTATGTGTTTAAAGAAGTGTCACAGCAAAGGAAGAGAAAGTGAAGCGTGGCGTGTGTATGGTGGGCATTATTTTTCCCTGTGCAGGTTCCCCTGCGCTGAGGCAGATGGAAAATAGGAAAGGGGAGCAGGGGGAAATTCAGCTTAGTCAGGTCTTCTGCTCCAGCAGTGTACCCATCAGTGTGTGTGTGTTTTCTCTGACTGTCAGGTCCTCTTCACAAGCTCCGCTCACTTTAAGTGGGACAGACAGCTCAAAGACTAAAGAGCTCTCTGTGTGCTGGCCTGAAACCACAGGTGTGTGTTTGTGCACAGACACTTGTATCTACTGTATGTGTGTCTGTGTGTAAAAATTTTATGTGCATATATTTCTATTTTCTGTGTGCAGGTTTAAATGTGGTTATTATGCATCTGTGTGTATTTAGACATTTTTTGTAGTGTGTCTGAGTGTGTATGCCTTCATTTAACACTGTTTAGCTTTGATGTGACTAGTTATCAGGTGTTTCTGTGTATGTGTGCATAGCTGTCTGCATGTGCACCTACGTATGTGTAGCCTTAAACCTCACTAAACACAGAACTACGTACTAGAGTGTGTGTAATGTCTCTCTCTGTGTTTGTAATGGCTACTGTGTTATACCTGTCTGTCTCCAAAGATCTTTTCGTATTAGTGGAATTAGACGGCTTCTTCCGCATGTTGTCTGCGTGTGTGTGATCTGTCTGTGTTTCTTTAGTTCACTTGTGTCTGTGCTTGTGTAGCTAGGGAGCAATATGTCCGCTTACTGCGTATGCATGTGCATGAGTGTGCATATAGAAATGTGCAAGAATGTGTGTTTCAGGCATCGGGGTCACCGACAGGTCCTCATCTGCTCAGACCAGACCAGACAATGAGGAGGGGAGAGGCATGGTGTGGTGCAGAGTACATCGGTGTGTCGTGGAGCAGCCTCCAATCTGGGACATGGCCTTGGGCTGCAACTAAATGAAAAATCAAAGAGCACAGCAGCAGGGCCTTAAATGTTTGCAAATCTGAGACTGACTAAACCGTGCTAAACATAAAAACATACACAGAGGAGACTTTAAGCAGATCTCCCGCAGAACAGCACCCCATGACCTGCTTTCCGGGCCTCGTTTTGGCTCAAGTCCAAACCCGGTCAGGTACACACCGAAGGCAAATTCCCCACTAGCAGGCTCCCTTTATTTACCTTTCCAATGCTGCTTTGTTTTCAGGATTAATCAGAGTGTAGCATTCACAAGAAGAATCCATGACTGTAATTGAATGCATTTTTAACTTCAATAAACAACATATTTAGCAAGTGTTGTTGTTGTTTTTGCCCCAGATGCTTGCGTAACAGTAATATGTTTAACAAAGCACAGATGCTGAATTAGCCTGAAGACATAGGTCTGCATTACAGAGGGAGAAAGACGAGGAGACAAACTGTTTAAGAATGTCCCTACCTTTCACATTGCTACAAAACACACTACCTCATCAAGCCAAGGCCAAAGGCTGAGTCCAAAGAAAGAGAAAAAACCCCCAAAACACTCTGACCTTTCTTGAGATCAGGCTGACCTATTAAACTGGTATCATGTTTTGTTTGTGACATTTGGGCTGTGCGCTCCACATGTAGCTCATGGGGGGAAGGGGGGGAGGGGGTATTACAGGAATAGGCTTAAGTGAAAACACAGGGGAGGCGGAGAGAAGGAGATGGTGTAAAATGTGATGAAAGAGGAGATGAGAAGGAACACAAAGGGAGAAATATACAGAGTGAGAGTCTAAATGGGTTGGGATGAGGCAAACGTGTTCTGTCATACAGAGGGAGTATGAGGTACTAATAGAATTTTAAGCCTTTTGTGCTGCAGTTGAGGTTTCAATTCAGGAAGGACTCTCCAAAACTGTTCCAGTACTCCTGCACCAGTACAGCAGACAACGCCAAAGCTCTGCACAGCTGGGAAAGTCCAATCTGACTCATTTGTGGACTTCATTCAAATTCTATGCATCTACAGATGGAGAAATAGTGCTGCAGTGCAAATAAGTTTGGAATACTGAAATGCAACGGTGTGCAGCTCACATTCTCTTCTCGTCTATTTTGATGGTTAACCCCGGTGATGTGAAACAAAAGCAGTAGCATCTTTTATTCTTTTTGGTTTTTTTGGCTTGGGTAAAGAATATGAGGAAAACATAAAGGAAGCAAGAGTAACTGCTAGAACACAGTATATGCTTTGCAGATGAGACTTACTGATTATGTGGACACATCCATCCATCCATCCATCCATCCATCCATCCATCCATCCATCCATCCATCCATCCATCCATCCATCCATCCATCCATCCATCCATCCATCCATCCATTCATTCTCTTCCATTTCTCCTTTACTCCTCTTTCTACACTCTCTTCCCTCCCTCCTTCTCCCTCATTCACTGTCCTCTTTCATCTCAGGCCAGACATGCCCAACTGCACCCAATTAGCATTTTTCTCCCTCTTTTCTTTCTCCCCCTTATCCCCTCCATTTTTGCCCTCTCTTCTCTCCTCTCTGTTTGTTGTGTAAATTAGATTTGGGGGCTCTAGACAGATTTTGTACTGTTTAAGCTCTCTCTTTCTTCTGCTCTCTCTCTTTCTTAACATGTATAAACCTGCTGGCAATTAAACATTTATAGAACTGGCATGCCCCCATTTATCCCATCTCACTCCGTCTTTTCTCTCTCTCCCGCCCACCCTTCTGAGCCATTCACCTCTAACCTGCTTTTATCTTGCTCTGACACTCTCTCTTTCTTCTTGAATTTTCAGCCTGACACTTGTATTGTGTCCTGCCTCCTCACCTTTCAACACCTGCTATACAGGTCGTGCAGTCCCCACGTTGGTCTGTCCTCATCCTTTAGTTCTCCCCATCGCTCTCTCTCTCTCTCTCTGAGTGGAATAGGGGACTGATTAGTAAGAACACATTCAGATTTTCCTTCCATGTGTCGTGCCAGTGAAACGCCTGCGTGCCCGCAGCATTTAGGACAGCTGTGCCAGGGAAGAAGTGGTGTTTGTGTGTGTACGTGTGTATGTGTGTGAATGTGTAGGCAAGCATGATAGTGTGGATCTTAAGCGTTTGAGAAACAAGGGTTAAAAAGCAACAGGGCACTAAAGAGCAGTTGCATAAATGAGGAACTATGTAACTGGTTGTACAATGTGTGTGGTAGCTGAGTGTGTGTGCATAAAAACTGTATATTGCACTGGTATTTATGGTGGAGAATATGCACATGCTGACTGTTTACACATCACAGATGTTTGTGTACCAATAGTGGTTTATCAAGGTGTTTGTCAATGCATGTGAGTAGGTGTAGGCTACGTGTTTTCAATTGTGGGAACTTTCATTCAGCCCTTGCAGCCCATGTAATGCATGGTACTGTGAAATCTGACCCCCCCACTCAATGCACACACACTCGCTTACACACCAACTATAGCAGCCCTTCTCCTTGCTTGTCCTCCAGAGCCGCCCAGAACTCTGCATTAAGACACATGTGGAAACAATTCAGTCAATGCTCTGAGCAGGGTAGCCCTCACACACACAAACAGACATATACACCCCCCCCCCCCTCCACACACACACACTGACACAAGAGACATGCTCATTTCACGCTCACCCTTTACATATACTACACACAGACATACACACACTCAGCATGCGATCATATGTTACTCTTATCTGTTCCTTGTTGAGGTGCTCATTGCTTGGCATTTGACAGTGTGTTAACTCTACTGTGATCCTAAACTGCTATCAGGTTGTCTTCACTCAATCACTGAGTCATGTGTATCCCCAGGATTTCTCAGGGTTTATGGCGGAGGTGAGCAAGAGGTCTACACATTCAAAATCATATGTGCCGAAAGAAAACTATAGATTGATAGATTGTAAGCGATGTTCTAACACTGTAATTGTTGCTAGCTATGCTATGCTAGTTTCCTGGGTCATACTGCAGTCTTTGACATTAGCAAGTTTTCTGCTATGGCAGAAAAGGTATTTCTTTATTATTCAATAAAGAAATACCTTTTCCACATCATGTGCAGCAGTGTTGTGCTTGAGATCATTTGTTTGAGGGGTGGTCTCATTTATTAGGGTTTCCTTCCTGTTCCAGGCTTCATCATCATCAAAACAGATGATGTCACATTTCTGTGTAATCTCATAATGATCAGTTCAGATAACACAGAATAAACATCCACTCGCTATGTCATCTACCTTTGCTGATACTCGCATGCTTAAGGCAACAAGCACTGTACTAATAGACAAAACTGCAAGCAACAAAACATTATTCAGAGGAAGCAACTGGAGATCTAAAGTGGTTTAAAAAAGTGCTGTGAAATGTTCAAAACTCTGTCATTCTGGTTTGTTATTTTTTCTGTTTTTGTATTTTTACATTTTGCTGTTTGACTTGAAACTCTATTATTTTACTCTTGTGTCTAATAAGTTTCACTGTGGATGTAACTGGCTAGCCTTCCTGTGTTATGACACTGGATTTATAACTTATGCAATATGCTGAGTTATTGTAGCATGCTGAGTTTTGAAGACATGATCACTAACTATGTGACGTTAGCTATCACACCACTGCACGTGTAACAATGTAGACATTGAAACACACAAACCTAGAGACTCGTCCGCAACCATTTGACAACCACCGGTTGTGGGGGGAAAATGTGTGTTTCCCCAACTTGTTGCGAGTGATTGATGGAGATTGATGGCAGTCGCTAAAGAAAATTATTGCTAAAGACCAGCCATTGAGGCCTACAGACATGGTCAGTGACTCTGTGGTAATGCCCTGTCACCAGGGAAAAACATGTATTCCCCAACTGATTGATGAAAACCTCCTTGTAATTGCTTTGGTCGCTAAGACATTGCTGCATTCTGAGTTTGAATGGAAGTAGTGAGCTGGTCTACAAACACTGTGCACATACTCGAGCTATAGTGAAACTGTAAAAAGTGTGACACAACTGGAAATGAGAACTGTTTGCCTTCAAAGTAAAATCTGCAGCTTATGAAACATGTTGGCTGCACTCCTGAAGCACACATTTCACTTTGAAGGTGAACCTCTATTTTGGTTTGCATCACACTTTTTTATTACCACTGGGCTAGTAGTTGGCAAATATGGGCAGACACACATGAAAAACTACAAGCAACCAATGCAAACAGGTTTTTGATGCAGCACTTTCTTTGCAACTGACTTCACCCAGTGACAACAAGCAATCTACATGAATCACTGCCAAGCAACCAGTGATTGTACCATGTTCTATATGTTACTGCCTCAAAAACTGACAGTCATGAATTTGATTTGATCTGACTTTAATTTGATTTGACTGATGGCACCTCCTTTAAACCTGACATAGACACATTTTGGCCATGGTGATTCTAGCATACACTGTAAAAACTGTGACTTGGGTTAATTAGTATCTAATAGGAAAGTAATAGTAACTATTACTCAGTAAAAACCTGTATGTCTCGTTTTAATTAAATCTAAGCATAATTAAACATTTTTGAGATTTTCAGTTATTTAAATGTACACACTTTTGTTTGGGGTAAATTAAGCAATGGTTTGTTGAGCAGATTTAACAAAAATGTATGAGTACCGTGAAAAATTAAGAAATCTAACTGATCTAACTGATGAAAGCATTTTCATTTTCATCATTGTACACTTCCACCCATAGTTCGTTGTGCCATGTGCATAAAATTCTTACGATTTTATATCGCTTTGTATACTAGCAATGCTGTTAGCCACTGAAGCACTTGGAGATTTCTCTGCACAACTGGTTATGCACTTCTTTACTGGAAATTAAATCTGATTTACACATTAGCATCACATTAGTTGGCATCTTTAGTGTTAATACGCTTATTCTTTTATTATTATTTTTTATAAAGAAATAGAATTCACAAGATGTTTTTTGTTTGTGGATGTTTCTTCTTAATTTCTAGATTATTTTGGACTGCTATTGATAACCGCAATAGTTAGCAGCATGGATAATGCTAACAATACTGCACAAAGCAATATCAAATCCCAATAAAGTCCTTTTAAACTCCAACTACACATTTCAGTGGTATGGTCATACGAAAATACTAAACTAAGGCTTGTACTATGAAGCACGATTTCAACGTATTCAGTTATATTAGCCTTTAATAGTGTATCTATTTGTAGTTGCTGATCTCACTTGTCATCTGCAGTCTAAGCATATATTTGAATTCTGTTTTTTAAATTCTTTATTCGCACTCTGTGAAACACCACTGAGGCTGCAGCTGACAGAATAAAAACTAAATGCGTTTTAATGTTAATTTAATGAAATATTATCCCATTTTTTAATGATAGAGCTATGATACTACATTTTTCAAGTAACGAGTAAAGTAAGGCATTACTATTGCAAAAAAGTAATTAGTTACTTTCTCGTAAGTACGCTGTGTTACTGCGTTACCAAACCGTGATTTTGTTTGTGAGAATGACAATGACAATAATGTATGAGTGTGTGACGTCTGTGTCAGCAACAGACGTGTGTAGATCAATAATAATATGGAGTGTGGGAGAGAGTACAGCCATGCAGTGTTTAAAGCTTGGAAGTACTTAAATTACTTTGAGTTTGGGTCGGTAAAAAGTGATGAAACGTTAGCGTCCGCTGTACACTCTGCGTGGGAAATAAACTTCTTTCTACAGTTCAAATCTGAGCAAGCACCTAGCACGCTGCCATGGGAATGTGAAATTCACAGAGAAACCCTCGGATCCCCCCACTGACATGACTGCTGCGGCAACGGGCAAACCTCCAATGGCCCCACTCTTGCTAAACAAGTGAAAATAGATTTAAGAGCGACAGGACTTAGTGCCGCTGAATCTTTGATTTTATGTTTTGTTTTTGTTTTTTGCTGTGTTTTACTTGCATCTATTTGAAAGAGTGAGTGTGAACACAAAAAATAATTTTATTTTATATTCTGAAATCTGCAGAAAATAGGTTTAAATGTTAAACAAATTTCTTCAAGTCAAAGAATGTTACGTATAATTTAATGTTTGCTTGATGCATAAAGTTAAAAGATTAAAACAAATAGAACAATTTTTAAAAAGAGACTTTTTTATTTTGATTCAATTTTATATGATGGATTATGCAGAAAAAATAGAATTGGGCTGAAAGGTCTACTGCTTTATAAATAAGTAAACAGTAAAGTAACAGGATTACTTTCCTAATCAGTAATTAGTAACAAATTACTATTTTCAAGTACCTTGACCAACACTGCTCATAACTCACAGAGTTGGCATTTTCACTGGCTTTCATTATTGATTTCAAATAGGCTAAACTTATTATAAACTTTCATAATAGGAGCTACTCTACAGTGTTTTCAATGCCCCACACACTACTGTATTGCTTTCAATCTGTTCAGTCTGGGTGTTCAACCTCTTTATATTCATCCCAAATTATAGTTTAATGTTGAGTTGAAAAATCAGGAACTCTGTTGCCAGTACACATATCAATAATTGTGAATGGTGTTGCTGTATCTTTAAAGTTTACTTTTTGTCACGGAAACAGTATTATGTCATTGCCATTGCGCCTTTTTATTTTCGGACAAAATGCATCCTGGGATACTCGGCTGCACCTGGTACACACAAGTCACTACCAATGCATCCTCAATAGAATAGGCGGTGCAACAACACATCTTTTCATTGTGAGCATTTTCTGACTTGAATTGGAACTGTACTTAGGCTGTGACTGGTGACATTTCTCAAGTCCATACGATCACAAGTATGAATTTTGAGAAACCAAAAGGTACCATGGGTGCGTTGAACTTGTTTTGTAGTACAGGCCTCTCTTTAGCAGGCAGACATGTTTTGTGACTGATCAGTAGAAATAATGCCAGTTGGCTGTCTGTTTTGAAGCACCTTAAATCCCCAAATTCATCATGTAAATGCCTGTCCCAGATTAACTGTTTCTTTGTCCCATCTTCTTTCACCCTCCCACTTCTCGTTCTTTTGATAAAGCAGCCCTTTTTCTTTGGGGTGGTTGCATTTCTAACAGTAGAACTATTCATGTATCCGTAAAGCAAATTAACTAACGGTACCAAATGTACCAGTATCTGTACAATGGATTGCACTATCTAGCAGCTTTAAGAAGTAAACTAGCTCTAGAGCTTACTGCTGAAATGTATCTGTTGAGTTTAACAGAGAATTATTAGGGTTTTGTGTTGCTTTTTACAGTAGCAAAACTGCTAGCCACTGAGCGCTTGTTAGCTTCAAAGTGCTAGCTAGCCACTAAATGCTTTCAGATTTATTTGTGCACTTGGTGACATTTTCTTCTTTGCCATAAATTACATCTGATATAGTGCAGGGATATTCTAACCTGGCAATCTGATGGCAGCTCTGAGAGAAAGATTCATGGGGAACTAATCTAATGATGTCATTTTTCCGATGATGTCATTTTTCTATGCCGTTTACAAAAACAAACGCCAATAGATTTCATTAAAGACAGGTTTGACAAAAACTGCTATCTAAAGCTTCTTTAAACTGTGGCCTGACTAGGCTGGCCTCACTCCACCTCCAGCTGTCAACAAGATAGTGCCATACTAAGCAGTACTGTGGCACTAACAGTTCGTATAATCATTGTTATTGTAGCCATGAGGGATATCTACCCTTATCTACCTGAATGCATGCAATGCACTTTAACTGACTATGATCCCAGTTATAAGTTTAAAATTGATACTGATTGATTGATACTACTATTCAAATGTATTAAAAGTAAATAATTTGAATTAAAAGAATTGTCTTAGACTGCACTTCATAAAATGTTGTGTTATTCAGTGATAAAATCTATTTAAAACATGAAAAAGGTATTTTAAATACTTTCAGAAAAGTGCTGAAGGGAAAATTTTCAAAAAAATATGTATCAAGAAATCTCTGTATCTATTTGCATACAGTGCTTTATCTTTCAAACATCGATTGCCCATCTGAGTTAGTTTTGTGGGGTTCACTATCTAACCCAAAGTTTCTGACAGACCTTATGATTAGTGAACAGCCCACTCTCTCGCCAAAGTCACAGCCTTCCCAGGAAGAAGCTAAGTAGCATGAGGACAATGTCAAGTTGGTGGTCTCATTTTTGAAATATTCTCTTTTTTTTTGCTAGAAAAAAGACTTAATTATTAATATAAAGGCTCAACAAGAAAAAAAAAGGAAATCCACAAAATCTAAAATTATCCTCCTTAGAGTTTCACTGAGTTCATCTGACTTTCCTATTGTTCTGAGTATTGGTCAGTTTAATGAGTGCTGTCAAACAAATCCTGCTTATGCTGGCAAAGTTAAACCAGCTGCAGTCAATCATGATCGCTAATGAGAAGCTAGCCCATGGCCCTTTTCAAGTGAAAAGACATTGTATGTATATATTTAAACCTGTATGTATACTTTTGAGCCCGTGTTGATTACAGAAATTCAAACCTTCATCCATCCATTTGCTCCTGCTTATCCTTTTCAGAGTCACGGGGGGCGCTGAAGCCTATCCCAGCTGTCATAGGGTGACAGGTGGGGTACACCCTGGACAGGTCGCCAGTCTTTCGCAGGGCTAACACACAGGGACAGACAACCATTCATGCTCACATTCATATGGGCAATTTGGATTAACCAATTAACCTATCCCCACTAACTGCATGTCTTTGGATGGTGGGAAGAAGTCGGAGCACCCAGAGGGAACCCACGCAAACTTCACACAGAAAGACCCCAGCCTGATGGTGGAATTGAACTCAGGACCTTCTTGCTGTGCAGCACCAGTGCTAACCACCGTGCCACCATTCAAACCTATCCACCCAATTCTTGTGTTTTTAAAGTTATTAAAGGTAAAGGTGTCATTCATCCCTGGAGAAAGAACTTTTCAAATAAATCATTAAAAGCCCTAAATTACCAAGACATCAATACCCATGATACATTTATGTAAATTCCATCCATAACTGTAAATAATATATGAATTAATACATTAAGAATGAACCCTACCCAGACAGCACCCTCCATCACTGCAACATTGGCAGTATTCATTCAATCACGCTTCATCCAGCACAGCGCTGTGACATGTTGCAGACATAGCATATTTGCCCTATGTGGGTGGTGTTAGCCCCTACATAGCAGTGACATGTGTTTGCTCATTGGGAAGTTTCTACATCACTTAGCGCTGCTTTGCCTACATTCTACCTGTCTCTGCATGACCCACATGAAGAGGGATTTGGTAGTGCACTGGGTAGCTTGGCGATTGCTTGGGGCTCATAAATACTGTATTTGAAACAACAGATTTGGATTTGAAACTCAATCAGGGAATCCAACAATGGCTCCCCCCATGCTAACCAAGGGTACTTGGGAATATGAGCGAGAGATAACTAAAGCTTACCAGCTTGGACATCACCCAGATTAACAAGGTTTGTGTCAGGTGTTGAGGAACAAGGATATACTGATGAGAAATGGGCTACTGGAACAAGGCATACATGGAGAGGGGTTATATGTAACACATGTGGGAACTATGGCTGGATAGATCATTTTTTAATACTGAACAGATGTTTGTAGTAGCCTACACATTGAATTTTAGCATGTAACTGTAAAAGTATTTAGGTGTTATATTTCTCTATTTGTTCAATTAATTAAAGATTATTACCATTTATGTAGATGGCAGAATATAGGAAAGCTTGATGCATTTTAAAGCATACATTAGACAATAGTGTTGGTGAGATACAAGGAAGATCATTGGCTTTTGAATATAACATAGAGAGCAGTAGGAAGTTGCTGTTACATGTTACACCTTTTTAGTGAGAAAACAATGTCAGTGCTATCTGATGCCTCCCTTGTCAGATTGCGCAGACAGCGTCAGTGAAGTGGAGGTAGGTGACACTGCCCCGACGTCTTGCCTATTAAAAAGATACATTAATTCTACCGAATCCCTCTCTATGTGGGTTGTGCAGAGAGAATTTGAATGTAGACAAAGCAGTGCTAAGCGGTAAAGAAACAACTTCTTTCCAATGAGCAAACACATGTCACTGCAATGTAATTCCTACCACTACCCACACAGCAGATATATGTCAGTAATACATTGTTGTGCTGTCTGGGTAGGCATAGAGATAAATACTACTTCCATATACGGATCAGTTACAAATGGTGGCCTGATGTGGTTGTCTCACAGCAAGAGGGTCCTGGGTTTGAATCCATTGGCTGACTGGGGCCTTTCTTGTGTGGAGTTTTCATGTTCTCCCTATTCTTGTATGTTCTCTCTCTAGGTACTGCTCTTACAAAGACATTAGGTTTTTCGGTGATTCTAAATTGGCCGTAGGTGTAAGTGTGAGTATGAATAGTTTTCTGTCTCTTTGTATTAGCCTACATGACAGCCTGTCCAGGGTTGTCCTCTCTCCTCCTTTGACAGCTGGGATAGGCTCTAGCCCTATCATAAATCCTGAATTGGATAAGCGGAAGAAAATGGATGGTTACAAATGAAAGGAAAAACCTAGTGAGGGGATGGATCCATTAGCTAGAGTATGCTGTCTGGGATCATTTTTGCTAAAATGGTTTGGGTCCGCTTGTCCCCTTAGAGAGGCAGTTTGAATGGGTTCTTTATCCATGATGAAACTCTTCTCTCCTGATATAGATTCCAGGATAACAATCGATCCACGAACAGGTCACCAGGGGTCAGTGAGCAGTTCACCGAGTGTAAAAATGATGTGAATCATATGCCATGGCCTTCCCAGTAACATCCAAACCCAACTGAACACCTATGAGAGTTTTGGGACTCATGTGTGAGCCAATACTCTCCACTCCCAGCATGTAAGATGATCATCAAAAATGATTAGATGCTGGGGATAATATTCTCAGTGAGGGAATATCTTTGAGAAAAATAGTGCTTAATCTCTCAAGCTGTGTTCCAGAGACCTGGAGAATTAATAACAAGGTTCAGTGAAACCGTTCTGGTGGCACGTGGCAGGCCAAAACTTTATGTTGGTTTTTCCTTCAATTTGTCACCTATCCCCATATACAATTTCATCTGAAATGAATTGGCTTGAAACACACAATTTTAGGCCTAACTTTATTTCCAGAACCTCCCAGTTCTGGGAATAAACATGAAGTAAACTTTCAATGATGTTTCATTTCATGTTTTTGTTCCAAACCTGCAATGATGAAATGGTCGTTTGACTTAAGCTTAGTAAGCGCTTACATGGAGCTGGCATTTAAAGGGACTGCATTTCAATATACTTTTTCATCTCCAAAATCCGTGCAATGATTGCTGCTCGTCTCTGATTTTGAGCTACATCAAATGAAAACTTGAACACATAGTGATAGCTCTGTTTTCAAACAAATGATAAAGGCCCTGGACACAAGATAGCTGTTGAATAGTCACACATATTTCAAATGTTGTTATCTAAAAGTGTGAATGTGTGTGTGTGGCAGGTCAAGAAAGAGCAGAGGCTGAGTTGTTTTTTGATGTAGCCAAAGTGCAGAAACAAGCCAATTTCTATAATTTTATATTTCACTGCCTTCACATCTGGAGCTGCATGTAAAAATGGAAAATAGAGGGGTGGGATAAAAGACTGACATGAAGAGAGGGAGGAAGAAAGAGTAGAGAAAAATACACCCGCTTCTCCAGCACACGCATCCCTAACCTTCATTCACTCACCACATGCTTGTCTGAGCACACACTTTTCACAGTAACAGAGGATGCATACGTGCTGCATATACTTCTTATATTTCGTTTTTCTTTCCCTCTCTCAATCTCAGTCTGCCTTTTTTTTCTTAGACACACATACACACACCACTCTGGAGTGACTGGTGTTGTAAGTTGGCGTGAGCGTGTAGGTGATCTGGGTGTGATTACTGCTTGGCTCCCCGACAACTCTGATGATGACATTCAGTGCTTTGAGCTCCTCTGGCCTGGGCCTGCTCCAAACACAACCGGGCAGAACAGTCTCTCTACCTCACAACCATGCATACATATGGCCTACATACTACTGAAATGCACATTTTCTGTCTGAAAGCTATAACGTTTAGATGTCCTTTTGGGTTTTGGTATGACAGTGTGAAGTTAGGCGGTGACAAAAAGAGGGAACAAAACAAAATGGCAACAACAACAACGAGAAAAAGAAATCGTGTCACCCTTCTCTGTCTCAAACTTTACTCTCTATGCACATCACTGCTTTGTTGTTTACTCAAGTTCAACCTGCTCTTGAGTCCGCTGCTGCTCCTCAAATCTCTTCGATCTGTCTGTGTTGTCACCGCCTCTGTCTGTATTCCATTTGAATCAAGTGTCTGTTTGCCTCATTGAAATGCCAAGCTCAGAGAGCAGCTGTGTGTTGGATCGTTGCTATCAAGACAGAGTCATTATATGTACACACACACACTACTCTCGAAGTTGTAGGGCTTTATGCCCAGATTGTGTTAATCCTCTCTGTCCTCCACACATTTCTCTACAGCCATCAACGTCAACGCCGCTTTGATGAAGACACACACGCGTGCACACACACACGTACTACTCTCCATCATTATCATTGTTTCAGCTGGAGAAGAGTCAGCGCTTTTGTTTGTAATTACAGGGGTTTGAAGTGAGAGGGAAGAATTTTCAAGAAGAGAGAAGAGGATGGATGGAAAAGAGAAAAAAAGAAATAGCAGGTCAGAAAAAAACACACACCAGTATGTCTGTGACATATTAGTCACATTTTACCGTAATTGTTGTTCGACCCCATCCCACACTTGTAAAAAGAAGAGAAATACTTTGGGAATGTGCTTTGCAGTGGATGGCTTCCAAGGTTTTGTCTGGTGTGTTTCTGTACAAAGGGTAAAGGAGCTTTGTGGCTGGCTGGTATGGCTTTAAAAACATTACAGCTAAGGGTAGAGGCCTTTTCGCTTCCTAAGCCGAGGGCTTCAGTTAGGATTGACCCCATCAAAGCAGAATAGATTGTAGCATTTGTAAAGGTACTAAAGATTTTTCAGCTTTTGCTTTCCCTAAAATCTAAATGAATCCCTTAGTGCAAAACCCAAGATAAAGGAAACATGAAACCAGCTTGGTTCTTTTCCATCTGGACATGAAGAGATAAGCCAACCTGAGGATCTTGAAGACAGAAAATCCAATTGATTGATGAACAGGGTGATTTTTCAGCAAATCTATTGATTCATCAACAGAAACAGTCTGTTTGGCAGCAGCATGTTTGACTGAGCCACAAAAATGTTCAAAAACAACACTGCTGAATGATGACAGGCACGTGGCACAGTGCAACATCCACACAGCTTGTTGCGATCCCTCAGGGTTCATAAAACACAAGCCTCGTTAAAGCCAGCGCCCCCACTGTGACAAGCAAGCCAAGTTCACAGTTGAGGGATAAGGGTCGCCATGAGTAAAATCAGAGGACAAGGGAGACTTACTGTAGTAAACACTACTTGTCAGTCCTACCACTAATCCATCTCTTTGGGATTTTCCTGCTGTGAATATAACATCATGCCAGATTTCTGCACTTGGTGTGCCTTTGCTCTCTTAGATCTTTAGTTTTTTTGGACAGTTTTGCACACTGCTATGCTACATTCATCGTGCAACAATTCGTGCAACATTTTGTAAAATAAGCACCGGTTTCACTTTTTTTTGCACGAGCACTGTTCTAGAAAGTGTAACGTGTTATGCAAAAGCACAACAACGTACAGCAGAAGCATATGTACAAAATGCATACATTCACACATGCATCTACTTTCGAACTGGGGAGGTGTGTGACCGATGTACGTCCTCTCCTGACTCCCGATGTTGCCCAACAGGGAGTGTTTGTGTGGTTTCCAAAGGCAACGGTTAGAGAGGGTGGGGGAGGCTGAAGCAGAGAGGCAGGGCTGCAGCCACACGTTCTACTCTGGTTTGTTTGCATGTCTGATTGCTGTATGCATATGTGTGTGCCTGTAGAAGCTGCAGGTGGGCTTTTTGCACGATGTCACTGAATGGCTGTGTTTGTGTATGGTTGTATGTGCATATGGTTCGATGTGCATATGTGTGTGCCTGAGCACAGTGTGGAAAGTGTTGTTGTCTACAGGCTAACTGTTACTGACAAGCACACACTGACTACTGGAGTCAAAAAGTTAAATGCACTCTATGCTCTTTTCTTTCCCCGGAGGCTCCCTCTTTCTGCCTCTCTAACTTTCTCTCCTCCCATTTTTATTTTCTATATTTTTCTCTCTGTCATTCTCTCCTGCTTTTTCTCTCTCCCTGACGATTTCTTTCTTTTGCTCCCTCCCCTCTCCCTCCATCTCTGATGATTTTAGCAGAGGTGTGACTCATTGGGCATCGAGCCACAATGTCAGGTAGTGAGGGGAGAGCGGGAATGAGGTGGCGAAAAAGAAAGACAAAAAGAGAGAATTGGGGGGGGGGGCAAGTTGTGTTAAGAAGTGGTGAGGTATAGTGGAAGGGGGAGAGTCAGAGATATGCAAAATGGAGTGGAATGTGCAAGAGGAAAAGAGTGAGAGTGAAAGAAAGAGACTGGGGAAAGGGAGGGGTATAGAGTCAGCATAAGGAAAACATAAAAAAGGAGGGAAATGAATAATTTCTGCAAACAGTTTCCGTCACAATTGAGTTTTTTCTCCTCCTTGCATGTTTTCTCGATTGCTGTGCATGTTTTGGCCATGCAGCGCACTCTCTGAGCTGACCAACGTGTTTATGTGCAAACCTGTTCATAGCTTAGTCTCCATTCATGACTTTTTTATGCTTTAAAGTAGCTAATTACCATGGGGGTCATTAATATACTCTCAGCAAAGTAGGCCAAGAGGAAGCAGAGAGGTGGTCAAAAGAGTAAGAGGGTAGAAAATGATGGGGACTGGAAAGAGGGGAGCTGGAAGTAGGGACAGGTGGAGTGGAAGCACAAAAGAGGAAAGGTGGTGTGAATACAAGAATTTAATACAGAGAGGTTTACACAGGCACATTCATGTTCATGCGGCTTGTCAATCAACTGTCTTTGTTGCCCCTAAGGCAGGGGCTCTCCACTCTCATCTCTGCCTTGGCACTCACCCACCGACATACACGCACATGCACACCCAAACACAGACACACACACAATCTTGGCTGATGTAACGGACATTCTGGAATTTTCTGTTTTGTAATGAAACATTGTACTGAATGATTTTTTTTAAATAAGTCCTTAAGTTCAGGTCACCCTGAAAACACACACATACGAGGGAACAAACACACACATACTTAACCTTTGGCATCTGTCCTCAGTAGACACTGCATTTGTGCCAGCTCTGTGTCTCTGTCTCCTCTCTGTCTCTTCCTTATTTCCTTCCTCGTGTTTTTCTTCCCTCCCTCCAACCTCAGATCATCTTGTTGACAATCTTGGGAAAAATATAAACATTAAAAGATCAAAGTCGACTGTGTCAAATTCTGCTGTTTTATTTCACCTATTACACTCCTATTAAGGTATTTGTAATGTTTCAGGTGTAACCCAACTCAGCTCCCTTTGGGTTCCCTCAACACTGCCCCCTTCAGACAATTTTCTCTCACTGAAAAAAGCTCCCAAGACTCTGATTTACTTTGGCAAGAAAACGCAGGGAAGAGTGGGTAGAAAAACATTAAGCATAGTATAAAAAGAATTCCATGCCACTTATTTTCACCTTGATCCACAAAAGCAACATTTTTACTGTGCAATTATTTTGCTGTGGCACTGTACATATTGGAATAGATATGCATTATGATTAGCATGTCCTGATCCATCCACTGTACTTCAGTGGTGGTGACAGAGGCACGAGGAAGATCAAAGTCATCCTAATAGATTTCTATCACCACTCCCACCTGTTCCCTCCGGAATTTCCTCTCTTCCCAGCATGTGTGCATGCGTGTGCACGTCTGTTATGTCTATCAGACTGTTTGTGTTTCTGCATGTGTGCCTGAGTTTGCATCTGTTACCAAGTGGTTATGGACCTGTATGCCAGTGAGTGTGCATATATCTGTGTGTGTATGCATGTGTATGTGTGTAGTCTGTTTCAACATGTCTACTACTTGCGGGAATCTTATAATCTGGAACTGGAATATGTGCTCATGTCTGTGTCTGTCTAGCCTTGCTCCACCTCTCTCTTTCTCTTCCTTTCTCTTACTCTCCTTGACAACTCTAATAAGTTTGGTAGATCAGGTTACACCCCTTGATACAACATGCCAGCTTCTCCCTTTTTTCCCCCTGTTTTCTCTAATTTGGTCTTCTTTTTCTTGCCCATTTCATATAACTGCTCTGTCTCAACAACAGACAGTTTCTCACGAACATGAGGAGACACACGCACAGCAGACGCACACAGACACTGACGGGGAGTGAGACAGACTACATGCACACGTCTGTCTCTGTAGGCCTCTCAGGTTGCTGACATTTTCCATTTTTGCGCATATAAAGTAATAATAATAATATTAGTGGGTGTGACAGAGCAAGGGTCCATTCACTACCGCTGCCAGCCTCCTATAAATATCCCCCTTCTTCGGGGGAATCCGAGAAGCAGCAGAGACCTTCAGTTTACACAGCTGAGGAGCATGTGGACGAAAATCTCTATTCTTTCTCTTTCCCTCTTTTTCCTGCCTCTCCTTTCCCCTATCCCTACTCTTCATTTTCCCATCACTTCACTGCTTGGTTATGTGACCATGTGTCTTTAACATTTTTTCCTGATCTCTTTGTCCTCGCTTGTCTCTTCTCACCTGTCTCCCTCCCTCATGATTTCATGATATCTCTTAATCTCGCATGGCCTCCCACCTTTCCTGTCACCTTTACATCTACACTTTTCTGTTAGTCTTCTCTGATGGATATTATGGAGAAGCACCAGACAATATACAGCAGGTTATTATGGGAACTGCAGAGTGATGAGGTGAAGCTAACTGCAGGTGGAAGTCATCCTCCCTTTCATCACATCTCTCTATTTTGTCTCCTGACTCACCCACTTCCCTTTGCCCCCCAACACACGTGCTGACACTTGCTGAGCAACATCTGCTTAAGTAATCAAAATAATCTCTCTCTCTCTCTCTCTCTCTCTCTCTCTCTCTCTCTCTCACACACACACACACACACACACACACACACACACACACACACACACACACACACACACACACACAAGACTTATAGTAAGATGTCCAAATATGATATGTATTGGCCCATTTTCACGTGTGTGTATCAGATTGGGAGACAAAATCTGGAAATAGACTTCGCAGGTACTTTGTTGGTCTTTGGCTCCTCCTAGTGGATATTTGGTGATAACGTGGCTCTATTGTTTCCTTCACTTTCTGAAAAGGAAGACGTCATTTAAAGCCCACCTGTGAAATGTCATCACTCACGTCCCGGTTTCACTTTTAAAGAAACTAGCAGTTGACGTGTAAAAGCAAAGGGGAGTAGAGAAATTAATGCGGATTGTTAACCATTGTGATGCCAGTTAATTACCCGAAACGCTAACTTGTTTGTCTGCGCTCAGTTACGTGATCACCCTAACACTAGCATTAACCCCAAAAATCAGTTCAAAACAGCCATGACACAGCCCGAGACGTGCTCACACTGATAAAGAAGTTGTAGGGTACTCATAAATCCGTCGCATTCATAAGCCTGACGACGATATTTTTTCATCTCTGTAAGGTTTTCTTTTGCAGTGCCTAACTTTACATTTTTGTCGTTGAGCTTCTCTTTAAAACTGCAGTAAAATTCCTTAAATGTGTAACTTTGTGACGTAAAACACAGATCGTATACAGTTCTCCTTGACAGTGTATATAAATCATTTACACCATGCGTACACCATGCATGACAAAACAGCGTAACACAAGTATAATTAATGATAATAGACATAGAGTGGTTAAAAATGATACCTAAAAAATGTAGAAAATTATTATCTGACACACACACAGATTAATGAATCAGACAATAAATAAGATCAACGGAAAGTAAGTGTATAAGGTGTATACAGTTTGGTGCTCTTTTGTTCCTGTTTCTCTGACTGTTATGCTGATGAATATCCGGTAGATGGCCCCCTAGGATCACAGAAAAAAGTCTCAAGCCAGAAAACGATGGCTTCTGGAGCGAAGTGACATGGCTCCAGAAACCTTTGACAATTCAATTCAATTCAATTTTATTTATATAGCGCCAAATCACAACAAAAGTCGCCTCAAGGCGCTTAAACAATTTCACATCGGTGCTTCGCTCCTTTAGCAACTTTTAACTGAGAAGTATGTTCTGTGAGAAGGACACCCATGCAATAACTCTCATGTAATCCTGTTCAATACGATCATTTCACTAATAGTTACATCCAGCTTCAACGCGTTGGGTTCCCCCAATGATGGAAAATACAGGCGGAAACATGCTGGTTTCATTAATAAACTCCTTTAGTTAAAACCATGAACTAGTGTTTGCTGAGCCAATTTATTAATGTGGTATCACCGAAACACAGATTGAAGCAAATATAGTTAAAAGATGATGCTATGCTTTAGTGGAAGGGTGATTTGGGGGCCATCATTACCTAAAAACACACAAGATGAATAATTAATGTTTTATGCTTTAGGGTGAAATGTGCAGGATTAATTGTATGGAGTAGATACTGATAAGGATTCATTTTTAATACATCTAAAGCTATGCGAACAACACTGTGAGCAAATGTGAGCACTTTAAGACTAAACACATTATGGCCTCCACTAATAAGCTTATGTTCAGTCTTCCTTGTGTTTCTCTTGATTTCCTGTGAGGTGCAGAACTACAGATAACTTTATCCGATTTAATTTTGTATCAGCAAAAATTATCCAGTGCTGTTAAAGAGAAGCAACACTTTTCTTTGGCACACAATACATTTTAAACCGTTCCATTTATTGCGGTATCGCATATTGTCCGATAGATGGCGCCACAAGATCACGAATGGAAAAGAAATATAGCGTTTTAAGTGCACTTACATGTGGACATTATGAGCCAAATAAAACATAGACGGCACTAAAGTGGAACTGAAAGCGCTTATAGAGAAAACAGCCCCCTTTATTTCAAGTGCATAAAAAAAACAAATGAGTTTCTAACCACTTTACCATCCTTCATCCACCCACCAGTACTTTTTCATTCTGTGGGGAGGAACGGGTCACGGTCAGATGGCTTCTGAGCGGTAGTTCAGAGAAAGTAGTCTTTCTGTCGGACAATTGGGTGAGCGAGGCGATAGGGGCGGATGAGTCCGGCTTAATGCTGCGTGTAATGCATGTTAATGTTACAGGCACCGAGGGACCGCCGGCCCGAGGGCTCTGGGATTATTTATCACAAAACATTTGTATTCTTCCGTCGGAGAACGGTTGATCCCGGATAGCTGCACACTAATCCTTCACTCCGTTAATTAAAAAGAAGGGAAAAGCAATGGAACTGGTGGTGGTGGTAATTTTTTTTTCTTTTTCCAGAAATGTAATCATTTCTGGAGAAGCTTAACCATCTGCTTGAGGTTAAGTCTACAAGCAGATTGTATTTTCTGCTTATTTAAACCTGGGGATTTTAGTTTTTCCTGAAAAGGGGAGGGAAATGCATGCCATTGCTGCTTATTGGAGAGATAGAAGTGCAGCAACTTTAGTTCCCAGGGGAAGTAAAAGTAATGCTTTTTTTCCTGCGATTTCTTCCTCCGGGATGAGGATTTATGGTTTGATAGCATTGCGGTTTTATTCAAAAACAAGTAGTGACCTTTCTTACCTCTCCTTTAAAAACCCAGCTGAATATGAAGAGGGAACGTTATTCTCTCAGTTGCTTAAGAGAGAAATGTCAGAAACAACCACTGTCTTCAAGTGGAAGTATTCCCTTTGGCCCTGTTTGATTTGTTTTGAAAGTGAAAAGATCGCAGCAACATTAGACTTTGTTTCCCTGATCACCCTCAAAGAGGACCAACCATCAACACGATTTTCCACAGAGGTTTTAGTCCCCAGGTTGTTGGGAGCAATTTATAGAAAAATGCAGCGTCTAGTGTAAAAGGAAATGCTGCCCCTAAGAAGCAGAAATGTTTGTTTCTTGTTCTTTCTCTCTCATCTCCTTCTCGCTTCTTTTCCTTTTTAGTTGCTAACAAGCCCAACGCTGCCCGGGGGCCAAGGCTGTGTCGTCAGTCCCATGAAGAGACTTTCAGATTTCCACCATTTTTTTTGGCATTAGGATGCTAGTCGTGTCTGTCTGGAGAAGAACCTGAATTCACAAAGGCAGCCTTTGGTCGCACTCTAACTCTGTCTTTAACTGCTCCCTGCCGCTCACTGCTTGTCTAACTGACCAGGATATACAGGAAAGCGATTAGATGTGAACAAACATGCGCGGTGCTCTAAAGAGTTGTTCTCTTTATCTCAAAACTATAATGGCACTCTGATACAGCCTTTTCTGTTTATGCCAGTCTGTAAACAAATCATCTATGAGATATTTATCTAATCCCAACCACAGTATAATACCTGATTAGAGACAAGTATGATTGAGGCTTTATGACACTGCTTTTACGTTGATTGTGTTGATACATGTACAGACCCACTTAAGTGAATTAAAGGCGTGTAATGCGTATTTGTATTGGTCTTTTGTCCGTTTATGATTCTCAAAGTAATCGTTTTAAGTTCCAGGACCTGTAGCTCACACTCATTTAAACACTGATTAAAAATGAATACTCTGACCTATCAAAGATTCTTTTTGTAAAACCCAATTTCGCATGTGATGATTAATGAATGGGACTGTTTTATAGTGTTTGTATTCATCTTCAAAGGGCTCTAATTCAAAAGCATTATGGAGTCCCAGGAGCCTACTGTTAGTGGCCACTGGGCCATTTGAAGCAGAGCGAGTGAGTGCTTAAGCTTGTGTGTTTTGTTTACTGTATTTCAACACGTACTCATGGGACCTCAGAAGAATAGTTTATTATTTTTCTGAAGGTGCAGTGGGGATTGCAATAAAACAATAACACGATGTTGGCTATCACCACGGTCCTGGCGCAGTAAGGAGCTGGGAAAACCAAGACAAATCCTTACTCATCCTCATCTAGTAAACCCAGCCTAGGAAAGGACACCCGTGACACACTTTGACTCCTAATCCAAATCTGGCTCTGACGTCTGGTATCAAACTTACGCCCTGTCCTCACTTTAATGGGTCAGGCGAACAGACACGCGGATGTGAAAGGGTTAAACGTCTACAGTAATTAGAGTCGTATTTCGCGTCAGCGTCCTCCAATACGGAGCTGCGAGAAGCCACGTCCACCCCCTCCATCTCTCTTTCCATCTCTCTCTCCCTCTCTCTCTCTGTCACACACACACACATACACACGCACCTCCCCACCGGCTCCTCCAAGTGCCTAATACACTGTAAAATCAAAGCGCGAGCCTCCCCCGTTCATACCGGTGTTGCGCGTGGAGCACAGCACCGAGAGAGGTGCTTTCACTCTGCTCCCGCTCTCTCATTCTAAGTATTTGGCAAAGTTACCCATACAAATAAATGTGACTAACTTCAATCTTAGGACAGGCTCCTTTTCTCTATTATGTACAGCTGAATGTCTTTATGAGGCGAAAGATGTCCGTGTGAGGTGCTTTACGCACGGGGCTGAAATGGATCACATTCTCTCCAGAGGCAGCTGGGTGCCGGTGACTGGCCTGGTTATATGTCTGCTTCTGTGCGCGTGTGTCGTGGACTTGGTTCTCGCGCAAATTCGCTACTCTATCCCAGAAGAGCTGGAGCATGGAGCTTTTGTGGGCAACATCGCCGAAGACCTAGGTTTGGATGTGGCAAAGCTGTCAGCCCGTCGGTTTCGTATCGTTTCTGGCGCAAAGAAACAGTACTTAGAAGTGAACTTGGAGAACGGGATTCTCTTCGTCAACGAAAAGATAGACAGAGAAGAGCTTTGTGAACGAAGCCCAAACTGTTTTTTGCACTTACAAGTGGTCATAGAAAACCCGTTAGAACTATACAGAGTTGAAGTGGAGATTTTAGACGTGAATGACAACTCCCCCAGTTTCCCGTGGAGCGAGTTTAATCTTGACATCACAGAGTCCGCTGCGCCCGGCTCTCGTTTCCCGTTGGAGAGCGCCCAGGACCAGGACGTTGGCACCAACTCTCTGCGCTCATACCTGCTGAGCGCAAACGAGCACTTCGCACTGAACATCCAGACGCGCAATGATGGGAGCAAGTTTGCTGAGCTCGTGCTGGACACCCCACTGGACCGGGAACAGCAGAAAAAGCATGAAATGGTTCTGACTGCTTATGACGGGGGCTCACCGGAACGCTCAGGGACAGCGCTGATAACTATTACAGTTTTGGATGCCAACGATAACGTGCCTGTGTTTGACCGCGCAGTTTACCGCGCGAGCCTGGTGGAGAACGCACCGAGAGGGACGCTGGTGCTGAAACTGAACGCCACAGACCTGGATGAGGGCTCGAACGGGGAGGTTACTTATGCGTTCAGCGGGCACGCACCACTCAAGGTGCGCGAACTGTTCAGCGTGGACCCCTACATGGGTGAAATCCGAGTGAACGGTATTGTGGACTATGAGAAAGCAAGTGTTTATGAGTTGTATGTACAAGCGAAAGACAGGGGACCCTCGGCCGTGGCCGTACACGGCAAAGTGCTGGTGGACATCCTGGATGTAAATGACAACGCTCCCGAAGTTATCCTCACATCAGTGTCCACTCCCGTTCAGGAAGATGCGCCAGCAGGTACGGTGATAGCGGTTATCAGTGTTATGGACCGGGACTCTGGAGAGAACGGAAACGTTGACTGCCAAATTCCAAACAACGTTCCCTTTCAGCTCCACTCATCTTTTAAAAACTATTACACTCTTGTGACAAGCGAGTTTCTGGACAGAGAAACCGTGTCCGAATACAACATCACCCTCACAGCACGAGACCTGGGCTCTCCTTCGCTCTCTACCAGAAAAACCATTCTCGTTCAAGTGTCTGACATTAACGACAACCCCCCGCGGTTCTCCCAACCTTCATACACAGTTTATGTGACCGAGAATAATGCCCCGGGCGCTTCCATTTGCTCTGTAACTGCATTCGACCCCGATTCTAACCAGAACGCCTATCTGTCTTATTCTATTCTGGAGGGTCAGATTCAGGGCATGCCCGTGTCCACTTATGTCTCAATCAACTCTGACAACGGCAACATCTACGCACTGCGCTCCTTTGATTACGAACAATTAAGAAACTTTCAGATTCTGGTACAGGCACAGGACGCAGGCTTCCCCCCTCTCGCGAGTAATGTCACAGTTAACGTCTTTGTCTTGGACCAGAACGACAACGCACCTGTTATCGTATCCCCACTGCCGAAAAACGGCACTGTGGCCACAGAGGTGGTTCCGCGGGCAGTAGACGCTGGCTATCTGGTTACCAAAATAACAGCGATAGACGCAGACGCGGGGCAGAACTCCCGCTTGTCCTATCAGGTGTTACAGGCTACAGACCCGGGGCTGTTCAGCGTAGCTCTGTACACGGGAGAAATCAGGACTATTCGTCGAATAGTAGAAAAAGACGCAACGAGACAGAGACTGGTAATATTAGTCAAGGACAACGGGCAGCCACCGCTTTCCGCCACTGTCTCCATTGTCCTCACAGTGGTAGACAGCGTGCCCGAGACCCTGTCAGATTTCGGGGACCTCACACTCAGCCCGCAGCCCCCTTCAAACCTCGCTCTCTACTTGATCGTGTCGCTGAGCACTATATCCTTAATATTCCTGGTGGCTATCATCGTGCTGGCTGCAGTAAAGTGCTACAAGGATAGCGAGACTCTCAGCGGGTACAACCTGCCCCCCCTATCCTGCTGCTGCTGCGGGGGGTTTCAGCCAGAGCCGCCCCCGGAGATGTTCAAAAAATCCAACCTCAACCTGCAGATTTCATCCGCCGCCAAAGTGCCCACGAACTGCATGGAGGTGAATGGAAATAGCAGTCTCTCTCAATCATATTGTTATAAAGTGTGTCTAACCCCCGAATCAGCCAAAAGTGACTTTATGTTTCTGAAGCCGTGCAGCCCGAGCAGCACACCGAGGAACAACGAGGCAAAGAGCGCGGAAAACTCGTGGAACGCGCAAAGCCGGAGCGCATCTGTGAACAACGGAGCAACTACTCCCAGTGAGGTAGAGTGAAATCAGCATATAGTATAAAACAAAGGAGAGCGAGCGTTTAATTCCACCCCATTCCACACACTGACACAATAACAACTATCAACTCAGTTTCCATCAGATGTGAATCTAGACTGTGACATTCTCCCATGAAGGTCAAATCGCGCATGCCATACAGGCTGGTACTCAACTTGAGGAAAACCTTCAGTAAAGTCACTCTTTTCTTCTATCACTCCCTCGTTAGTGTTTTCGCACAGCGTGTCGTCTTCACAGCGTTTTAATATAATTGTGGCAATAATGAATTCTAATTGTGCTGCCCATGTTAATGTTTTGCACCCGGGAAATGAAATGAGACGACGTGAGATTACATTTTAATTGACATGTTAATGAAAGTGTAAAGCCCCATCTTGCGAGGAGCATATGCTGTGCAAAAAACCGTGTCTGAGAACGAAGTGAGATGTCAATTACTGCACGAGAGGAAGATGAGATGTAGTTCAGGCAGTCTCCTCTGTTCAGTCTTGGTATCAATTCAAGCATTTAATAATAATTCGAGAACTAATTATAGAGATTGTGACCTGCGAGAACAATGTCTACATCATCCAGTGTTATTGCCACACAGTTTTCATGCAGTGACGTGCACACACCTGCTTCCAGCGTATCTACCTGAACAAAAAGTCAAGGTTACAAACATGAAGGTGAATGGCAGCTGTTTGAAATTGTCAGCCTTGGGTTCAGGCAATCCATGTCACGGGCACTCGGGTTTGTGAACACGCCTTCTTGTTTTCAAACTAACAATACAGGACAGATAACCTCACTAACTATGCCTCAAGGGCACAAGGACGACCGAACCATTATACCAGACACAATGTGGCGTATTCGCAAGAGGGGGGTGGCTGTCCATTATTGATGAAAAATGGCAAATGGTCGGTTTTGGGGAGACAGGGGAGGACATCGCGAGGGGAGGGGGCAAGGAGAAGGAGGGGGCGCAAGGACATGGCTGGACTGAGACGTGGACAGCCTGTAGATCGGCCCCAGCACTGTCCTCTGAATGCGAGGAGAGAAAGAGAGATGTGGCTTCATATTTGTCGAGCAAGGGTGGGGAAGAGGAGGGGGTGAAAGGGAAGGAAGGAGAGGGGAGAAATGAGACGAGGAAGGGGGGTAGTTTACAGAGGAAGGGTGTCTACGCCCGTGTTTTTTTTATTTTTATTTTTTTTATTATTATCATAATAGACGGAGCAGCAGACCATAAATATGTGCGTAATGCCGATTCCGGTATGAATCGGCCCTGACTCTTTGTCCCCTCCGGTCTAATAGCGTGGAGGGGACAAAGAGTCAGGCCCTTGATACCAGACTCCACCAGGCTGACTGAGAAATGTCAGCCCGGTCACTGACACATACACCTCTGGCCACAAGAGGGAATTCGAGGTCACGGTGAATGTGCCGCCTGTAGCTAAACTCCTTCAGGAGAAAGTGTCCTTCTTTTTATTAATTGGCTCCACCAAATCACCCGGTAGTGCCCCTCAGCGTGCTCACGTGAGTCACAGTGAGGTTGTCTCTGGCGCGTCAAAGACAAATCACAACGAATCACAAATACTCGAAGCAAGTGCATAACCGCGCTTAAGTTGACGAATTGAAGGTGAAAAGGGAGATTAAACACACATCTAAGCGCGCACGACACACAGGAAAGGTAGGCGAATGTGATGTGTGCCACGGTGTGAATGCGTGGCGAGACGTGCTGGGTTATTCCATTTACAGCTGCGAGGGCCGCAAACTTTTCAAGGCTCTCTGCGAGACTTTTAATTAAAAACCTTGCTCGAGGAGCGTCAGGCAAATATTAATGTAAAATGATGCATAAAATCCACAAAACAATGACGTGTGTAATTTTCTTAATTTCCTCCCTGGCACGGTTCCCTTTGAAGATTAAAATCATGTTTCGTTTCATCCCGGTGGGGTTCTAATTGGTTTTGTGCACAGCTGGCTGAGGACAGTATTTTGAATACCGATTCTAATAATAGCTTACGTCGCATTCTTCTCGTTAACAACTTTAGGTGAATTAATGGAGCGTGGAATCCATACTATGAGAATCAAATTGGAATAAATATCACTCGGGTGCTCTCTTTCACCCTTCCCGCTGCGCCACGGAGGATAAAAGCAAAACTAAGTGACAGGCGAATCGTAGCTGGAGGCGTCACCACCTCTACTCTTGAAATGAGCATGTTCTGCCAAACATCCACGGGGCGGCAGCCACGATCCATCTGAAAAGAATCGTGTCTTCAATTCAGGAGGGATCCCAAGAAAGTCTACTCCTGTCAGCTATCAGTGACCTCTATCATAACAGACATCGTTTAGATGAAATTAAAAATAGAGCCACACGGAACTGATCGTTGACATGAATACCCTTCCATTAACTCTGACAATATCTTCCCTCTGCAGCTAAAGCAGCCAAACACAGACTGGACTCTCACGAAGAACAAAAACTCCTCTATTAAAAGGTATAGTTCTGAACTTTGACCTGATTTCTGTAGAGCAGCATTATGACCTGCCCCCCCCCCATCACACACAAACACACACACACAAGTATGTGCTCAATAAAGCTCTAAAGCATACAGTCTGCATAAAAAATGCTCATGTCAATATGATTTGCATTTTCATAAATATGAGTCAACGGTGTTGTTACACAGACTTATTTCATTTGTAGTTACAATTCCATAAACATGGATGGCACCCTCATGCGAAAAGCCATGCATGCAGACCCAGAAAACTATGTCACCTCAATGGCACCTGGACAATACTGGACCTGGGGTACTCACATGAGAGGCACGAAAGGTGAGAGAGGCTAAATGCATTCCTGCTTATGTATGCATATGGAGTATTTCATCGACACTACTTTAATATTACACACGCTGCGCATCCTCGTTCTTTAATTTTTTTACTTTTTTGTTATTCCCTTAACTCACTTGTAGCTGACGGCCTACCTCATCCTCACTAAACTGACCACTAAACAGATCACTGCTCCTTTTACTGCATTTAATCGTTAACAGTCCTTACAACAAGCTGTAAAGACATGAGTCAGTATTGAATAATAAGCAGTTGTTTCTTCTCTCCTTTCTCCTCATGTTATAGATTATAAAATGTCTCCTTCACCCAGTGGGATTCCCTCTCGCCCCTGGACTCCTCGGTGTACACCTCCTCCCCAGCAGCAGCAGCCTTCAATCCCCTCCCACCCGCACCCACACCCACCACCCGATTACCACCACAATGTGTACATCCCTGGGACGCCATCAGGCTTTTGCACCCTGAGGCCTGCCGCACAGCGAAGCGACCTAGATGTCCACAATTCATTTTCTACTTTTGGAAAGAAGCGCCGTCTCCAGATGTCGCCCCAGGGAGAGACTGCGATCATAAATAATGACCTGTACAATGACTGACTTTTCAATAACTGCCCTAGTGGATGATTAAAAAGATGGATATCCTTATATGAAAACAGAGGTAGAGCCCACCCAGTACATAAATTAATGAACATATGATTTATAAGTGGTATGAAAATAGAAAGGGAAAGAGGAATAATGTATGGACAATCTGTTTTGAAGAAGGATAATGAAGGTCTGATGGCTATTTATTTGACATGCCACTGCAACATTGTCAGCATATGTGTCTGTTTTTATTATTAGAATTATCATTATTATTATTTAGACAATCAAACTGGAGCAGCAGTTACATCCAAAATAGTTTTCGAAAAAGCATTCGTGGACAATAATTTTGCACATCCTTATGAATTTATATTTTTTGGTTACATGAAAAAGAAGACGTGTTTTTCCTTTTTGTATCTTTGTTTGCTAACAGAGCTTGTGTGAATATGAAACAGTGAGTATGTATATGCAAGCTGCACCATGAAGCAGACTACTGTAATGACAGGGGAGGGTTCCTTCCTTTACACATGTACTGTATACATTTATGAAAATAAAGTATTTTTTTCATATGGCCTTCCTCTTTTCTTTCAAGCAAGCATTTGTGACCTGCTGTGATTCATAAAACATAATCCCTGCACCAAAACACAGATTCAGTCGATGTGCACGCATAAATGATTTAGATGTAAGTTTTCCAGATCTATGTTTAATTAGCCTGAGTTAATTATTTTGAGGTGAAAAAGTTCCAGAGCTACTCGTACAAGGGTGAAAAGCTTTTCGCCTTGGTAAGCTGTTTTCCACGGTGAGGAATAAACATAGTAAAATGCTAACATATGCTAATTGGAGTGCTTGCATTTCCATTTGCCCGCAGAGAATAGTGGGGTTCATTAACTGAACAAACAGAACCTCCTCTCTCGAAATATCACTTTAATTAAGACCACGAACAGGAATACAAGGGAGGAAAGAGAAAGGATGGGGGTGGGGGGCTCTTAACTCCAAATGCCACACCTGAATCTGAGCAAGGGGGCCTGTGGCTTCTCTCTCTATGTATGCCCTTTTATTTCTTTCTTCTCTGGGAATTAGTTCACAGCATCAACAGATGGGAGCTGGCCACTGGCCAGAAATGAGCAGGGTAATTAGGTTGTCCTATGGCTCAGATTGAAAATAATGTCGTTAATAAGGAAACGGGTGTCCATAGAGAGCATGAAGGGGAGCAGAGTAACCTTCTCTGTAGTAAGGTGATCCACAGGGACAGTGAAAGGGGCAGCCATTTTTAGATCGGCTTGGCTCATTTTCAGGTTTTGATCCTTGAAATAAAGTGGAAGTTGGACATTGTTTTTTTCTTTTCTGTTTTAAACACGTTCAGAAACGCCAAATTCGTGTATATAAAATAGATCACACACATATCAGCTTCCTTTAAAGTCAGCAACTGGTGAAATTGTAGTGAAATGATAAAATATAAAATCTCAACGTTTCTTCTCTTACAGCATAGCAGGACTTGTAAGGCAGACAGACTCGCTTCATTTCCACATCATGTAACCATTACTGTCGGTCGCACTGGGAGCTGTCCATTGTCATAGTGCTGAAACGGCTTTGTCCATTTGTGCCTCTAAATCCAACTGCAACGTTTCCTGTTGTCCACCAGAGGGCGCTTAGAGCACGGTGCAGCAGGCTGGATTTAATGCTTTCACAGCAGCCTCTCACATACATAAATCATGACCTCTTAAAATGTTTTGTTTTTAATTTTTAAGTAGTGATAAGAAAACAAAGTCATGAGGTGTAAATTATGCTCGTAAAATACAAATAAATTGCATACCCCTCCCCCCCTCTCTAATGTCAGTGGTAGGTTTAACCAAAAAAATACCAATAATGCAACAACATAACATTAGATGAAAACGCTGTTACAACACTGTTGCAACAACCTTGCATTCATTAATGTAAAAAAAATGCTCTACTTAAATGAAGCAATTGAATGTTGCAGCTTGCTGTGGTGAAAAGCTTTAAATACTGTTGATTACATTAATCTCTGTTTGTTCGTTTTTTTCGTTAACCACATCTTACTCTGCAAACTAACTACTACAGTTTCCCCAAAATATAAACACATAAACAAAGTAGTTGAGTAAAAAACACACAATTACACAAAGAAACATAGATGAAATGTGGTTTAAATACTCAAGTAAAGGACAAAAAAGGACAAGTGCCTCCGAAAACTACTTAGTAAACTGTAAGTTAAGTTATTTATATATTATAGATGTTTAAATTTGATTAATTTATGATCACAACGTTTTCACAGTCACTATACTGACCAGTTTTTCCACAGAATAGTTCCCCGGTAGAGGGCATCATTGAGTAAAAATTATTTTAGTGATCCACTTATTTAAAACTCTTATCCAACCCAGGGAGAAGTGTTCCCCTCCAAACAAAACTTGTTGGACAGAAAATATAACAGAAAATATTATGTGGACACCGTGTAATGTACAAACAAAACAAACAAGCAAAAACAAAAAACTGGTCGAATCTCAGTGGGAGTCATACTGTCTGTTGCATGGGCCCCCATTTTTTTGTGTCTCTGAAGCCCTTTATGACTCAGTCTGTTTGCTTAGGGTTGTTGTCATATGGGCAGATCAGATTCTTCACTAATAGTCTCATGCGTGATAACATCTGAGCCTATATTGCAAAGCCTAGTGAGTTCTTGGCAAAAAGCATAATGAAAAAGTAATTAAAAATAATTGTAATAAAATGTAATAAAACTTTGGCAGTCAAGGAGTACTACCACTACTACCACATATATTAGTGAGCCACCATTTCATGAGTAAGATGGCTCAGTGTACATTTTTAAACTTAATTTTCAATCTTTAAGATAATTAAATGAATGTAACAATCATTTCCATCAAATCTGACTTTTTATATCAAGTGTGCATGGATTTTTTAAATGTAAAATTGTGGTTTCAGATAATAAAATTTTTTAAATAAAGCATTCCAAACCATGAAGTTACATAAAGTAGTGGCTCAGACACATTCACATTCTAGTGACCAGTGCTGTTTCCAAATTAGTTTCATCTTCAACAAATCTAAAATTATTTTGACCAAGACTATTTATTAGAAAAAGTCAGGTTTCACATTTTCAGAGGCATTTTCTAGCCAATCCTTACAGTGTATGTACAAAGGAAATGGCATTTTAAGCAGTGATTGATTAGAAAATAACACATGTTGAATTAACACAAAAAATTACAAAAAGTGAAGATTACAGTTGGGTGTGACCTGATTAAAGCATCCATAGATACAGGCCAGACTCATCTAGTCCACTTGTGGGACCAGAAATAATAGATAATCAGATAACTGAGGTTAGATTGATAGAGGCTGTGATGATCACTGGCACTCCTTTTGGCTCTTTTAAACGCAGGGTTCTCCTCATCATGATGAACTGTCAGCTTAGGTCTTTAAGGGAAACTTGATGGATTCAAGGAGATTTATTGTCATTCGCATCACATGTTTACATGAGGTGGAACCTCATGTACACATGGTCCCGGAGCAAGAAGAAACAGTATTTTAAATTGTAAGTAAATTAATAGTTAAAAAAACAAATACAATTACCAGTCGGGAGAATAGATATAGAAATGTAGGTATAAATATAGGTATAGATACTTTAGCAGCAAACGGGCATAATGACCAGCATTGATAAAGTGACGGTGTCAGTAAGTGTCTTATTGTAAACTGTGATGTAATCCAGTTGCAGTACAGAAGGTAAACCAAAATACCCAAGGTATGTGTAGCTCTCTCTCTCTTCTGTGAACATGATGATCCATATACAGTGGAAGTCCCCAGTGAGCTGTTTATTACATTTATCAATCCCATTCTCCTTTGCCTTAAAACTATTGCACAAAAACACTTTTCCTTCTATGGGCTTCTCACAACAGCAGTTATGAGTGTACTTTAATGAGCAGATAATAATTTTATTGCAGCCCGGAAATACTTCCAGGCACTAAGTGTACTGAGTGTATCCTTGACTATCATAGAGCTCACACTAATTAGAACATTGCTTAACATATTTTTTTTCCATCAGTGAGATCCGCCTGTGGATCGCAGCTTGTACTCTGGCTTGCAGAGTACAACAGTCAGACTGAAATCAGGAACATAACGGTGCATGATAACTGTGCAAACATTTCAAATACACAGCCAGTGGTGGGAGGTAAAAAGCTGATCTTAATTTGCCTTTTTGTCAAGAACTTTGACAAGACAGTAATCTAAAAGGAGACGAATTGCACAGTGAGAGATTTTGCTAAGGCAGCTGCAGTAAACTCTGACACATGCTCTCTATCTTTCTCTCTTTCTCTGCCAACTGTAAACATCCTTTGATTGAGAGTATCACTCTTTCCTGATTCCAACCAGTCAGATTTTGGCACTACTCTCTGCTGCTGTCAGCTGTCATTTAGGTGTCAGATCAAGGAGGGACGCACGTCTCCTTCACACAATTCACCTCCAGGTTTTATCAGTGTCTTCTCACTGATTACATCACACCCACTCACATCTTCATCATTGTTCTTCACCCCTACTGTACCTCTCAAATGTGTAGCCTTGTTGAGTATATGTGGTAAAATCTAGTGAACACTTGACTCTACTTACACTTCAACTGTTACTCATTGTGGATGTTTACCCTAAAAAACTTTCTGTTACTTGAGTCTCCTTAGACTGAATGCTTCCACCCCCTAAACTACTATAAAGTTAAATGCATACAATGTGTTTGTTTTAGTCCAAGACCTACTTCAACTTCACTACAATTTGGCTGCTATCTTGTAGAGACCAACTACATGCGGATTTCTTGACTGTTTCCATATTACAGGCAAAACAAAACAAAACATGTTTTAAACTTTTAAAAATTAATATAAAAGTAAATGGAAATAAAAGTCATAAACTACAAACTGTAAAATAGCATCTACCAGCACAGGTCATTTGCCAGCTTAGGGCAGACTGTAGTAGGCTGGCGTCAAGTAGTAACAGCGCCAACAGGCTTGTGTATAAAGGCACAGAAAGCTAGAAAAGGTTTATGTCTTTATTATACAATCATATACCTCAGTAATGTAGGAGCTGTTTTAAACAGCTGTTTTAAATCATCTAGTGGCATGTAAATAAAATAAAGACATGCCAACTTAAGGATAGTAGATTGTTTTATCCTCCATGATTTATTCCCTTGTTATAAAGACCTCAGACAATATTTGAAATTAATCCTTTATTATTACAAAACAAACAACTGTCTTTTGAAGACATGCCCGATGAATGAGAGATGTTGTCAGGATAAAGCACACAGTGCTGCTCGTGCGCCTGTGTGTGTGTTTGGGGATGTCCTTCCATGCGTCAGTGCCTTGCGAAGCTGCAAAGCTGATTTCAGAGCTGAAGAATTCAATACACTATGTTTAGCGTGTATCGCACGGTGTCACTGTTGACCACTAGAGCACACTACCACACTACTCTTCTTCTCTGAAGTCATGACACACCCATTTGTAAAGGCAAAGGACTGGTTTCTTAAATGGGCGCTTATGATTATTTACACACAGAACCTTAATTCATTCTTGTCTATTGTTTTTCTGGATTTTTTTTTTTTGCAAAGATACTCTGTGAAATCTTAAGAATCACAGACATAAAACGGCTTTTAGGATCTGGCTTATTTTTTTCCTGCAAAGGAAAGGATGAGATTTTGCATTGCCGTCTTTGTCTTGTGTGCAACATGGCCAGCCGCTTTGTCGGTGACACGGTACTCCATACCCGAGGAGAAGGAAAGGGGATCTGTTGTGGCTAATCTGGCTGCAGATCTGGGACTTGAGCAAGGAGGTTTGGCGCAACGAGAGGTAAAACTTGATATTTTTTCCAACAAAAAATACCTAGATTTTAACAAAAAGACGGGCGAACTGTACATCGTAGAAAAAATGGACAGGGAATATCTTTGTCCGGCGAAACCCGCGTCCTGCTTTTTAAAGCTCGATGTGATCATAGAAAGCCCCTTACGTATCTTCAACATCGAGCTTGGAATAACGGACATAAACGATAACGCTCCACATTTCCGACGGGACAGAGTAGAGCTCGACGTTTCAGAATCTGCAACGCCGGGCGAGAGGTTCTCCCTGCCCAACGGCGTGGATCCAGATGTTGGTATAAATACAATTAAAACGTACAAACTCAGTGTTAGCGAACACTTCACAATCGAAATTCAGACAGGTAGCGACGGAACTCAGTATGTAGACTTGGTGTTGACCAAATCGTTGGATAGAGAACAGACTGCTGTTCATAATTTAATATTAACTGCAGTGGATGGCGGTGTCCCGGTGCGCTCTGGCACTGCTAATATTATTGTAAGAGTACAGGACGCAAACGATAATCCCCCACGGTTTGATAAGCAGACTTATACAATTAACATGACGGAAAACACCCCAATAGGGACCTTAGTGATGAAGCTAAACGCCTCGGACCTTGACGAGGGTTTGAATTCAGAGATTGTGTACTCATTCACCCTTTACACGTCGGAGAAAACACAAGAGGTGTTTTCACTGAATCATAACACTGGAGAGATAACTGTGAAAGGAACTATAGACTATGAAGATATGAAATTCTATGAGATGCACATAGAGGCCAGAGACAAAGGCACGCATCCCTTGCTTGGTCAGTGCAAAGTGGTCGTTAATGTGAAGGACATGAACGATAATTATCCGGAAATCATCATACAGTCTGTTAAAAACACAGTGGAGGAGAACGTAGCAGTAGGAAGTGTTATTGCACTTGTAGATATAAGTGATAGAGACACGGGGGATAACGGAAAAGTAAGCTTGACTATACATCGACCCATGCCCTTTACAATTAACACATCTTCAGATCGACCCATGCATTACAAGCTCATTGTGTCCGAGCCTTTAGATCGCGAAACAGTACCTGAATATGACATTACTCTAATTGTAACAGACGCAGGGATGCCACCTTTATCTGATAATGAAACAATAACTGTCCATCTGCTGGATGTTAATGACAATGCGCCACAGTTCCCCCAGTCATTTTATACTATACGTGTCATGGAGAATAACGCACCTGGGGCCTTGCTCATCTCACTCACTGCCTTTGACCCCGACCTCCATGAAAACCAATATCTAGTTTATTTCATAATAGAGAAGGAGATATCCAACACTTCCATGTCCATGTTGTTCTCCATCAATCCAGAGAACGGTAATCTTTATGCACTCAAAACCTTTGATTATGAGATTGAGAAGGAGTTTCTGTTCCACATCGAGGCCAGAGACTCTGGATCTCCTCCTCTCAGCAGTAACGTGACCGTCCACATCATTATCGTGGACCAGAACGACAATGCTCCAGTTATTGTGTCACCGTGGCGTGCACAAGGCTCTGTGGTGGAGGAAAAGATCCCCAGATCCACTGATAAAGGATCCCTGGTTGCCAAGGTGATAGCCTTAGACACTGACTCTGTGCACAACTCTCGGATCACCTACCAGTTTCTACAGGTGACTGATGCCACCTTGTTCAGTCTGGACCAATACAATGGAGAGATCCGGACTATGAGGATGTTCAGTTACAGAGATCCACGCCACCAGAGACTGGTTGTTGTTGCCAAGGACAATGGAGAGCCTGCTCTCTCTGCTACAGTCACCATAAAGCTGACCACAATGGAGACTGCTGTTAAAGCCTACTCTGACATGACTGAGGAGCCTCTGGAATATGACATCTTCTCAGACATCAACCTGTATTTGGTCATCGGTCTGGGCTCGGTGTCATTTCTGCTGCTCATCACCATATTGGTCACCATCGTGATCAAGTGTCAGAAACCCAAGCCCAGCAAAGCAGCTCCTCCCTCCAGGAACAGTGTGATCAGTGAGAGGAACTCCACCATTGCAGACTCCACTCTGGTCTCCAACGATGCCTACTGGTACAGTCTGTTTCTAGCAGAGACCAGGAAAGGAAAGCTGGTGGTTAGACAGCCTCTGCCAAAGGGCTCCAGGTACATTGTGTCCAGCATACCGAGAGGGACAGGGCTGACAGACACTAGTGACTCAGCAGCTTCTACTCTACAGGTGAGAGTTCAGTGTCGATATTTGTATTTGTATGTTCATGATTTTTTATATTCATTATTCATTCATCATATACAGTAGACTCCTTTCACAATGTAAAAGTTCAGGAGTGATTTACTGTTATTTAAGCTCATTAATAGTATTATAGTACTTCTAAACGCACCTGTTATTTTTTGTACTATATCTATCTATCTATCTATCTATCTATCTATCTATCTATCTATCTATCTATCTATCTATCTATCTATCTATCTATCTATCTATCTATCTATCTATGTGTATATATATATATATGTGTATATATATATATATGTGTATATATATATGTATATGTGTATATATATATGTATATATATATATATATATATATATATATATATATATATATATATATATATATATATATATATATATATATATATAAACTATATTCATTGAAATTATATATATTGAAATTGAAATTTATTAACGAATGTTCGGAGAAACATTCAAAATCTCTGATATAATATTATATATTATCGGTGTCGCTGTTCCGTTAGTAAAAGGTGGAACTACGAACGTAACCAGCATTCACTGTGGAAGTCGGGATACGACCAGAAAGCTCAGTGGTGCTGAAATTGCAATGCGAAAAGACGTGTAGCCATTTTACTACGGGAACAACGTAGCGGGAAAAATTTTTGTGTGAAAATATTTGTGGTCAAATCCGTTACAGGAAATTTTTATATCATTGGAAAGTAAAGAATATCGTTTAAAGTGCTGCAAGTCCGTGAACAACAAAGGGTTCCTCATAACAATGGAGTCAGAGAAATGGTACGTGCTGTTCATTGCTCTTCTGTTTTCGATTGTGTGTCAGATATCGGGTTTAGTAACTCATTATTCGATGCCCGAAGAAATCAAAGAAGGATCCGTCGTGGCTAATCTCGCCACCGACCTCGGGCTGGATGTGAAAACACTGAATCAGAGGAAGATGCGTCTTGATATAATCGCGAACAAGAAAAATCTGGATGTGAACAAAGAGACTGGTGAGCTGTATGTTGTTGAAAAGATTGACAGGGAAAATATTTGCCCTACAAAGTCGTCAGCGTCTTGCTATCTTAGACTGGAGGTTATATTAGAAAACCCTTTACGAATATTTAATATAGAAGTAGAAATTCTTGATATGAACGACAACGCCCCACAATTTCGAAGAGACGCCATACATTTGGATATATCTGAAGCGACGGCAAGAGGAGAACGATTTTCTCTGAGTAATGCAGTCGATCCGGATGTAGGGTCCAATTCAGTGAAAACCTACCATTTGAGTGAAAGTGAATATTTTAATATTGAAGTTCAGACCGGAAGAGATGGAACGAAATTTGCGAATTTGATCTTAAAACAGACATTAGATCGAGAGCAGCAGCCTGTTCATAATTTGATACTCACAGCTGTAGATGGAGGAACACCCGCTCGTTCTGGTACTGCCAGTGTTATTGTTCATGTTCTGGACACTAATGACAATCCACCTGTCTTTGAAAAAGAAAATCTTAGTGTTAAAATATTGGAAAACTCTCCGATTGGAAGTCTTGTTCTTGATCTTAATGCAACAGACTTAGATGAAGGGTCAAATTCTGATATAACATATTCATACAGTTTATATACATCAGAAAAAACACAGGAGACATTTAATCTGAATCCTACCACTGGTGAAATTACAGTTAAGGGAGTGCTGAACTATGAAGATTTCAGGATTTATGATATGGAAGTTATAGCTGCTGATAAAGGAGCCAGCAGTTTAACAGGACAATGCACCATAAAGATTCTAGTTGAAGACATGAATGATAATCACCCAGAAATATCAATTAAATCATTTCAGAGTCCAGTGACTGAAAACATCGAGTTGGACACAGTGATAGCTGTAGTTAGTGTCAGTGATAAAGATTCAGGTGATAATGGAATAGTTGATCTTCATATTCCAGATAATATGCCTTTCAAACTGAGGGAGTCCTCTGATAACTATTATGAATTAGTAGTGTCGGAGCCTTTAGACCGTGAGAAGGTGCCAGAATATGACATCACTTTCACTGTGACAGACAGAGGCTCTCCTCCTTTATCTGACAATGAAACTATGACTTTAGAGCTGCTGGATGTTAATGATAATGTCCCACAGTTCCCGCAGTCATTTTATACTATACGTGTCATGGAGAATAACGCACCTGGGGCCTTGCTCAGCTCACTCACTGCCTTTGACCCCGACCTCCATGAAAACCAGTATCTAGTTTATTTCATAGTAGAGAAGGAGATAGCCAACACATCCATGTCCATGCTGTTCTCCATCAATCCAGAGAACGGTAAACTTTACGCACTCAAAACCTTTGATTATGAAATTGAGAAGGAGTTTCTGTTCCACATCGAGGCCAGAGACTCTGGCTCTCCTCCTCTCAGCAGTAACGTGACCGTCCACATCATTATTGTGGACCAGAACGACAATGCTCCGGTTATTGTGTCTCCGTGGCGTGCACACGGCTCTGTGGTGGAGGAAAAGATCCCCAGATCCACTGATAAAGGATCCCTGGTTGCCAAGGTGATAGCCTTAGACACAGACTCTGTGCACAACTCTCGGATCACCTACCAGTTTCTACAGGTGACTGACGCCACCTTGTTTAGTCTGGATCAATACAATGGAGAGATCCGGACTATGAGGATGTTCAGTTACAGAGATCCACGCCACCAGAGACTGGTTGTTGTTGCCAAGGACAACGGAGAGCCTGCTCTCTCTGCTACAGTCACCATCAAGCTGACCACAATGGAGACTGCTGTTAAAGCCTACTCTGACATGACTGAGGAGCCTCTGGAATATGACATCTTCTCAGACATCAACCTGTATTTGGTCATCGGTCTGGGCTCGGTGTCGTTTCTGCTGCTCATCACCATATTGGTCACCATCGTGATCAAGTGTCAGAAACCCAAGCCCAGCAAAGCAGCTCCTCCCTCCAGGAACAGTGTGATCAGTGAGAGGAACTCCACCATCGCAGACTCCACTCTGGTCTCCAACGATGCCTACTGGTACAGTCTGTTTCTAGCAGAGACCAGGAAAGGAAAGCTGGTGGTTAGACAGCCTCTGCCAAAAGGCTCCAGGTACATTGTGTCCAGCATACCGAGAGGGACAGGACTGACAGACACTAGTGACTCAGCAGCTTCTACTCTGCAGGTAGGAATTTGATATACAGATAAGATATTTTACCTACATAACATTAAAATTAATTACGATTATTTTTTCTATTTTCCGCTTTACCTTAATCCACAAAAAAAATATTCAGTGAATTATTCAAAAATCTCATAAATTATCATGAGGTACCACTATCAAATGCACTACTTAGTACATAACCAACATAGCAACAATCCATCATCATGATTTAGCAGCTTTTAATTGTGTTCAGGTCCTGTCCTCAAAAGTCAAGTCTGCAGTTAAAAGAACAATCTAAAAACCTGTGTTTTAATAGCAGTATAAATAATGTATATTTAATAAATGAAATGCAGTATTTAGGATCCACAAAGCTTAACTTCTTCATGACTTATTCACGTTTATTGTTTTTTATATACTTTTTACGTTAGTACTGTTAGCACAGTTTTTTTTTCTTATTTAACAATCAGTTTTAGGTGTGCCGTTATCTTCATGTTGTTAGAGTAACTTAATCTCAACTAACTTCTCTGGCTGTGTCCATTCTTTACAGCCATTTCCTCCCTGTTCTTGTTTTTGTGTAAATAAAATTTAATATCATGTATTTTCAATATTTTCCTGTGAATTCTGTATATGCAATATTTGCAACTTGTGCATTTATGATTAATACAATTGAGTACTTTATTATCTCTAATAATTTGTTTTTATCAGTGGTAAAGAGCGACTAGATCACTAAGTCATCTAAAGTACCATGGTCATAAAGATATGGATAGAAAATCATTAGATCTATAATGAGACATTATGCAAAGTTAATGATAACTCGAAGTGCTACCATATTTGAAAATCGTCTGCAGCATTTTAGTGGTATCTCGTTTTATAATGCAGTAATCGTGAGGTCATTACGGTTCATTGCTTTGACTGGTGGATTGTGTCTGAAATTTGATTGTTTTTTCAGCAATAATCAATTTGAACTGATTACATTTAGTAAATGTCACCTTTTATGTTTTGGGACCACCATTAACGGTATCCAGGTCCGTGTGTAGTAAAAACCAAAATATATGCAAAAACCAACGAAAATCAAGAATAATTTGAAGACGTGTGGTGTTCATTGTGGCTCAAAGGCTCCGACAAAATCTCAGGGGTGGCGCTATTCTATCAGTAAATTGCAAAGCAAAGAACGTAAAAGCAGAAAAGCGTGATGGTCTTCGCACGTTTAGAAGCAAGAGGACAGCGTCGTAGTGCTGAAACTCCGCTGCGAAACGCGCTGGCCAAGATTTAAGTTTAAATGTGCTTTGGAATTCATACAATGTGTATTTGGCTCGAAAGAAACAGGGGAAGTTTTTTTTAAATGAATATTGCTAGAAACAAACATTATATCGTTAGAAGTATGATGAACTCCCATACAAGACGGGTTTCCAGAACAATGGAGTCTTACGAGAGGTACGTGATCCTCGCTATAATTTTTTCTTTTGCCCGGTACACATCGGCCTCAGTGACTCATTATTCAATACCAGAAGAAATGAAAGAAGGATCCGTCGTGGCTAATCTCGCCACCGATCTGACCCTGGATCTTAAAACACTGAATCAGAGGAAGATGCGTCTTGATATCATCGGGAACAAGAAATATCTGGATGTGAACAAAGAGACTGGTGAGCTGTATGTTGTTGAAAAGATCGACAGGGAATACATTTGCAATACCAAGTCCTCTTGCTATCTAAAATTAGAGGTTATACTAGATAACCCAGTAAGAATATTTAATATAGAAGTAGAAATTCTTGATATAAACGACAACGCCCCACAATTTCGAAGAGACGCCATACATTTGGATATATCTGAAGCGACGGCAAGAGGAGAGAGATTTTCTCTGAGTAATGCAGTCGATCCTGATGTTGGATCCAATTCAGTGAAAACGTACCATTTGAGTGAAAGTGAATTTTTTAACATAGAAGTTCAGACCGGAAGAGATGGATCGAAGTTTGCGGATTTGATCTTGAAAAAGACTTTAGATCGGGAGCAGCAGCCTGTTCATAATTTGATACTCACAGCTGTAGATGGAGGAACACCTGCTCGCTCTGGCACTGCCAGTGTTATTGTACGAGTTTTAGATACAAATGATAACGCACCCACCTTTGATAAAGAAAATCTGAATGTAAAGGTAATGGAAAACTCTCCGATTGGAAGTCTTGTTGTTGATCTTAATGCAACAGATTTAGATGAAGGATCAAATTCTGATATAACATATTCATACAGTTTATATACATCAGAAAAAACACAGGAGACATTTAATCTGAATCCTGCCACTGGTGAAATTACAGTTAAGGGAGTGCTGAACTATGAAGATTTCAGGATTTATGATATGGAAGTTATAGCTGCTGATAAAGGAGCCAGCAGTTTAACAGGACAATGCACCATAAAGATTCTAGTAGAAGACATGAATGATAATCACCCAGAAATATCAATTAAATCATTTCAGAGTCCAGTGACTGAAAACATCGAGTTGGACACAGTGATAGCTGTAGTTAGTGTCAGTGATAAAGATTCAGGTGATAATGGAATAGTTGATCTTCGTGTTCCAGATAATATGCCTTTCAAACTGAGGGAGTCCTCTGATAACTATTATGAATTAGTAGTGTCGGAGCCATTAGACCGTGAGAAGGTGCCAGAATATGACATCACTTTCACTGTGACAGACAGAGGCTCTCCTCCTTTATCTGACAATGAAACTATGACTTTAGAGCTGCTGGATGTTAATGACAATGTCCCACAGTTCCCCCAGTCATTTTATACTATACGTGTCATGGAGAATAACGCACCTGGGGCCTTGCTCAGCTCACTCACTGCCTTTGACCCCGACCTCCATGAAAACCAGTATCTAGTTTATTTCATAATAGAGAAGGAGATAGCCAACACATCCATGTCTATGCTGTTCTCCATCAATCCAGAGAACGGTAATCTTTACGCACTCAAAACCTTTGATTATGAGATTGAGAAGGAGTTTCTGTTCCACATCGAGGCCAGAGACTCTGGCTCTCCTCCTCTCAGCAGTAACGTGACCGTCCACATCATTATTGTGGACCAGAACGACAATGCTCCTGTTATTGTGTCACCATGGCGTGCACACGGCTCTGTGGTGGAGGAAAAGATCCCCAGATCCACTGATAAAGGATCCCTGATTGCAAAGGTGATAGCCTTAGATACAGACTCTGTGCACAACTCTCGGATCACCTACCAGTTTCTACAGGTGACTGACGCCACCTTGTTCAGTCTGGACCAATACAATGGAGAGATCCGGACTATGAGGATGTTCAGTTACAGAGATCCACGCCACCAGAGACTTGTTGTTGTTGCCAAGGACAATGGAGAGCCTGCTCTCTCTGCTACAGTCACCATCAAGCTGACCACAATGGAGACTGCTGTTAAAGCCTACTCTGACATGACTGAGGAGCCTCTGGAATATGACATCTTCTCAGACATCAACCTGTATTTGGTCATCGGTCTGGGCTCGGTGTCGTTTCTGCTGCTCATCACCATATTGGTCACCATCGTGATCAAGTGTCAGAAACCCAAGCCCAGCAAAGCAGCTCCTCCCTCCAGGAACAGTGTGATCAGTGAGAGGAACTCCACCATCGCAGACTCCACTCTGGTCTCCAATGATGCCTACTGGTACAGTCTGTTTCTAGCAGAGACCAGGAAAGGAAAGTTGGTGGTTAGACAGCCTCTGCCAAAAGGCTCCAGGTACATTGTGTCCAGCATACCGAGAGGGACAGGGCTGACAGACACTAGTGACTCAGCAGCTTCTACTCTACAGGTAAGAATATAATAAACAGATATATTTTTCTTCGTTTTCCCCCCAAATTATTAACATTGATGGTTTCTCATTCATTGTTTCTTTTATGTGTGGGGGCTAATTAACAAAAATAAGTGAGGTCATGAACAAACTTTTTCATTATCTTAAAAAGAACCTGGAGTCAATCAGTCACACCTGACAATACAAGAAATAAATTAAAATATTCATAACTTATCTTCATGCCAAGCATTTCAAAACATTATAAAATCCAAAAGGTGGCGCTGTTTGGTCAAGAACAGCTCAGACCATAACGTCATGACTGTGTGTCGTCGCCATTATTGGTTATAGTAAGAGAAGCGACAGTTTCCAGGTCCCGAAACACCCCCGTTCAACGCGTCTTGCTCATTTTACCCTGGGATATAGCTGGGAGTGAATCGGCTGCATATTTTTTAATCAAGGAGGGAAGAGAAATACTGAAAACTGCTATACACGTACAGTATATCGCTTGAAATGCAGTGAAACCTTAAATAACGGGAAAAACGGGTCCCACGCAACAATGAAGTCATTTAAGAGGTATGTTCTGCTCGCCGTTATTTTTAGTTCTGTTCATAGCGTACGGGCCTCAGTGACTCATTACTCCATACCCGAAGAAATGAAGGAAGGGTCAGTTGTTGCTAACCTTGCTACTGATCTCAGCCTAGACGTTAAATCACTCGGTAAGAGGAAGATGCGACTTGACCTTATCGCCAACAAAAAATATCTGGATGTGAACAAAGAGACTGGTGAGCTGTATGTTGTCGAGAAGATTGACAGGGAATATCTTTGTACACAAACGTTTACGGTGTGTTACTTAAAAATGGAAGTAATACTAGAAAATCCATTGAGAATATTTAATATTGAACTGGAAATTTTGGATATAAACGACAACGCCCCACAATTCCGAAGAGACGCCATACACTTGGATATATCTGAATCAACGCCTACAGGAGAAAGATTCTCTTTGAGCAATGCCGTTGATCCCGATGTGGGCAGCAATTTAGTGAAAACGTACCATTTAAGTGAAAGTCAACAATTTACAATTGAAGTTCAGACCGGAAGAGATGGATCGAAGTTTGCGGATTTGATCTTGAAACAAACATTAGATCGTGAGAAGCAGCCTGTTCATAACTTGATACTCACAGCTGTAGATGGAGGAAAACCTGCTCGTTCTGGCACTGCCAGTGTTATTGTTCATGTTTTAGACACAAATGACAATCCACCTATATTTGGTCAATCAGTCTATAATGTAAAAATAATGGAAAATTCTCCGATTGGAAGTCTTGTTATTGATCTTAATGCAACAGACTTAGATGAAGGATCAAATTCTGATATAACATATTCATACAGTTTATATACATCAGAAAAAACACAGGAGACATTTAATCTGAATCCTGCCACTGGTGAAATTACAGTTAAGGGAGTGCTGAACTATGAAGATTTCAGGATTTATGATATGGAAGTTATAGCTGCTGATAAAGGAGCCAGCAGTTTAACAGGACAATGTACCATAAAGATTCTAGTTGAAGACATGAATGATAATCACCCAGAAATATCAATTAAATCATTTCAGAGTCCAGTGACTGAAAACATCGAGTTGGACACAGTGATAGCTGTAGTTAGTGTCAGTGATAAAGATTCAGGTGATAATGGAATAGTTGATCTTTATATTCCAGATAATATGCCTTTCAAACTGAGGGAGTCCTCTGATAACTATTATGAATTAGTAGTGTCGGAGCCATTAGACCGTGAGAAGGTGCCAGAATATGACATCACTTTCACTGTGACAGACAGAGGCTCTCCTCCTTTATCTGACAATGAAACTATGACTTTAGAGTTGCTGGATGTTAATGATAATGTCCCACAGTTCCCCCAGTCATTTTATACTATACGTGTCATGGAGAATAACGCACCTGGGGCCTTGCTCAGCTCACTCACTGCCTTTGACCCCGACCTCCATGAAAACCAGTATCTAGTTTATTTCATAATAGAGAAGGAGATAGCTAACACCTCCATGTCCATGTTGTTCTCCATCAATCCAGAGAACGGTAATCTTTACGCACTCAAAACCTTTGATTATGAGATTGAGAAGGAATTTCTGTTCCACATCGAGGCCAGAGACTCTGGCTCTCCTCCTCTCAGCAGTAACGTGACCGTCCACATCATTATTGTGGACCAGAACGACAATGCTCCGGTTATTGTGTCTCCGTGGCGTGCACACGGCTCTGTGGTGGAGGAAAAGATCCCCAGATCCACTGATAAAGGATCCCTGGTTGCCAAGGTGATAGCCTTAGACACAGACTCTGTGCACAACTCTCGGATCACCTACCAGTTTCTACAGGTGACTGATGCCACCTTGTTTAGTCTGGATCAATACAATGGAGAGATCCGGACTATGAGGATGTTCAGTTACAGAGATCCACGCCACCAGAGACTGGTTGTTGTTGCCAAGGACAATGGAGAGCCTGCTCTCTCTGCTACAGTCACCATCAAGCTGACCACAATGGAGACTGCTGTTAAAGCCTACTCTGACATGACTGAGGAGCCTCTGGAATATGACATCTTCTCAGACATCAACCTGTATTTGGTCATCGGTCTGGGCTCGGTGTCATTTCTGCTGCTCATCACCATATTGGTCACCATCGTGATCAAGTGTCAGAAACCCAAGCCCAGCAAAGCAGCTCCTCCCTCCAGGAACAGTGTGATCAGTGAGAGGAACTCCACCATCGCAGACTCCACTCTGGTCTCCAATGATGCCTACTGGTACAGTCTGTTTCTAGCAGAGACCAGGAAAGGAAAGCTGGTGGTTAGACAGCCTCTGCCAAAGGGCTCCAGATACATTGTGTCCAGCATACCGAGAGGGACAGGGCTGACAGACACTAGTGACTCAGCAGCTTCTACTCTGCAGGTAGGAATTTGATATACAGATAAGATATTTTACCTACATAACTGGAACATTTAAATTAATTACGATTATTTTTTCTATTTTCTCCTTCACCTTAATCCACAAAAAAAATTCAGTGAATTATTCAAAAATCTCATAAATTATCATGAGGTACCACTATCAAATGCACTACTTAGTACATAACCAACATAGCAATAATCCATCATCATGATTTAGCAGCTTTTAATTGTGTTCAGGTCTTGTCCTCAAAAGTCAAGGCTGCAGTTTAAAGAACAATCTAAAAACCTGTGTTTTAATAGCAGTATAAATAATGTATATTTAATAAATGAAATGCAGTATTTAGGATCCACAAAGCTTAACTTCTTCATGACTTATTCACGTTTATTGTTTTTTATATACTTTTTGCGTTAGTACTGTTAGCACAGTTTTTTTTTTCTTATTTAACAATCAGTTTTAGGTGCGCCGTTATCTTCATGTTGTTAGAGTAACTTAATCTCAACTAACTTCTCTGGCTGTGGCCATTCTTTACAGCCATTTCCTCCCTGTTCTTGTTTTTGTGTAAATAAAATGTAATATCATGTATTTTCAATATTTTTCCTGTGCATTCTGTATATGCAATATTGGCAACTCGTGCATTTATGATTAATACAATTGAGTACTTTATTATCTCTAATAATTTGTTTTTATCAGTGGTAAAGAGCGACTAGATTACTACGTCACCTAAAGTACCATGGTCATAAAGATATGGATAGAAAATCATTAGATCTATAATGAGACATTATGCAAAGTTAATGATAACTCGAAGTGCTACCATATTTGAAAATCGTCTGCAGCATTTTAGTGGTATCTCGTTTTATAATGCAGTAATCGTGAGGTCATTACGGTTCATTGCTTTGACTGGTGGATTGTGTCTGAAATTTGATTGTTTTTTCAGCAATAATCAATTTGAACTGATTACATTTAGTAAATGTCACCTTTTATGTTTTGGGACCACCATTAACGGTATCCAGGTCCGTGTGTAGTAAAAACAAAAATATATGCAAAAATCAACGAAAATCAAGAATAATTTGAAGACGTGTGGTGTTCATTGTGGCTCAAAGGCTCCGACAAAATCTCAGGGGTGGCGCTATTCTATCAGTAAATTGCAAAGCAAAGAACGTAAAAGCAGAAAAGCGTGATGGTCTTCGCACGTTTAGAAGCAAGAGGACAGCGTCGTAGTGCTGAAACTCCGCTGCGAAACGCGCTGGCCTTGATTTAAGTTTAAATGTACTTTGGAATTCATACAATGTGTATTTGGCTCGAAAGAAACAGGGGAATTTTTTTTTAAATGAATATTGCTAAAAACAAACATTATATCGTTTGAAGTATGATGAACTCCCATACAAGACGGGTTTCCAGAACAATGGAGTCTTACGAGAGGTACGTGATCCTCGCTATAATTTTTTCTGTTGCTCGGTACACATCAGCCTCAGTGACTCATTATTCAATACCGGAAGAAATGAAAGAAGGATCCGTCGTGGCTAATCTCGCCACCGACCTCGGGCTGGATGTGAAAACACTGAATCAGAGGAAGATGCGTCTTGATATCATCGCGAACAAGAAATATCTGGATGTGAACAAAGAGACTGGTGAGCTGTATGTTGTTGAGAAGATTGACAGGGAACATATTTGCCCTTTTAAGTTATCAGCATCTTGCTATCTAAAATTAGAGGTTATACTAGATAACCCAGTAAGAATATTTAATATAGAAGTAGAAATTCTTGATATGAACGACAACGCCCCACAATTTCGAAGAGACGCCATACATTTGGATATATCTGAAGCGACGGCAAGAGGAGAAAGATTTTCTTTGAGTAATGCAGTCGATCCTGATGTCGGATCCAATTCAGTGAAAACATACCATTTGAGTGAAAGTGAATGTTTTAATATAGAAGTTCAGACCGGAAGAGATGGATCGAAGTTTGCGGATTTGATCTTGAAAAAGACTTTAGACCGAGAGGAGAAACCTGTTCATAATTTGATACTCACAGCTGTAGATGGAGGAACACCTGCTCGCTCTGGCACTGCCAGTGTTATTGTACGAGTTTTAGATACAAATGATAATGCACCCACCTTTGATAAAGAGAATCTGAATGTAAAGGTAATTGAAAATTCTCCGATTGGAAGTCTTGTTGTTGATCTTAATGCAACAGACTTAGATGAAGGATCAAATTCTGATATAACATATTCGTACAGTTTATATACATCAGAAAAAACACAGGAGACATTTAATCTGAATCCTGCCACTGGTGAAATTACAGTTAAGGGAGTGCTGAACTATGAAGATTTCAGGATTTATGATATGGAAGTTATAGCTGCTGATAAAGGAGCCACCAGTTTAACAGGACAATGCACCATAAAGATTCTAGTAGAAGACATGAATGATAATCATCCAGAAATATCAATTAAATCATTTCAGAGTCCAGTGACTGAAAACATCGAGTTGGACACAGTGATAGCTGTAGTTAGTGTCAGTGATAAAGATTCAGGTGATAATGGAATAGTTGATCTTCGTGTTCCAGATAATATGCCTTTCAAACTGAGGGAGTCCTCTGATAACTATTATGAATTAGTAGTGTCGGAGCCATTAGACCGTGAGAAGGTGCCAGAATATGACATCACTTTCACTGTGACAGACAGAGGCTCTCCTCCTTTATCTGACAATGAAACTATGACTTTAGAGCTGCTCGATGTTAATGATAATGTCCCACAGTTCCCCCAGTCATTTTATACTATACGTGTCATGGAGAATAACGCACCTGGGGCCTTGCTCAGCTCACTCACTGCCTTTGACCCCGACCTCCATGAAAACCAGTATCTAGTTTATTTCATAATAGAGAAGGAGATAGCCAACACATCCATGTCCATGTTGTTCTCCATCAATCCAGAGAACGGTAATCTTTACGCACTCAAAACCTTTGATTATGAGATTGAGAAGGAGTTTCTGTTCCACATCGAGGCCAGAGACTCTGGATCTCCTCCTCTCAGCAGTAACGTGACCGTCCACATCATTATTGTGGACCAGAACGACAATGCTCCGGTTATTGTGTCTCCGTGGCGTGCACACGGCTCTGTGGTGGAGGAAAAGATCCCCAGATCCACTGATAAAGGCTCCCTGGTTGCCAAGGTGATAGCCTTAGACACTGACTCTGTGCACAACTCTCGGATCACCTACCAGTTTCTACAGGTGACTGACGCCACCTTGTTTAGTCTGGACCAATACAATGGAGAGATCCGGACTATGAGGATGTTCAGTTACAGAGATCCACGCCACCAGAGACTGGTTGTTGTTGCCAAGGACAACGGAGAGCCTGCTCTCTCTGCTACAGTCACCATCAAGCTGACCACAATGGAGACTGCTGTTAAAGCCTACTCTGACATGACTGAGGAGCCTCTGGAATATGACATCTTCTCAGACATCAACCTGTATTTGGTCATCGGTCTGGGCTCGGTGTCATTTCTGCTGCTCATCACCATATTGGTCACCATCGTGATCAAGTGTCAGAAACCCAAGCCCAGCAAAGCAGCTCCTCCCTCCAGGAACAGTGTGATCAGTGAGAGGAACTCCACCATCGCAGACTCCACTCTGGTCTCCAACGATGCCTACTGGTACAGTCTGTTTCTAGCAGAGACCAGGAAAGGAAAGCTGGTGGTTAGACAGCCTCTGCCAAAGGGCTCCAGGTACATTGTGTCCAGCATACCGAGAGGGACAGGACTGACAGACACTAGTGACTCAGCAGCTTCTACTCTGCAGGTAGGAAGTTAATGCACAGATATGGTATTTTATTTACACAAAAACATATAAATATCAATTGTTAGTACATTTTTTCTTTTAACCCTTGACTTCATTTATTAAAACATTCTAGTGAATTATTCGAAAATCTCAGAAATTATCATGAGGTACCATTTTCAGATGCATTGCAAACCTAATATTTTGAACTATTCACCTAATTTTTCTAAATGACTTATTATTATTATTATTATTATTATTATTATTATTATTATTATTATTATTATTATTATTAATATTATATTAACTCGTGTTCATCCATAACTTAGTTGCAGTGATCACATAAACTTTCAAAACCGTCCATGAGGCACCAGTGTCGCATGCACAACCTAGTATACAACGAAGAAATGAATAACTGCTATAAATACGTTTTTTTAATTTATGTTTCTTCAATAGGGGTGAATAACACTTTAAACAATATATATTTAATTTAATACTTGGTATTTATTAGTGGTAAGAAAAACAAAACAAACAGAAAAAAAACCAGGAGTGACTCACTGCTTTATCTAAAGGGTCACCAACATGAATAATTAGAAAACCATAAACCACAGGAGAATAAGTTGAAAAGTAAATAATCTTAATTGAATTATATTTGTAAATAATCTGCACATTTTCAGTGACATGTCGTTTCCACTGTTACATTTTTGAAGCGATTGGACGTAATAATATGCACGCATATACTTTGTATAAACTATGAATGTAATTTTCAAAATTACTAAATTTAAGCCCACTGAAAGGAAATAAACGAATTTAACCCAAGTGATCCCACCTCATTAGTTGTGATATATATATATATCTGTGTGTGTGTGTGTGTGTGTGTGTGTGTGTATAGCAAGGCCTGGCAGTTTACGGTCCGCACTGCATACATGCATGAAAGAAGTATGAATCGAAAATAATTTTTTGGCATATTATGTTCAACGTAGTTAGGAAGATCTTGTAAAATCAAAGGGGTGGCGCTATTCTATAACTAAAAAGCCGACACACGGACGTCATGCTAGAACACCGTAGTGGTCTGAGAAAAGAGGTAAAAAGCGGACAGCTCCGTAGTGCTGAAGGTCCCCTCCGTGGGGTGCTGGCATTATTTTGACAAGGAAAAGGTCGATATTGAAATGCATGTTTGCCTGTGATGAAAGAAAGAATATCAAAACTGAATATTGCTGGAATAATATACTTGATGGTTCGAAGAGCAATTAACTCACTTAAAAGACGGGTTTCCAGAACAATGGGGTTCCATAAGAGGTATGTGCTGCTTGCTGTTATTTTCTCTTCTGTTCGATACACATCGGCCTCAGCGACTCATTATTCAATACCAGAAGAATTGAAAGAAGGATCCGTCGTGGCTAATCTCGCCACCGATCTCAGCCTGGATGTTAAAACACTGAATCAGAGGAAGATGCGTCTTGATATCATCGCAAACAAGAAATATCTGGATGTGAACAAAGAGACTGGTGAGCTGTATGTTGTTGAAAAGATCGACAGGGAACATATTTGCACGACCAAATCGTCAGCGTCTTGCTATCTAAGATTAGAGGTAATACTAGAAAATCCAGTACGAATATTTAACATGGAAGTAGAAATTCTTGACATGAACGACAACGCCCCGCAATTTCGACGAGAGACTATTCATTTAGACATATCTGAATCAACGCCTACAGGAGAAAGATTCTCTTTGAGCAATGCCGTTGATCCTGATGTGGGCAGTAATTCAGTGAAAACGTACCATTTAAGTGAAAGTGAACAATTTACAATTGAAGTTCAGACCGGAAGAGATGGATCAAAGTTTGCGAATTTGATATTAAAACAGACATTAGATCGGGAGCAGCAGGCTGTTCATAATTTGATACTCACAGCTGTAGATGGAGGAACACCTGCTCGTTCTGGAACTGCCAGTGTTATTGTACGAGTTTTAGATACAAATGATAACGCACCCACCTTTGAAAAAGACAATCTGAGTGTTAAAATAATGGAAAACTCTCCGACAGGAAGTATTGTTGTTCATTTAAATGCAACAGATTTAGATGAAGGATCAAATTCTGATATAACATATTCATACAGTTTATATACATCAGAAAAAGCACAGGAGACATTTAATCTGAATCCTGCCACTGGTGAAATTACAGTTAAGGGAGTGCTGAACTATGAAGATTTCAGGATTTATGATATGGAAGTTATAGCTGCTGATAAAGGAGCCACCAGTTTATCAGGACAATGTACCATAAAGATTCTAGTTGAAGACATGAATGATAATCACCCAGAAATATCAATTAAATCATTTCAGAGTCCAGTGACTGAAAACATCGAGTTGGACACAGTGATAGCTGTAGTTAGTGTCAGTGATAAAGATTCAGGTGATAATGGAATAGTTGATCTTCATATTCCAGATAATATGCCTTTCAAACTGAGGGAGTCCTCTGATAACTATTATGAATTAGTAGTGTCGGAGCCATTAGACCGTGAGAAGGTGCCAGAATATGACATCACTTTCACTGTGACAGACAGAGGCTCTCCTCCTTTATCTGACAATGAAACTATGACTTTAGAGCTGCTGGATGTTAATGACAATGTCCCACAGTTCCCCCAGTCATTTTATACTATACGTGTCATGGAGAATAACGCACCTGGGGCCTTGCTCAGCTCACTTACTGCCTTTGACCCCGACCTCCATGAAAACCAGTATCTAGTTTATTTCATAATAGAGAAGGAGATAGCCAACACCTCAATGTCTATGCTGTTCTCCATCAATCCAGAGAACGGTAATCTTTATGCACTCAAAACCTTTGATTATGAGATTGAGAAGGAGTTTCTGTTCCACATCGAGGCCAGAGACTCTGGCTCTCCTCCTCTCAGCAGTAACATGACCGTCCACATCATTATTGTGGACCAGAATGACAATGCTCCGGTTATTGTGTCTCCGTGGCGTGCACACGGCTCTGTGGTGGAGGAAAAGATCCCCAGATCCACTGATAAAGGCTCCCTGGTTGCCAAGGTGATAGCCTTAGACAATGACTCTGTGCACAACTCTCGGATCACCTACCAGTTTCTACAGGTGACTGACGCCACCTTGTTTAGTCTGGATCAATACAATGGAGAGATCCGGACTATGAGGATGTTCAGTTACAGAGATCCACGCCACCAGAGACTTGTTGTTGTTGCCAAGGACAATGGAGAGCCTGCTCTCTCTGCTACAGTCACCATCAAGCTGACCACAATGGAGACTGCTGTTAAAGCCTACTCTGACATGACTGAGGAGCCTCTGGAATATGACATCTTCTCAGACATCAACCTGTATTTGGTCATCGGTCTGGGCTCGGTGTCATTTCTGCTGCTCATCACTATATTGGTCACCATCGTGATCAAGTGTCAGAAACCCAAGCCCAGCAAAGCAGCTCCTCCCTCCAGGAACAGTGTGATCAGTGAGAGGAACTCCACCATCGCAGACTCCACTCTGGTCTCCAACGATGCCTACTGGTACAGTCTGTTTCTAGCAGAGACCAGGAAAGGAAAGCTGGTGGTTAGACAGCCTCTGCCAAAGGGCTCCAGGTACATTGTGTCCAGCATACCGAGAGGGACAGGACTGACAGACACTAGTGACTCAGCAGCTTCTACTCTGCAGGTGAGGCACTTTTTTGAGTCACCCTGATTGGGTATAATATCATTCAGAAAATGTTCATTTTATAACCCAGTACTGGATTAAATAGCTTTATTCCCAAGCATTAATTTAGAAATGGTCCCTTTGTTTGAGATGCAAATTTTATTAAATGTCATCCTTATTATTCACACTCATGGTCTTTTATATGCAGCACAGTTCAGTGATGTCCTATCCTAAAATCTTTATTCGACATTTAGTTCAATGTAGTTATCTAAAGCAAACTGATGAAACATACTATTTTAGGTGAAACAAACGTTTTCCCTTTTTGCAGTTTATATAAAATATTTTGGAAATAAAAAGAGACGTTTTACAGAAAATGATATGAATATACTTATTCTATGTCGTGCAGCGACCCATTCAAGTGAAAATAAAAAAAGTAAAATACTCCCATGAAAACGCATCTTCCACATCAGCCGTGTAAATCATTACAAATAAACTTCCTAAGCATTTCTTAGTGTTTAAGTTTAATCTTGGGGCAAATTAGTAAATTATTTTTGCATTAAAAAATATTGTGTGATGGCCATTTTATTTCAGGCAGAGGCGCTGTTTCCCAATCTAACTTACGGGACAATAGTGACATCTCGATCGCCACCCCAGTAAAATTTTAAATAAGAGGAAGAGAACGGAAAACGAGCAGCTCCTGGTGAATTTGGATTTCAAGGATTTCCAGACACTGTACTTGCATTTTCGGGGGAGATTTAACTGACGCCTACCTCTTCTTTAAAGCCCACTTGTTTTAAATTTCTTAAGAAAAGAAAGGTCGTAGTAAGAATGAAGGGATTTGTCTGCTTTGGACACTGGAGAAGGTATGTGCTGATATTCATTCTCCTCGCTTCCAATATAAAGTGCACTGCAGCTGTGACACACTACTCTGTTCCCGAGGAACTGGAAGAAGGCTCTGTTGTAGCAAATCTAGCCGGGGATTTGGGAATAGATGTGAAGACACTGGTCGAACGGAAAATGCGTCTAGAGATCATTGCAAATAGAAAATATCTGGACGTGAACAAAGAAACAGGGGAGCTGTACATTGTTGAACGAATTGACAGAGAATCTCTCTGTCCCGCTAAGACGTCATGTTATCTGAAAATGGAGGCAATAATCGAAAATCCCAAAAGAATTTTTTACATAGAATTGGAGATAATGGACATAAACGATAACGCGCCCCACTTCAGAAGAGACACCATAGATTTAGACATTTCAGAAGGGACAGAGGCTGGAGAGCGTTTTTCAGTGAGCAACGCAGTTGATCCAGATGTTGGATCGAACTCCGTAAAAGCCTACCACTTGAGTGAGAGTGATTATTTCACTATCGAAATTCAAACAGGAAGAGATGGATCAAAATTTGCTGATTTGATCCTTACAAAAAAACTAAATCGAGAAGAACGCGCTGCTCATAATTTAATTCTTACGGCCGTAGATGGCGGTATACCGCCTAGTTCAGGAACTGCTACTGTTTTTGTTCACGTTTTAGATACAAATGACAACGCCCCTAAATTTGAAGAAGACAGTTATCAGGTTAGTGTACTGGAGAATTCTCCAGTTGGAAGTATTGTTATTCATCTTAATGCGACAGATTTAGATGAAGGCTTAAATTCAGAAATAGTATATTCATATAGTCTGTATACATCGGAAAAAACACAGGAAACCTTTAATCTAAACCCTACGACAGGTGAGATCACTGTAAAGGGGGTGTTAAATTATGAAGATTTCAGGATTTATGATATGGAAGTTATAGCAACCGATAAAGGGGTTGGTGCATTATCAGGCCAATGTAAAATTAAGATTATTGTAGAAGACATGAATGATAATCATCCACAAATTTCTATCAAGTCTTTTCAAACTCCAGTCACTGAAAACATTGAATTGGACACAGTGATAGCTGTAGTTAGTGTCAGTGATAAAGATTCAGGTGATAATGGAATAGTTGATCTTCATATTCCAGATAATATGCCATTCAAACTAAGGGAGTCCTCTGATAACTATTTTGAATTACTAGTGTCGGAGCCTTTAGACCGTGAGAAGGTGCCAGAATATGACATCACTTTCACTGTGACAGACAGAGGCTCTCCTGCTTTATCTGACAATGAAACTATGACTTTAGAGCTGCTGGATGTTAATGATAATGTCCCACAGTTCCCGCAGTCGTTTTATACTATACGTGTCATGGAGAATAACGCACCTGGGGCCTTGCTCAGCTCACTCACTGCCTTTGACCCCGACCTCCATGAAAACCAGTATCTAGTTTATTTCATAATAGAGAAGGAGATAGCCAACACATCCATGTCTATGCTGTTCTCCATCAATCCAGAGAACGGTAATCTTTATGCACTCAAAACCTTTGATTATGAGATTGAGAAGGAGTTTCTGTTCCACATCGAGGCCAGAGACTCTGGATCTCCTCCTCTCAGCAGTAACGTGACCGTCCACATCATTATCGTGGACCAGAATGACAATGCTCCTGTTATTGTGTCACCGTGGCGTGCACACGGCTCTGTGGTAGAGGAAAAGATCCCCAGATCCACTGATAAAGGATCCCTGATTGCCAAGGTGATAGCGTTAGATACAGACTCTGTGCACAACTCTCGGATCACCTACCAGTTTCTACAGGTGACTGACGCCACCTTGTTTAGTCTGGACCAATACAATGGAGAGATCCGGACTATGAGGATGTTCAGTTACAGAGATCCACGCCACCAGAGACTTGTTGTTGTAGCCAAGGACAACGGAGAGCCTGCTCTCTCTGCTACAGTCACCATCAAGCTGACCACAATGGAGACTGCTGTTAAAGCCTACTCTGACATGACTGAGGAGCCTCTGGAATATGACATCTTCTCAGACATCAACCTGTATTTGGTCATCGGTCTGGGCTCGGTGTCATTTCTGCTGCTCATCACTATATTGGTCACCATCGTGATCAAGTGTCAGAAACCCAAGCCCAGCAAAGCAGCTCCTCCCTCCAGGAACAGTGTGATCAGTGAGAGGAACTCCACCATCGCAGACTCCACTCTGGTCTCCAACGATGCCTACTGGTACAGTCTGTTTCTAGCAGAGACCAGGAAAGGAAAGCTGGTGGTTAGACAACCTCTGCCAAAGGGCTCCAGGTACATTGTGTCCAGCATACCGAGAGGGACAGGACTGACAGACACTAGTGACTCAGCAGCTTCTACTCTACAGGTATGGAGAAGCAACGAGTGAAATTTTTACACTTACCAGTTCTGTGGTTTTACTGCTGTTTCTCTGCTTAATCAACACCGTTAACACAGTGTATCCATTATTTTTTAAAACCACTCAACCAAATACCAATAAGAAAACAAATTATGTGTTTATTAATCAAATTAATTATCTTGCTGTGCTTTTGTTGGCATCTAGTAACTGCAGTTGAATGCTACAAACGATCTATATTTTAGGTAAATTAGGAGGACAGCTGTAGGAGCAACGACACTAATAACTATAACAACTACATTTGTAAAGCATATCAGCGTTATACTTTCGAAGTCGGTTAATTCAAGTGAGAGATAACACAACGCGTCGCTCTTTACCACAAAAAAAAAATCAGGTCCACGTGACGTCACCATCCAGATAACTGAGGAAAGTAACAGAACCTCCATTTTTACATGGTTCTTTCTTCTAGCAGCCCGAGGTCATAGTATATAACCTCTTTGTTGATATTCATAGAGGTGTGCTTTCTTGGAACCGAGACATCGATTTTGCCAATCCAGAGGCGTTTTATTTGTGAACGAGACGAACTAATAATCATGGATTTTAAATTATGTCATCGCTCTGGGGTGAGGTACGTGTCGATGCTCATTTTTTTCTGTGTGGCCGTCTCCGTTATATCTGCTGTTACACACTACTCAATCCCCGAAGAGATGGAACAAGGTTCCGTGGTCGCTAATCTAGCATTGGATTTGGGTCTGGACGCAAAATCACTGGGTAGACGCAACATGAGACTGGATGTCATCGCCAATAAGCGATATCTTGAAATCAATAAAGACACAGGAGAGTTATTTGTTTCTGAAAAGATTGACCGCGAATACATATGTAACAGCAAGAATCCATCGTGTTTTCTTAAAATGGATGTGACGATCGAAAATCCAATTCGTCTGTTCAACATTGAGGTTGAAATAATGGACATCAATGACAATGCGCCTTTTTTTCGTAGAGACACGATGCATTTAGATATATCCGAATCGACCTCGCCAGGGGAGCGCTTTTCCCTACCTAATGCTGTGGATCCCGATTTTGGTTCAAATTCAGTAAAAAATTACCATCTTAGTAAAAATCAACACTTTGCGCTTGAAATTCAGACCGGGAGAGATGGTTCAAAGTTTGCAGACCTGATTATGAAAACATCTTTAGACAGGGAGAAGCAGGCTGTTCATAATCTAATACTCACTGCTGTGGACGGTGGAGTCCCCACCCGCACAGGTACAGCCAGCATCATTGTTCGAGTGCTTGATGTCAACGACAACGCCCCTTCTTTTGAAAAAGAAAAATATGTCGTAGATGTGATGGAAAACTCTCCAGTTGGCAGTCTAGTAATTAAACTTAATGCCACTGATTTAGATGAAGGATCCAATTCTGAGATTGTTTATTCATACAGTTTGTATACATCAGAAAGGACCCAAAATATGTTTAACCTCAATCCAGAAAATGGTGAGATCAGAGTCAAAGAGATGATAAATTATGAAGATTTAAAACTTTATGAAATGGAAATTATAGCCAGTGATAAGGGACCTAACTCAGTATCTGGACAGTGTAAACTTACAATACAGGTGACAGATATGAATGATAATCACCCAGAAATATCAATTAAATCATTTCAGAGTCCAATAAAAGAAGACACACCCACAGACACAGTGATAGCTGTAGTTAGTGTCAGTGATAAAGATTCAGGTGATAATGGAATAGTTGATCTTCATATTCCAGATAATATGCCTTTCAAACTGAGGGAGTCCTCTGATAACTATTTTGAATTAGTAGTGTCGGAGCCATTAGACCGTGAGAAGGTGCCGGAATATGACATCACTTTCACTGTGACAGACAGAGGCTCTCCTCCTTTATCTGACAATGAAACTATGACTTTAGAGCTGCTGGATGTTAATGACAATGTTCCACAGTTCCCCCAGTCATTTTATACTATACGTGTCATGGAGAATAACGCACCTGGGGCCTTGCTCAGCTCACTCACTGCCTTTGACCCCGACCTCCATGAAAACCAGTATCTAGTTTATTTCATAATAGAGAAGGAGATATCCAACACTTCCATGTCCATGCTGTTCTCCATCAATCCAGAGAACGGTAATCTTTACGCACTCAAAACCTTTGATTATGAGATTGAGAAGGAGTTTCTGTTCCACATCGAGGCCAGAGACTCTGGATCTCCTCCTCTCAGCAGTAACGTGACCGTCCACATCATTATTGTGGACCAGAACGACAATGCTCCTGTTATTGTGTCACCGTGGCGTGCACACGGCTCTGTGGTGGAGGAAAAGATCCCCAGATCCACTGATAAAGGATCCCTGATTGCCAAGGTGATAGCCTTAGATACAGACTCTGTGCACAACTCTCGGATCACCTACCAGTTTCTACAGGTGACTGACGCCACCTTGTTCAGTCTGGACCAATACAATGGAGAGATCCGGACTATGAGGATGTTCAGTTACAGAGATCCACGCCACCAGAGACTTGTTGTTGTTGCCAAGGACAATGGAGAGCCTGCTCTCTCTGCTACAGTCACCATCAGCCTGACCACAATGGAGACTGCTGTTAAAGCCTACTCTGACATGACTGAGGAGCCTCTGGAATATGACATCTTCTCAGACATCAACCTGTATTTGGTCATCGGTCTGGGCTCGGTGTCATTTCTGCTGCTCATCACCATATTGGTCACCATCGTGATCAAGTGTCAGAAACCCAAGCCCAGCAAAGCAGCTCCTCCCTCCAGGAACAGTGTGATCAGTGAGAGGAACTCCACCATCGCAGACTCCACTCTGGTCTCCAACGATGCCTACTGGTACAGTCTGTTTCTAGCAGAGACCAGGAAAGGAAAGCTGGTGGTTAGACAACCTCTGCCAAAGGGCTCCAGGTACATTGTGTCCAGCATACCGAGAGGGACAGGACTGACAGACACTAGTGACTCAGCAGCTTCTACTCTGCAGGTATGATAAAAAAAAGTCACTTAAAGACACCTTCAGCACATATATATATAAATCTTTTGTTGCACTTTTATGAAATATAGGCATAAAGGAACATGTTGAACAGAAAATTTCAGAATTTTTTTTCTTTTTCTAAAACTTTGAAATGTTAAAACCCCAGTTATGTCTCCCTTTTAGCACCCAAAGGTGCATCTATTGTGTATAGAAAAACTTCCAAAACTTCCAGCTTCAAATTTTAGAAATTTGCACTGAGACATACTGTCTTCATTCTGATTCTGGTCAAAGCTGTCATTTAGATATACGTTGAGCATTATCAAATTTATTTTTATTAAGAGTTGATATTTATAACCTTCACATTTTTTGGATAATACTTAAATATGGATGGATAATAATAATTTCTCGAAATTTAACTAAATGAATTCCAGAGGCCCATCACTTACACCAGAAAGTCATATTAAATTGTTTGGATTGCATTTTTCAGAAGTCGCTGATTGAAAGCCTAATGCAGAGTCATTTGTTGTGTCTTTATGTTTTACATGATGCAATTTAGCCTATGTTTAAATAAAATTATATATCATTATAAGAAACACGAAGAATAAAAACTACAATGAGAAAACAGAATAAACAGGAAGTATATTTGGAGTATGAAATTCAAATCTTAAAGCAGGCAAAAATATAATTGAAGTATTTCATAACATTATTGTTTTTTGTTTTTAATAAAAAATAAAGTTCTAGTTTGTTACGACTCGGAAAAATTCTCTAAATACTGTTGATGGCGCTGCTCTTCAGTAAAACCTAATCTCATGTGACGTCATAATTCTCACGATACTTCATTGTAGGCGTTGTATATGGCATATTTACACCAGGCTCGGAAGACAGCGGCATAAAGATATTTTCTCCAGAAATTACCGTATTGCCTTTCGTCAGAGATTTGAGGATTGCTTCACCTTGTCTGAACATAGAAGAAATTAAAAGATTTTAAATACGCATTCTTTTCCTCAATGGCTCACCGTAATCTCAAGTGTTCCCGAAGATGGTATGTCTCAGTATTTCTTTTTCTTTTTCCCATCATGAATCCGGTATCGACAGTCACCCATTATTCGGTTCCCGAAGAAATGGACGAAGGTTCTCTTGTTGCGAATTTAGCAACAGATTTGGGATTAGATACAAGAAGTCTGAGTAATAGAAAAATCCGCGTTGACGTTGTAGGCAATAAAAAATATCTTGACATCAAAAAAGACACAGGAGAGCTCTTTATTCTGGAAAGGATAGACAGAGAGTTTTTATGTCCTCTAAAGACCACCACGTCTTGCTTTCTTAAATTAGACGCTTCCGTTGAGAACCCAGTGCGAATGTTTAACATTGAAGTGGAAATCGTGGACATTAATGACAACGCTCCACATTTTCGGAGGGGGACGATGCATTTGGACATTTCTGAATCAAGTCCAGTGGGGGAGAGATTCTCACTGAACAATGCTGCAGACCCAGATGTTGGAACAAATTCTGTGAAAAATTACCATCTGAGCTCAAGTGAACATTTCTCAGTTGAAATTCAGACCGGGAGAGACGGGACAAAGTTTGCAGACTTGATTTTAAAAAAACCTTTAGACAGGGAGAAGCAGGCTGTTCATAATCTAATTCTTACTGCTGTGGACGGTGGAGTCCCCACCCGCACAGGTACAGCCAGCATCATTGTTCGCGTGCTTGATGTCAACGACAACGCCCCTTCTTTTGAAAAAGCAAAATATGTCGTAGATGTGATGGAAAACTCTCCAATTGGCAGTCTAGTAATTAAACTGAATGCCACTGATTTAGATGAAGGATCCAATTCTGAGATTGTTTATTCATACAGTTTGTATACATCAGAAAGGACCCAAAAGATGTTTAACCTCAATCCAGAAAATGGTGAGATCAGAGTCAAAGAGATGATAAATTATGAAGATTTAAAACTTTATGAAATGGAAATTATAGCCAGTGATAAGGGCCCTAACTCAGTATCTGGACAGTGTAAACTTACAATACAGGTGACAGATATGAATGATAATCACCCAGAAATATCAATTAAATCATTTCAAAGCCCAATAAAAGAAGACACACCCACAGACACAGTGATAGCTGTAGTTAGTGTCAGTGATAAAGATTCAGGTGATAATGGAATAGTTGATCTTCATATTCCAGATAATATGCCTTTCAAACTGAGGGAGTCCTCTGATAACTATTATGAATTAGTAGTGTCGGAGCCATTAGACCGTGAGAAGGTGCCAGAATATGACATCACTTTCACTGTGACAGACAGAGGCTCTCCTCCTTTATCTGACAATGAAACTATGACTTTAGAGTTGCTGGATGTTAATGACAATGTCCCACAGTTCCCCCAGTCATTTTATACTATACGTGTCATGGAGAATAACGCACCTGGGGCCTTGCTCAGCTCACTCACTGCCTTTGACCCCGACCTCCATGAAAACCAGTATCTAGTTTATTTCATAATAGAGAAGGAGATAGCTAACACCTCCATGTCCATGCTGTTCTCCATCAATCCAGAGAACGGTAATCTTTACGCACTCAAAACCTTTGATTATGAGATTGAGAAGGAGTTTCTGTTCCACATCGAGGCCAGAGACTCTGGCTCTCCTCCTCTCAGCAGTAACGTGACCGTCCACATCATTATTGTGGACCAGAACGACAATGCTCCGGTTATTGTGTCTCCTTGGCGTGCACACGGCTCTGTGGTGGAGGAAAAGATCCCCAGATCCACTGATAAAGGATCCCTGATTGCCAAGGTGATAGCGTTAGACACAGACTCTGTGCACAACTCTCGGATCACCTACCAGTTTCTACAGGTGACTGACGCCACCTTGTTCAGTCTGGACCAATACAATGGAGAGATCCGGACTATGAGGATGTTCAGTTACAGAGATCCACGCCACCAGAGACTTGTTGTTGTTGCCAAGGACAATGGAGAGCCTGCTCTCTCTGCTACAGTCACCATCAAGCTGACCACAATGGAGACTGCTGTTAAAGCCTACTCTGACATGACTGAGGAGCCTCTGGAATATGACATCTTCTCAGACATCAACCTGTATTTGGTCATCGGTCTGGGCTCGGTGTCATTTCTGCTGCTCATCACCATATTGGTCACCATCGTGATCAAGTGTCAGAAACCCAAGCCCAGCAAAGCAGCTCCTCCCTCCAGGAACAGTGTGATCAGTGAGAGGAACTCCACCATCGCAGACTCCACTCTGGTCTCCAACGATGCCTACTGGTACAGTCTGTTTCTAGCAGAGACCAGGAAAGGAAAGCTGGTGGTTAGACAGCCTCTGCCAAAGGGCTCCAGGTACATTGTGTCCAGCATACCGAGAGGGACAGGGCTGACAGACACTAGTGACTCAGCAGCTTCTACTCTGCAGGTATGGGAAACGTTTACATTCAGCATTTATTTATACTGATGTACTTTGTCAATGTCCACCCCTCCGCTTACAAGTGATCAGTGTTGGACTGAATCATTAATTCAGCTTTGGAATTTGAATCCATCCCAGTCCAGTCAGTTTACTTAAATCTACCGACCTCTATTTTTTTTTTTTTAAATATCTATATTTGGTATTTGGGTCAATAAGCAAATCAGAGTTTCTCTCCATCATCATTAGTGTGGTCAAAGGAATAACTTTGTTAATCTGACTAGATATCTACTAAAGGAATATTTATTGGGAAGAAAGAAAAATATTGTTCAACTGTACATTTTGTGTGTACAGTTTTTTTTTTAAAGAATTACACCCAAAACATGTAACAAAGGAAGATGAGAGATTAACAGTATACAAAGGTTGCCTAAAAAGAAAAATTAGACATGTTTTGAGGAAATTAAATGTGTCATAAATATGATATTTACATTTTGTTTAAATACTTGAAATATTCTGACCATATAGCAACACACCTAATGGTGAAACCTTTCCACTATGATTTTTGGGAGGAAACTTCTACACAGTATAAATGCAGAACCACAGAGACTTACAAATGAGCCTATGTGAGAACTGAGTTTTTAAGTAGGCTGTGCCAATAGAGGCAAGGTCCAAAACTCAGTAGAAACACTGCAAATAGAGTGCATAAAACCACAGACAGTAACATGCCCCCCCCCCCCCCCCCCCCAAAAAAAAAAGAAAAGATAAGAAAATATTACATAGTCAGTTCAAGCGTTCAAATAAATATGTTAATAATCGAGCATGCACAAACATTTAAGAACGAAAGCCTTCATATATACACGCACTGAAACTGTACATAAACTACAAAAATACAGACATGCTTGGTGTGTTTGTTTAGTTTTGTTGACTGGTCTGATCACTAACTGGCACTTACTTTTCTGTACTTGGCTGAAATTATTCTTATTGTTATTGTTGTTATTATTATTATTATTATTATTATTATTATTATTATTATTATTATTATTATTATTATTATTATTATTAATATCTTAACTCTTTCCATTGTCTCTTTGAGTGCACACTATATCGAGTAGCTTGCCTAAATTTTATGTGTAAAGTAGCAGGCAGGCATTGTGTACCTTGCCAATAGCGAGAGCAAACAGTCTTTAGGTGAGTGTGACAAAGACCCGGGTGATGCATACAGTTTATTAAATCGCAATAAAGTTTTATGGCACAAAACATGTAATATAATTTTAGCGCCGTTTCAAAAATAGATGTGTCTTGCAATTAAACCGGCCTTTATATCATTCCTTAGGCATTGAAAACAGACAGAAAAGACGGGAAAATCGGTAGCACATCATAACAGAGTAACTGCCATTCGCAATGCGCAGTGATACATTTGATGTCATTACTTGTCCAGTACTGTTTCATGCATCAGCACAGGAAACCTCGCACTCCGCCAGACAAACGGGATACTGTGTTACAAACTCGCTGTTTTCCTCATGATAATTGCGTAATAAAGAAAAAAGTGCATGAAGAAATGAAAAGATGCCGAAAACTGGGAAGTACTTCGTGTGCATTCACTAATTCACGTCCCAGTTCGCATCAGCAACTTCTTAAACGGGAATTGAGACGCCCTGATTCTGTTGTTATTTAATAAAAACAACTATTTTATTTTTATGTTTTTTTTTTATTGAAAAAGTTGCGCAATTGTTTCCGTCGCTGTTTTGCAGAAAAACACACCCATTAGTGAGGTCATCGATTTCACGTAAATTTATTGGAGGAAGGAGAATAGGTGGTCCCATTTAAAATGTACGTCATTCGTGAGGAAGAAACATTTTCTCTGATGTTGTCCGTTTCGTGTGTTTAGTCAACAAGAGGACGATTTACCTGCGTTTCCGCACATTTCAAGGTGTTTCAGAGTTACGGAAGCTTCACGATGATGCACCATCTCAAACAGTCATGCGGGACAGGGTACGTTTCCCTGATTTTCTTTCTTTCTGCTATCGTGAATACTGCGTCTTCAATCACCCATTATTCTATTCCTGAAGAAATGGAGGAAGGTTCTGTTGTTGCAAATCTAGCAACCGACCTGAGGTTAGATGTGAAGACGCTGAATGAAAGAAAAATGCGCGTGGATGTAGTAGCTAACAAAAAATACCTCGACATTAACAAGGTAACGGGGGAGCTGTACATTTTAGAAAGGATTGACCGTGAGTTTTTCTGTCCATCGAAGACAACATCATACTGCGTTCTTAAATTAGACGCTACTATCGAGAATCCTGTGCGGATGTTTAATATTGAGGTGGAAATAACGGACATTAATGACAACGCTCCACATTTTCGGAGGGGGACGATGCATTTGGACATTTCTGAATCAAGTCCAGTGGGGGAGAGATTCTCACTGAACAATGCTGCAGACCCAGATGTTGGAACAAATTCTGTGAAAAATTACCATCTGAGCTCAAGTGAACATTTCTCAGTTGAAATTCAGACCGGGAGAGACGGGACAAAGTTTGCAGACTTGATTTTAAAAAAACCTTTAGACAGGGAGAAGCAGGCTGTTCATAATCTAATACTTACTGCTGTGGACGGTGGAGTCCCCACCCGCACAGGTACAGCCAGCATCATTGTTCGCGTGCTTGATGTCAACGACAACGCCCCTTCTTTTGAAAAAGCAAAATATGTCGTAGATGTGATGGAAAACTCTCCAATTGGCAGTCTAGTAATTAAACTGAATGCCACTGATTTAGATGAAGGATCCAATTCTGAGATTGTTTATTCATACAGTTTGTATACATCAGAAAGGACCCAAAAGATGTTTAACCTCAATCCAGAAAATGGTGAGATCAGAGTCAAAGAGATGATAAATTATGAAGATTTAAAACTGTATGAAATGGAAATTATAGCCAGTGATAAGGGCCCTAACTCAGTATCTGGACAGTGTAAACTTACAATACAGGTGACAGATATGAATGATAATCACCCAGAAATATCAATTAAATCATTTCAAAGCCCAATAAAAGAAGACACACCCACAGACACAGTGATAGCTGTAGTTAGTGTCAGTGATAAAGATTCAGGTGATAATGGAATAGTTGATCTACGTATTCCAGATAATATGCCTTTCAAACTGAGGGAGTCCTCTGATAACTATTATGAATTAGTAGTGTCGGAGCCTTTAGACCGTGAGAAGGTGCCAGAATATGACATCACTTTCACGGTGACAGACAGAGGCTCTCCTCCTTTATCTGACAATGAAACTATGACTTTAGAGCTGCTGGATGTTAATGACAATGTCCCACAGTTCCCCCAGTCATTTTATACTATACGTGTCATGGAGAATAACGCACCTGGGGCCTTGCTCAGCTCACTCACTGCCTTTGACCCCGACCTCCATGAAAACCAGTATCTAGTTTATTTCATAATAGAGAAGGAGATAGCTAACACCTCCATGTCCATGCTGTTCTCCATCAATCCAGAGAACGGTAATCTTTACGCACTCAAAACCTTTGATTATGAGATTGAGAAGGAGTTTCTGTTCCACATCGAGGCCAGAGACTCTGGCTCTCCTCCTCTCAGCAGTAACGTGACAGTACACATCATTATTGTGGACCAGAACGACAATGCTCCAGTTATTGTGTCTCCGTGGCGTGCACACGGCTCTGTGGTGGAGGAAAAGATCCCCAGATCCACTGATAAAGGATCCCTGATTGCAAAGGTGATAGCCTTAGATACAGACTCTGTGCACAACTCTCGGATCACCTACCAGTTTCTACAGGTGACTGACGCCACCTTGTTTAGTCTGGACCAATACAATGGAGAGATCCGGACTATGAGGATGTTCAGTTACAGAGATCCACGCCACCAGAGACTTGTTGTTGTTGCCAAGGACAATGGAGAGCCTGCTCTCTCTGCTACAGTCACCATCAAGCTGACCACAATGGAGACTGCTGTTAAAGCCTACTCTGACATGACTGAGGAGCCTCTGGAATATGACATCTTCTCAGACATCAACCTGTATTTAGTCATCGGTCTGGGCTTGGTGTCATTTCTGCTGCTCATCACCATATTGGTCACCATCGTGATCAAGTGTCAGAAACCCAAGCCCAGCAAAGCAGCTCCTCCCTCCAGGAACAGTGTGATCAGTGAGAGGAACTCCACCATCGCAGACTCCACTCTGGTCTCCAATGATGCCTACTGGTACAGTCTGTTTCTAGCAGAGACCAGGAAAGGAAAGCTGGTGGTTAGACAGCCTCTGCCAAAGGGCTCCAGGTACATTGTGTCCAGCATACCGAGAGGGACAGGACTGACAGACACTAGTGACTCAGCAGCTTCTACTCTGCAGGTATAGGTCCTCAATGTTTTTTGCATTTTTTAAAAAACTCTTTTTAAAAAAGGATACCTACTACTTATTACAATTTCTTGTTTAACAAACTCCAAAGTGAAAAAAAAAAAGTAAACCTTTAATCGCTGGTACACACTTGCAATATCTGCAATGGAAATGTTTTTCTCTTTGCATGAGAGACATTACAACCTTTAGAAAATGAGTACAGATTAAAAAATGCCAACAATAATGTTTCACATGTGTGAAACCCAAATATGTTTTTGCTCTGGTGTCAATGTGTTTAGTTTTATGTTAACTGGCACATGAGCAAAGGTACACAAGTCAAATAAGATTTATTTTAAAACAAACAGGAGAAATGCATTTTGAGATCAGACAGGAGTGTGACTTTCTTTGCAGGTTTTCAAAGAGTTATATCGTCCTTACTATTTTGTTTTGTTTGTTTGTTTTTTGCTGTTGATGACATGACCTTTCAACATGAAGAAGATACAGAATATGAGATTGCTGGTCATCAGAACAACTTCAAACTTAAGTCTGCACTATGTTTGCAGGAAACTATGACATTAGGGTAGGCAGTTCATCTCCAGTAGTTGAGATGAACAGGTTTTGAGAGAAGAAACAGAAATCTCTTAATTTATTGGTTAGAATAAACAACTTAAATATGATACAATTTTGCCATTATTCTATGTCATATCTGTCTGTCTTTCTTTCTTGGTAAGTATGGTACTCTAAATGTAAAACTGTGTTGTGACCTACTTCTGTAGCACACATTGTAACAGTATTCCCTTCTAAGGTTCACACTAACCACGCTTATTCTGTGCTATTTATAAGTCATAACATTCAGTTTATAGTGCCAACTCTGTGATCACTGGATTCATACACACATACACAAAGAATCCTTCTGTGCTTGTATTGACCTGACCACTGAATTGCTTTTTTTTTCTCCCCACTCTAAAGTACCCTAAATGAAGGAAGTCCGCTCTGCAGTTGGAGGTATGCAGAAGTCTCACTCCCCCACCCTGGATAACTTTTCTATTAATTATTACAGAACTATTGTTTCAATTGTTTTTCTGTTTGTTTTGTTCTCGGTGGATGTTAGTATTATTCAGTGTCTTGTATTTCATTTTCTTTGAGGAGGAGATGGTTTTTTTTTTTTGTTTTTTTTTAGATCACTTGACTTACTTAACATTACATGCATTTTGCCACTTTTGTGTCAGCTTTAATGCTTACGGTCTCATCCATTAGGCCTAATGAAAGCTTCTTATACAGTCTAACCAGCACAGTGATTAACAGCATGCTAATATATTTGAGTACTATGTTTTCTCCCTTAATACTTTTATATTATTTTGGTGCATAAAACATTACTATCATGACCTTTATTGACCTCAGACAATAAAAAAGATTAAACAAAAATAATCGTAATGGCTTACAGTCTTGCTTACATTTCAGCGAATACAGTCATCCAAATTAAGTAGTATTAAATTAGTATTCCTGTCATAGTCATTGCTTTTGGTGAACAAAGTGACAATCATGTTGAGAAACTAAACAAAACAAAAGAAACCGAAGCAAAGCAAAACAAAACAAACAAACAAAAAAACCCTTCACTTCAGTCAACACTGTTGTCATTTGCTGGCTTAGGTTCTGGCCTTTGCTGTTACAGGTTTTCTCAGTTGCTTTGGTAGATTTCTCAAAACATTTTCAACACTCTCTGCATTGAAGATTAATTACCAAGAGCAGCACATGCATGCAGCAAACAAACAAACAAAAAACAAACAAACCCTACCGTGAAGAGGCTGTAACTCACTCAAAACTGAAAATTAACTTCACGAGCTAGCAAAAATACCTCTGATATCAACATGAAAAGTGTGAACCAGGGATATTTTGACCGAAGACAGTGATTGTTATTTCGAATTTCCTCACTTCTAGTCTTTTCCTCCAATTCTTTTCACTTTGTATCAAAGTGAAAATTCTGTGTTTGTAATGAACCACTTACATTTCCATGTAGTGTGAGGGTTTTTCCTATGCTTCTCTATGTTTTTTCCTGCAATTGTCACAATATAAACTATACTAAATGGGGGAAAAAAACCAAAAAAACCTCTGGCCCCAGGTTTTCATACTTCACATATTTTTCTGACAGCTCAGCTCCGTTTTTTTTTTTTTTTTAAATTTTAAGTTTAAGGTTTCATACTTGTAACATATACTATAATAGAGTTTAAGATTAAAAACTATTCCATGGAGAAAAAGAATAATTTATATTGATGACAAGGACAAATACAACCCATGAGCATTCAAATTGTCTAGACCTGCTGAAAGATTTACAAATTTAAAGAATAATGAAAAATTTTCCTTATGCTGTGGATGAGCAACACAGTGCTGTGAATGATTCTGTATATTGTTTTGACAGCATTAACTCTAATTCAGGAACTGAGCCTAAGCAACTGAGAAAAACTGAAATATATGCCAAGAAAAAAATGCCCTTAATTGAATCACTATGTTCTCAAAAAGAATGGTGTGTGTGTGTGCATGTCTGTTCATCCCCTAATGATCCATCACTTATATATTAGGACTATTTCCTGTTTTTGAATGTTTGTAAGTGAAATTGGGCTGTGCTGTTAAACCGGTGATTCTACTAAATGTTTCTGACTTCACAGAATGACACGTTTGAACATGAATGACACAATGTCTGTTGTAGACTGAATTGTGACCTAAATCTTTGTGCAGGAGACGCGTAAAGAGAAACCGGTCACCCAGTTACCTAGCAACCACTCTCCTTCACATAATTTTGCAGCATGGTATTCATAGATCTGCCTCCTCCCCACTACATGTTCAAGGATCCGCCCAATCCCTCAACCCAGTCTGTCCTCTGCTTGAAGCCCCGTATAAGCGACAGACGTCGGCTGCATGAGATGTGTCAGTTTGCCCAGTCCCAAGTGCTCTTGTTCTTTTTTTGAAATTTGTCTAATTTTCATCTCGTTGGCAGGCATCCACAACCAGCAGCAGCAGTTCCACATAAGACCCCCATCCACCTGCAGCGTACAGGATTAACACTGACAAGAATGGCTTCACAGAGGAAAGAAGAAACCTCTAACCATACACCCCCCTCCAGGTCTGTCCTGCTGAGTCTGTAAAAACATGGCCCAGAGCTTTATCTTTGAACCCATGAAAAGCCAGTCAACAATGCATCCCTGTCCATTCAGTATGCATGATAAGACAGCATGGTTTCAACCACACTTCAACTGTCATATGTTAAAAAGAAAATTTCAAGAGGAGATGCAATGAAATGGACTATCTGAAAAACTGTGCCAGTGGATATTAAAAGAAGCCACATCAAAGAGTAAAAAGGTGGACATTGAAATGTTGAAATGCCTTGAAAATACACACACTCTCTCTCTCTCTCTCTCTCTCTCGCTCTCTTCAAAAAAATGAAACACATAAGATATCATATTTTTAACTGCTCTGCTTTGTCTTGGTCTACTACAGCTTTGTTGTATGATAAATAGGGTAACTAAGGTGAAATAGCACAATTAACTAAACATCAGAAAAGCATCAACCTACAGTTTTAATGTATGAAATAAGAGAAAATCAGTATTTTGTAAATGTGGTAACTTTGAGTACTTTTATGTTTTGTACTTGACTTTGTGCTTTATATGTGAACTAGGCCTGAAGATACTGTATGACTTAGAGCAGCGGTCCCCAACCTTTTTTGCGCCACGGACCGGTTTATGCCCGACAATATTTTCATGGACCGGCCTTTAAGGTGTCGCGGATAAATACAACAAAATAAAACTAGTACCGGTACCGAAAAAAAGAAAATTTATTCATAACACACGTAAAAGACCAAGGAAAACCGAGTAAACGATAAAAACGATAACAAAATAACGCTGAAAACCGATAAAAACCCTGAAAACTATACATTTCACACCTGAGCCTCAACTCTCGCGGCCTGGTACCAAACGACTCACGGACCGGTACCGGTCCGAGGCCCGGGGGTTGGGGACTGCTGACTTAGAGTGCTGAGAGATAAGATCAATAAGTGTACAGAACAGAAAAGATCAAGGCCTTTAGCCATTATGCCTTTAAGTTGTTTTTGCATGGAAGAATTCAAGTACTTTTGACAGCTTTTGTTATTTTATTATATTAAGCAACATTTTTGCAGTTAAGTCTCACTGTTTCACTTGATTTTTCCGAACAATATGGAGCGATTTTAATGGGACAATAATGGCAGTAAATCAGTATAACACCTTTTAATCATGATGTCCTGAGAGGTTTAGAAGATGTCAAACAAAATCTATAAAACAGCACAATGACATTGCTTTGGACTCAGAAAACGATTTAATCAAAGCCTAAATTAAAATGTGCAATGTCGCTTATTATTTATTTTATGTGCTCCTCTAGAATGAGGCTTGGATTTTAAATGCAACACAAGTGAATACAGTGAGCCTTTAGCACTCTGTACGGTATATGCACCACAAACATGAACATGTACAGTCACCTGTCAATGTCTAGATCCAAGTTCTGGCTGTTCCTTCATTTTGATGTCTTCTGCAGTGTTTAAAACCGAAGAACCAAACATGTTCGTTTAATCCTTACACTTCAGAAACAATGTTGTTATGGTTGATTTCACTCAATGAAAGCTGTTCTAATGTTTATCACTGACTAACTGTATGTATATGGATATGCATATGCAGCACCTTATCTAGGATACAGATATAATTCATATATACAGTATCTCATTTGTATGTATCTATGAATATGCCTTTCATTTTCAGTACCAGTGCTTTTGCAACTTTTAATGTGAAAAAAGTGGAACTCCTGTGCCATAAGATTTATGACTCCAACTAGTATGTTTAGCACAGCTCATAAAGCATTACTTTTAAGAAGCTCAAATATCTTAAAAACATATGCAGTAAGGGCCTTTGTACAGTGGTACTTTTATGGTGCAATATATGGTAATTTGTGTAATGTGTGATCTGTGGTTTGGTCTGTAAGATTCATTAAATACTAAACAGAATAAACTAAAAGGCATTTAGTACTCATTTTAGATAGCTGGATTATTTAATAATTGTTTCAAATGTAATACATTTTAAGCAATACTTGTCTAACCATCTAAATGGATAGTATCGAGAGTGAGAGAGACACACTCGTCTATTATAATAAAATGCATTAAAATGCCAAAGTTCAAGTTCCTGTCCCATCTTTGTAAACTTGTCAACCAACTCAGTCAAGTTTCTCTACAGTAGAACCTGCTTGTATTAATGTATTAATACTTATTGAATTGACTGTATTAATTTCAGACTTATTTACCTTATTAAGATATTTGCTCTTTCACATTTTATTTTACCATTCTATTAAATTCATTATATATTTGTTGCTTTTTTACTTCTTTAAAAAGAAAAATCTGTGGCGTATTAAGACAGGTTTAGAAACAAAAACCCATATTTTCACAAGACAATGTGGGAGGATATTCTACAGATAAGTTTTGCAGTCATTCTTTCACTGTCTCGTTTTCTTGCAGTTCAGTTTCCACAAAAACTATAAAAGCATGGTAAGGTTTGCACACAGTGCTGTTCCTGTTTCTGTAGGCTGCTAAGACTTTTTTTATTTGTTTGTTTTTCTTATCCCTAATATGGATGGTGTGAAGAAAAATATCATGAATACGAGTACCAACAAGACAAACAAAAACTGAAAAAAAAAAAAAACTCCTAAAGTAAACCATATACAAACATTTCCACAAAAATCTCCCTTCTAGAGCTGCTCTCCTTCAAGATCTGAAGTTTCCACCACTAGAATGTAAGTATGGATTAAAATTCAAATTATCAAATTATATTGTCATATATATTTAAAACATCCATCCACCCGCTTCCGCTTTTTGTTTTGCTTTTTGCTTTTTGTACTAAACTAACCAGCTTTTCTTGATTTAATCTATATTAAAAAAAAAAATAAAATTTTTTTTTTAGATATTTGAAGAATATATCACATGAAGTGAAAGCAAGAGGGACATTTTGACAGGTAAGTATTTCAGGAAATCTATGAGGGTTCCTCTGTCATGATGGCAAAGGGAATGGCTCCAGCTATGTGTCTGTACTGCGCTGCCTTCTATGAGCCCTATATATGCACGATGTGTTATTATATTGCCAAACAAACAATCATAATAAAAGAGCAATCACATCATGAGTCTGCAGTATATGAATCTTTAAACAAAGCCTTATTAATCGTGATAAATGCCACGAGCTGTGTAATAAATTAAGGGCATATAAAACATTTTGTTACAATGCAAAATGTTTTGTTTATCATGAACACTGCTTTAAAGATAATGAGTGTATTTGTATTTTATTCAGTGGCTGGCTGAAAGCATAAGGCTGTCTCTCTTTGAGACTCTTTGTGTGCAGACATGACCTCATCTCCCCTGAGAGATGAGGTCATGAGGAGGTAATAATAGTAATCAGGCCAACAGCACTAGTTATTTTAGCATCTTCTATTCACACTTTAACTTCAGAATCACATTCTAGCATAACCAAGAAAAACCTCCATATATGTCTGCGTCTATATATGCAAAACAAGAACAAAGGCTTCTAAATTGACTCTAGTTATGATTAAACTGTGTTGGAGCCAATTGAAGTAGGAAACAGGATGAGAAAAGAAACATTTCTCCGCCTCTTTCTTCATTAATATGGTTTCTGTTGTCCGCTGCTCTGCTCTACTAACAGACTAGCACAGTGATGCATGACACAGCAATGCACCAGTGTGTAACAAAAGCGCTAGAACGACAACCAGCTGGCACTAGTAGGTTAACACATGCACACCACACATCAGTGGGTTTTTTTTTATTTATGTCTGGTATCTCAGTTGCTCTCTCTCTCTCTTCAAATATAAATATATATATATATATATATATATATATATATATATATATATATATATATATATATATATTTTTTTTTTTTTTTTAAGTACATGGATGCAGTTTATATTGTCCGCAGAATTCACAGCTTCCGCACCCCTCCCCCTCTCCTTCTCGCGAGGGCGCCTGCTTGCTGTCAGCACCACGGACAGAGACCCACCTAAAAGAGCTGCGTTGCCATGGCGACCTGCTCTGCTCACTGGAGTTGTGAAGGTGCCTGTAATGTAATATCCGCACGACTGCACCACTCCCTCAACTTAAGCATGCACAGCTTCCAGGCTTGGCTGTGAAAATATAACTGCAACCTTCGTTTAGCAGGGGTTTATAATAAAAGAGAGAAAATATGTGCTTTGTAACACTCTGCATCACTGCTGCAGCAAAGAGAGGGTGATCGAGGTTGAAAAGGGAGGAAGTGATGCAGAATGCTGCAACACTCGTGCACGCGCACGTATATATTTAGCGTAAATCCAAAACCAATACGTGGGTAGCAAGTGGGAGGGGTGCGACTATCTGAGGCTATATGGTCACTTGCTTTTCTAATTGTTGCAAGGAGGATTGTTGTGTTCTTCTTTCTCTTACAATTCCCCACGCATTTCTATATGCACTGCGGTAGAGAGGCAAGCCTGCTGTTATTTTCAGATAAGAACAATGTGTTCCACGTGAATGGACTCCTAGCTGTACTTGCAGGTTGATTCCATGCGATGTCACTGCTCACATCTGAAATAGACTAAAGACTGTGGGTGTGTGCTGGAAGGCCGCATGCAGTGTAAGAAGAGAGAATGTGTTCAGGTTTAACATCAACATACTAAAGTAGTTAAAACTTTGTATTACATATCAATCCTTGTAGAATGTTTTCCTATTGTTTGCATGGAGATTTCCTCCCAAAAAAGATTTAGTTTGCCAGAAATCTAGAAGGGAAGAAGAATCTAAAATAAAAAGAAAAGCTCAGTTCAACTTACTATTTATTGAGAGCAGTTAAATGTAGGGATAACAAGAAAATATTGGTTATTCCATGATGGTCAGCTGAAACGCAAGAGGGTGAAATCTGTCAAGGCTATATTCAGGACTTACTGGGAGTAAAACTTTCAACTCCTAAGAACTGGGGCGGGGAGACTTCCTCTCTCGACTCTCTCGAGTTTGTACTTCAGAATGTGCTTGTACACTTTAAAAATAAAAAGGAAATATTCAAAGTGTCAGCTCATAATTTCTATTTAGTATTGTGTAAAATGCTGATGTGGGCTAATGTTTGAGCAACAATATTCGGGCTAAATTGAAAGGGATAGGTTATATAGTCAGTGCAGCATCGTTACAGTGACAGCGGGTGGTGCTATCACACTACATATCACCACACTGATGGCGTATGAATGGCCATCTTTTCTTCTATATGTATACTCAGTAACAACCAAAGAGACGGTTTGACAGAACGACCTAACAGACGCCCTGCTGCTAAAATTATGGCTTTCGCAGACATTTATACTTTATTTTTCATTCGAGGGAATTAAAAGTTCCTAAATAGGCTAGTTTAAGGATTTTTTCCACCGCCAATTAAAAAGCTTTTGTCAAACAATGGAGATCACGGACGTGAAAGCACGATGGAAGGATGTGTGGTTTTCCTTTTGTCTGGCGCTGCTGATTCTGACCAAATTAGAAGGAATCTCTGCTCAAATAAGGTACTCCATTCAGGAAGAATTAAAACCAGGGACAGCGGTTGGAAATGTAGCCAAAGACCTCGGACTGGATCTTGGGAGACTGGCTGATAGGAATCTTCGAGTTGTGCAAGGAACAAAGCGAGATCTGTTCGAGGTAAATCCAAGGGATGGAGTTTTGTTAGTGAACCAGAGATTAGACAGAGAGGAGCTGTGTGCAAAAACTGCCCCATGTGTCACGAATTTAAAAGCAGTTGTAGAAAATCCACTCGAAATGCACCAGGTCGTAGTTGAAATCCTCGATGTAAATGACAATTCGCCGAAATTTCCTGAAGAAAATTACACACTGGAGGTGCTGGAGTCTGCCTTAGTGGGGTCTCGATTTCAGCTGGAAGGAGCACACGATTTAGATGTGGGTTTGAATTCATTACATTCATATAAGCTAAATCCGTACCAGTATTTTCGTTTGGAAACAGAGGAATTTGGGGATGACGGGAAAGTTCCGTTCCTAGTATTACAAAGACCTTTGGATAGAGAACATACAGCTCAGCATTGGTTACTATTAACAGCTACAGATGGAGGAAAACCATCAAAATCTGGAACGATTAATGTCACGGTAATTGTATCAGATGTAAATGACAATCCACCAGTCTGTGAAAAACAAAAGTACACAGTAACGATAAAGGAAAACGCACCGGCTGGAACATTTCTGCTGACGGTAAATGCATCTGACTCAGACGAAGGGCTGAACGGTGAGATTGAATATTCTTTAAAGAGTAAACTTAGAGGACTCTCGTCCGATACGTTTGATTTGGATAGTAAAACTGGAAAACTAGTTGTGAAAGGACGCCTGGACTACGAGGAAACCCAAGTTTACGAGATTAAAGTACTGGCTACGGACAAAGGTGTTGTGGCTCTGTCCACACTCTGCAGCGTAATTATTAGAGTGGAAGATGTGAATGATAACCCACCAGAAATAGAAATCACATCTTTTTCCAGTCGCATTCCAGAAGATGCGCCCCCTGGAACCGTGGTGGCATTAATGGGTGTGACGGATCTTGACTCAGGTGTGAACGGACAGGTGGTTTGCAGCGTGCCCCTTCATTTACCTTTTGATTTGAAGCCCTCCCCTGACGGTCAGTCATACTCTTTGGTTACCAAAGATTACCTGGATAAGGAAACAACGCATATGTATACCATTACAGTAACAGCTAAGGATTTAGGAAGCCCAACTTTGTCATCAACGAAGGTAATACAGGTAGAGGTGCAAGATGTTAACGATAACAGGCCTCTTTTCACTGAAAGCCCGTATACCTTTTATGTACTTGAAAATAACAAGGCAGGAATGTCCATTTTCTCAGTCAGTGCTACTGACGCGGATGGAGGTGAAAACGCGGCAGTGACATATTCACTTGTCCGTATGAGCCCGGGGCTCACTATAACCACGTTTTTAAATATAAACGAAGCAAACGGAACGGTTTCAGCACTAAAAAGTTTTGACTTTGAAACGCTGAAAACTTTCCAGTTCCAAGTTGTTGCCTCAGATTCTGGAACTCCGTCATTAAGCAACAATGTCACAGTCAACGTCTTCATCCTGGATCAGAACGACAACGCTCCAGTCATCCTGTATCCACTCAGCTCCAACGGTTCTGCTCAAGGTGTGGAGGAGATTCCCCGAAACGTCAACGCAGGACACTTGGTGACTAAAGTCAGAGCCTATGACGCTGATATAGGATATAACGGCTGGTTGCTCTTTTCACTGCAGGAAGTGACTGACCACAGTCTCTTTGCTTTGGACCGCTATACGGGACAGATCAGAACACTTCGCTCATTCACAGAGACAGACGAGGCTGAGCATAAACTGGTAATACTGGTCAAAGACAACGGCAACGTTTCTCTCTCAGCAACAGCTACTGTGATTGTCAAACTTGTGGAGCCCAAAGAGGCTTTTGCAGCTTCTGATGTTAAAAGTACAGCAAAAGATGATGAGGACAGTAATGTCATATTTTACCTCATGATAACTTTGGGCGCAGTTTCTGTACTTTTTCTCGTCAGCATTATTGTGCTGATTGCAATGCAGTGCTCAAAATCCACAGACTATACTTCCAAATATCTGCCAGAGACTAATTATGATGGGACACTGTGTCACAGCATCCAGTACAGATCAGGAGAGAAGCGGTACATGCTCGTTGGACCCAGAATGAGTATAGGATCTACTATAGTACCAGGAAGCCATGCAAATACACTTGTGCTTCCCGACAGAAGAGGTGCTACTAAAGAGGTAAGACCTTAATACCAATCTTATGCACAACCACGTTTATCCTTGTGTTCATCTAAATTTTTTGCTGTAATGCTGTCTCTGAAACTCTTGTTACAATGTGGTCTTTTAAAGCATGTGTTTCACTTTTGTTCCAATGTCCCAATTATGTAACTGACATATATGTATTATGGAACATCGGTTAAAGTTAGCTGTAAAAAATTTATATGCTTCCGAAGCCAATCTGTTCTCTTCAAGAAAGTCCCACTGCTTGTCTTGCTTGCTGCTGACAAACATTAATCAGTTTAAGTAAGTGAAGACAGTGTTATTAAAAAAAGAAAAACGATAAATGCCGTTATCGATATAAATATTTCCTCTTTTGACTGCGTCAGCGTAATTGCGCTGTCCAATGTGCTGAAATTGTTTAATTCTGGGGAATGAACCATTTAAGACAACAATCACTTCACCGGTCTTTCAAATAACGTTTAGATGTCCATTTCTCTCAGCATTCTTACGCTCCGCTTCTTTGGAATATACAGTATATCTTTCCTGTCTGCCCTGACTTAATTATACACTATCAGAAAGTCTGTAGTGGGCGGGATTGCGTGCCCTTTAAGTATTTTCCACTGAAGGCATTATTATTGATCCTATTTACTTGCTAATAAAAGACATTTGACTCACAGTTTTGAGTTTCTGACAGAATACTAGATATGACGGCGACCAGCTGTAGCAGGCAGGCTTCAGTTTCCTCCAAAGCGTTAGACTTCAAAAAGTCAAAAGTAAAGTGGCGGGAAAAGGGAACAGGTGAACTGTTTTGGTTTCGTACCATTATGTAGTGGCCACTTGGTGTCGGTATGGCATAGGGAATGGTTGCGCTTCATTCTATACAGGCCCTGCCCATCTGTGGTTCCTATCTGGTGGAGGTGTACACAGGGAGTGTGCAAAGGAGGCTAGATATCAAATAAAACCAAAAGCGGTAAATTTTCGTCAATGGAATTTCACCTTTTACAGTTTCGTGAACATATTCTAATACGACTGACTCCATAAGCGATGGGATCACTGAGTTTGCCTCCGAGTAAGCCCTTATATATTTACCTCGGGATGGGGGAAGGAGGACAAAGACACCGTGCGAATTGCTGGTGGGTCGCCGGGATTGTGTTGCTGTGCTTTGCGGAGAGGATTTTGGCGCAGTTAAGATACTCCATTCCAGAAGAAGTTCAGGTGGGATACCCTGTTGGAAATGTTGCAAAGGATTTAGGACTAGAGATCAGCAGTTTAACTGGCAGGAAATTCCGTATTGTTTCGGTTCCAACTCAAGATCTGTTTCAGTTAAATCAGAACAATGGAGTGTTGTATGTTGGGAAAAAGATGGATCGTGAAGAGCTCTGTGATGGAAGCAAGGTTTGTTTGATAAACCTGAAAATTGTTGTTGAAAGCCCCTTGGAAATACATTATGTTGGAGTTGAAATAACCGATATTAATGATAATTCACCGACTTTTCCAGAAAGCGAACAGCGACTGAAAATCGCAGAGAATACGCCTCCAGGTACTCGTTTCCAAATTCATGCCGCTCGAGACCCTGATTTTGGTGCTCATTCAGTTCGAAAATACATACTGAGTCACACGGATTTATTCGATATTGAAGTCAGAGACAGTGAAGAGGACAAGATGCCCTTTTTAGTGCTAAAAAAGTCTTTGGATAGAGAGCAAAAGGCGGAGCATCGTTTACTGTTAACAGCCGTAGATGGGGGGAGTCCAGCGAAATCAGGAAGCCTTAATTTAACCATCACCGTGCTAGACACGAATGATAATCGACCTGTGTTCAGCAAAGATGTATATACTGTGTCACTGGATGAAAATGCACCAATAGGAACATTTGTTGTAAAATTAAACGCTACAGATTTGGATGAAGGTTCCAATGGCAACATTGAATACAACTTTGGTAAAATACAAAGGAAAAAAGTGCACGACACCTTTGAATTGGACAGCATAACCGGTGAGATTCGTGTAAAGGGAAAAGTAGACTTTGAGGAAACGGAGCTGTACAGGCTAGATTTGCAGGCTTCAGATAAAGGTCAGCCACCCTGGACAGTCGAAAGTAGAGTTGTGATTAAAATAAAGGACGTGAACGACAATAAACCAGACATTGAAGTAACATCACTGTCCAGTTTAATCCCAGAGGATTCAAAGCCCGGCACAGTCATCGCCCTCATCAGCGTTGTCGACAACGATTCAGGCTTTAATGGGAAGGTTATTTGTAAAGTATCGCAGGATGTTCCATTTGATCTGACGCCATCACTTGAGGAAAACATGTACTCGCTCGTTACAAAGGGCCGTTTAGACAGAGAAACTGTTTCCCGCTATAATATCACAATAACAGCTACTGATTGCGGTGAACCTCAGCTTTCAACAGTGAAAACACTGAGTGTTCAGGTGTCAGATGTAAATGATAACACACCAGTTTTTAGTCAGAATCCATTTGAGTTGTATTTGATAGAAAACAACACCCCGGGCGCACCAATATTTTCTGTGAGCGCAGTTGATGATGATTTGAATGAAAATGCAGCAATTACATATAAAATCGTGAGAGGTGATGGTCTACAGGATGCTATTACATCTTTCCTGAATGTAAATTCGGATAATGGACAAATCACTGCGCTGAAAAGTTTTGACTTTGAAACGCTGAAAACTTTCCAGTTCCAAGTTGTTGCCTCAGATTCTGGAACTCCGTCATTAAGCAACAATGTCACAGTCAACGTCTTCATCCTGGACCAGAACGACAACGCTCCAGTCATCCTGTATCCACTCAGCTCCAACGGTTCTGCTCAAGGTGTGGAGGAGATTCCCCGAAACGTCAACGCAGGACACTTGGTGACTAAAGTCAGAGCCTATGACGCTGATATAGGATATAACGGCTGGTTGCTCTTTTCACTGCAAGAAGTGACTGACCACAGTCTCTTTGCTTTGGACCGCTATACAGGACAGATCAGAACACTTCGCTCATTCACAGAGACAGACGAGGCTGAGCATAAACTGGTAATACTGGTCAAAGACAACGGCAACGTTTCTCTCTCAGCAACAGCTACTGTGATTGTCAAACTTGTGGAGCCAAAAGAGGCTTTTGCAGCTTCTGATGTTAAAAGTGCGGCAAAAGATGATGAGGACAGTAATGTGATCTTTTACCTCATAATAACTTTGGGCGCAGTTTCTGTGCTTTTTCTCGTCAGCATCATCGTGCTGATTGCAATGCAGTGCTCCAAATCCACAGACTATACTTCTAAATATCTGCCAGAGACTAATTATGATGGGACACTGTGTCACAGCATCCAGTACAGATCAGGAGAGAAGCGGTACATGCTAGTTGGACCCAGAATGAGTATAGGATCTACTATAGTACCTGGGAGCCATGCAAATACTCTCGTGCTTCCCGACAGAAGAGGTGCAACTGAAGAGGTAAGGCCTTAATACCAAACTTTTGCACAACCCTGTTTATCCTTGCGCTCCTATAAATGTTTTGCTGCAATTTTGTCCCTGAAACTCTTGTCACAATGTATTTTTTAAAGCATGTCTTGTTCAAATTTTCCTATCTGCAATATGTAACTGAGATATAAATATTAAGAAACATCGCTTTGGTTAGCTGGATGAACTTTTCATGCTTCCGAAGTCACTCTGTTCTCCTTGATAAAGTCCAACTGCTTGTCTTTTTGCTACCGACAAACATTAATCAGTTTAAGTAAGTGAAGAGGTTTTGTTTTTAAATTAATTACACGAAGAAAGCTTTCTAATAGCGTTATTAACTTTCCTGTCGTGTTCGGGTCAAATCTGACCGATTTACAAATAAAAAACCTCACAAATACTTTGTTTTACATCCGATTGCCTCGAGTCCTGATGAAATTCTCCACACTATGCACTTGAACATATAAAAGTGATGAGCACCTCTTCAACTGTGTTACATCCGTGTGACCACCATTACAAATGAATGTCTGCCCTGACTTAACCCTCCTGCCATCCTTTAAAAAACTCACACCCATCACCCTAGGGACCATTCTCAGCCACGCCATAAAAAGACCATATATCCATATTTTATTCCACTTTAAATTAGCCAACCTTGTAAAACTACTTCTCCCTGAAATATTCATGTAAAGTTTTAATTATATTTTCGTTGTTTTAACCCTTCAAATCCCAGTGTTATTACATGAGCGCCCTGTGTTATAAGCCCCAAAAACCAAAAAACGAAACTAAATATTTCCACAAAAAACCAGTTGAAGTAATATGTGATTGTCATTATAAGTAGGCCTTTAGATGGACCAAAGATTGGCACCAACATACATTTTGACCTGCCATTATTTTTTTTGCATTTTTTTTGCAATTTAAAAATGAAAACTTCAAGGCCCTGAGTCTTCATTGACATCCAAGAAAAGAAGAAAAAATAAAATCATATGATGATAATTTGGGGTTGAAAAATAGCATTTATAATGGAAGTCAATGGGCAGAAAATGGTCCCCAGGGTGATGGGTGTGGGGATTTCTGCTGCTCAGCCATTTTAGGCTGATTTAAGGAATTCACACTGGAATATTAACATTGACAGGTAAAAACTATCCTGTGGCAAGTTTGGTTATATTCCACTGAACACAGTGGAAATGGCAGCCATTTAACACATAGCAGTGGCACAAAAAGGTCCCAAGAAGGCAGGAAGGTTAAATACATCCCTTTCAGAAAGTCTGTAGTAGGCGCGACTGAGTCCTCTATAAGTGTTCTCGACTGAAGGGATTATTATTGATCCTATTTGCTTTTTAATAAAAACTATTTGAATCACATTGTTGCGTTACTTACAGAATACCAGATATGAAGGTGACCAGCTGTAACAGGCAGGCTTCAGCTTCATCCAAAGCGTTTCGTATCATACTATAGTAACCACTTGGTGTCGGTATGTCATTGGGAATGGTTGTGCGCTTCATTCTGCACAGGCCCTGCCCATCTGTGGTTCCTATCTGGTGGAGGTGTACACAGGGAGTGCGCAGAGGAGGCTAGATATCAAATAAAACCAAAAGCGGTAAATCTTCGTTAATAGAATTTCATCTTTTGGAGAATCGTGAAAATGTTCTAATGAGACTGACTCCATAAGCGATAGGATAACTGAGTTTGCCTCCGAGAAAGCCCTTATATATTTACCTCGGGATGGGGGAAGGAGGACAAAGACACCGAGTGAACTGCTGGTGGATCGCCGGGATTGTGTTGCTGTGCTTTGCGGAGAGAATTTTGGCGCAGTTAAGATACTCTGTTCCAGAAGAAGTTCAGGTGGGATACCCTGTTGGAAATGTTGCAAAGGATTTAGGACTAGAGATCAGCAGCTTAACTGGCAGGAAATTCCGTATTGTTTCGGGTCCAAATCACTATCTGTTTCAGTTAAATCAGAACAATGGAGTGTTGTATGTTGGCAAAAAAATGGATCGTGAAGAGCTCTGTGATGGAAGCAAGGTTTGTTTGATAAACCTGAAAATTGTTGTTGAAAGCCCACTGGAAATACATTATGTTGGAGTTGAAATAACCGATATTAATGATCATTCGCCGACTTTTCCAGAAAGCGAACAGCGACTGGAAATAGCAGAGAATACGCCTCCAGGTACTCGTTTCCAAATTCATGCTGCCCGAGACCCTGATTTTGGTGCACAATCACTTCGAAAATATACACTGAATCCCACGGATTTATTTGATATTGAACTCAGAGACAGTGAAGAGGACAAGATGCCCTTTTTAGTACTAAAAAAGTCTTTGGATAGAGAGCAAAAGGCGGAGCATCGTTTACTGTTAACAGCCGTAGATGGGGGGAGTCCAGCGAAATCAGGAAGCCTTAATTTAACCATCACCGTGCTAGACGCGAATGATAACCGACCTGTGTTCAGCAAAGATGTATATACTGTGTCACTGGATGAAAATGCACCAAAAGGGACCCAAGTTATAAAATTAAACGCTACAGATAAGGATGAAGGTTTGAATAGTGAAATTGAATACAACTTTGGAAAAACACAAAAGAAAAAAGTGCACGACACCTTTGAATTGGACAGCATCACCGGTGAGATTCGTGTAAAGGGAAAAGTAGACTTTGAGGAAACGGAGCTGTACAGGCTAGATTTGCAGGCTTCAGATAAAGGTCAGCCACCCTGGAAAGCCGAAAGTAGAGTTGTGATTAAAATAAAGGACGTGAACGACAATAAACCAGACATTGAAGTAACATCACTGTCCAGTTTAATCCCAGAGGATTCAAAGCCCGGCACTGTCATCGCTCTCATCAGCGTTGTCGACAAAGATTCAGGCGTTAATGGGAAGGTTATTTGTAAAGTATCGCAGGATGTTCCATTTGATCTGACGCCATCACTTGAGGAAAACATGTACTCGCTCGTTACAAAGGGCCGTTTAGACAGAGAAACTGTTTCCCGCTATAATATCACAATAACAGCTACTGATTGCGGTGAACCTCAGCTTTCAACAGTGAAAACACTGAGTGTTCAGGTGTCAGATGTAAATGATAACACACCAGTTTTTAGTCAGAATCCATTTGAGTTGTATTTGATAGAAAACAACACCCCGGGCGCACCAATATTTTCTGTGAGCGCAGTTGATGATGATTTGAATGAAAATGCAGCGATTACATATAAAATCGTGAGAGGTGATGGTCTACAGGATGCTATTACATCTTTCCTGAATGTAAATTCGGATAATGGACAAATCACTGCGCTGAAAAGTTTTGACTTTGAAACGCTGAAAACTTTCCAGTTCCAAGTTGTTGCCTCAGATTCGGGAACTCCGCCACTAGGCAGCAACGTCACAGTCAGCGTCTTCATCCTGGATCAGAACGACAACGCTCCAGTCATCCTGTATCCACTCAGCTCCAACGGTTCTGCTCAAGGTGTGGAGGAGATTCCCCGAAACGTCAACGCAGGACACTTGGTGACTAAAGTCAGAGCCTATGACGCTGATATAGGATATAACGGCTGGTTGCTCTTTTCACTGCAAGAAGTGACTGACCACAGTCTCTTTGCTTTGGACCGCTATACAGGACAGATCAGAACACTTCGCTCATTCACAGAGACAGACGAGGCTGAGCATAAACTGGTAATACTGGTCAAAGACAACGGCAACGTTTCTCTCTCAGCAACAGCTACTGTGATTGTCAAACTTGTGGAGCCCAAAGAGGCTTTTGCAGCTTCTGATGTTAAAAGTGCAGCAAAAGATGTTGAGGACAGTAACGTCATATTTTACCTCATGATAACTTTGGGCGCAGTTTCTGTACTTTTTCTCATAAGTATCGTCGTGCTGATTACAATGCAGTGCTCCAAATCCACAGACTATACTTCTAAATATCTGCCAGAGACTAATTATGATGGGACACTGTGTCACAGCATCCAGTACAGATCAGGAGAGAAGCGGTACATGCTAGTTGGACCAAGAATGAGTATAGGATCTACTATAGTACCGGGCAGTCATGCAAATACTCTCGTGCTTCCTGATAGGAGAAGAACATCTGAAGAGGTAAGAGCACGTTTTTACTTAAAGCTGTTTCGGGAATGAAAACAAAATTCCCTCCTGGCAAACACCACTCTCTTTGGAGATAGAACATGCGGTCCATTTTACTAATGCAAATAATTTTAATCAGTGTTCTGTATATCCGTGTTGAAGTTTTGTAGTGCAGGTAAATAACAGGAAATCATATTTTGTTTGGTTCTCATTAAGTGCAGTGTACTGGTTCCGTAAAGAAAAGCAAGAAAGAAATGTCTTTATTCTGAATTTTTTTAAAAATTTTTTATCCTATTTTATCTTATTTTGTTATTTTTATTTATTTAAGTATTTTTGTAGTGAAGGAGGGATGCATACCTGAATAACGTTGTATTTATGGAAGGTAATATTCACTATTAGTGAACTGAAAGCTTTGATCGTGACACTTCCCTGTCTTTGCAACTTGAAAAGCTATATAAATACGTAATAAGCACAATGGAACTATCCAATTTGCAAACACACTGATATTGCTGATTTTTTGATGGTATATTTTAAAAATAGTCCGTAATACTGTTTCCAGCTGGATTAAGTAGACGACCCAAATGCCCTAAGCCCATTCCGGGTCCTGTTATTGCGTCAATTCTCAACTATCTTAATATACAAACAAACAACAACAACGACAAACAAACAAACAAACAAATCTTCAAAACGTAAAAATGTCTTAATTTTTTTGAATCCACACGGTGTCAGTGTCATATCAGCATCCAGTTTTTGTGTTATAGCACTGGTCCTGCCCCTTCCACAGAGGTTTTGTTGTGGTGGACAGAAAGGAGACGACACTATCCACAGACACAAGTGTAGCCGTGATTTATACATGGGAAGCTTCGGAATATTGGGTATATTTCAGAGTGGATGTTATGTTTTGAAAAATTAATGTTAGACCACGGTCTTGGATGTAAAGACCTCTAAGTGGATACATATTTTGTTATCTTAACGAAAACGATGGAGCCAAGAGGACAAAGACGAGGAACGCAGTGCTGGTGGCTTGCTATCAGCTTTTCTTTGATGCTCAGCTGTGTGGAGCGGGTTTCAGCTCAGATAAAATATTCAATTCAAGAGGAAGTAAAGGTAGGAAGTGTTGTTGGGAATGTGGCAAAGGATCTGGGACTGGATATCAGTTCACTGGAGGAACGACGGTTTCGTATTGTTTCTGGAGCTGAAGATGCTCAGTTTGAAGTAAATCCGAACAATGGCGTTCTGTATGTTCACGGAAATATCGACCGAGAGGAGCTGTGCGAAAAAATACATCCATGTATTAAAAACCTAAAACTGGTAGCTGAAAACCCCATGGAAATACATTATGTAGGAGTGGAAATAATAGATGTAAACGATAATTCACCAAGGTTTCCTGATGAAGAAAAAATATTAGAAATTCCTGAATCAACTCTCCAAGGTAAACGATTTCAGTTGCCAACTGCACATGATCCAGATGTTGTTACTAATACAGTACGAACGTACAAATTAAACCATAACGATCACTTTAGTTTGCAAATTAGAGAGAGGGGAGAAGATAAGATACCATTCTTAGTTTTACAAAAGCCTCTGGATCGGGAAAAGGAGAACGAACACAAACTGATACTGACAGGAACTGACGGAGGAAATCCACCGAGATCAGGGACTCTTAATGTCACAGTCATAGTCCTGGATTCAAATGATAACCATCCTGCATTTAGTAAAGAAGTTTATTCAGTAACGATACCTGAAAATGTAGATGCGGGTACAAGTGTAACTACCGTAAAGGCGACTGATTTGGACGAGAGTTCAAACGGAGAAATTGAATATTTTTTTGGTGAAGAACTTGACCCTAAATTGTATGATACATTTAGCCTAGATAAGGACACTGGTGAAATTCGAGTGAAAGGCGAAATTGACTTTGAGAATATGGAGGTATACAAGTTGGACGTCCACGCCACAGACAAAGGACAACCTCCGATGAGTACCGACTGCAGGGTGATTATCAAGGTGCTGGACATAAATGATAATAAACCTGAGATAGAGGTGACATCTTTGTCAAAGATTGCATCAGAAGATTCCAAACCTGGGACTGTGGTGGCTTTGATCAGTATTACAGACCAAGACGCGGGTTTAAACGGTAAAGTAATATGTAGTCTTTCAGACAATGTGCCATTCGATTTAAAACCGTCATTTCAAGATAACATGTACTCTTTAGTTATTAAACATAAATTAGACCGAGAATCAGTTTCCCATTACGACGTCACAATAACAGCTACAGACTGTGGCGTGCCTCCTCTGTCCACATCCAGAACTTTAAGTATTGATGTGTCAGACGTGAATGATAATGCGCCACAATTTGCACAGAATCCAGTTGAACTTTACCTGGTAGAGAATAACGAGCCTGGAAAGCCGATATTTTCAGTTTCTGCCTCAGATAAAGATTTGAATGAAAACGCGGCTTTAACGTATCGTATAATCAGAGAGGAAAGCAGTCAACAGAAAAACGCAGCATTTTTAAATATTAATTCAGAAAATGGACAAATCACTGCGCTGAAAAGTTTTGACTTTGAAACACTGAAAACTTTCCAGTTCCAAGTTGTTGCCTCAGATTCTGGAACTCCGTCACTAAGCAACAATGTCACAGTCAACGTCTTCATCCTGGATCAGAACGACAACGCTCCAGTCATCCTGTATCCACTCAGCTCCAACGGCTCTGCTCAAGGTGTGGAGGAGATTCCCCGAAACGTCAACGCAGGACACTTGGTGACTAAAGTCAGAGCCTATGACGCTGATATAGGATATAACGGCTGGTTGCTCTTTTCACTGCAGGAAGTAACTGACCACAGTCTCTTTGCTTTGGACCGCTATACAGGACAGATCAGAACACTTCGCTCATTCACAGAGACAGACGAGGCTGAGCATAAACTGATCATACTGGTCAAAGACAACGGCAACGTTTCTCTCTCAGCAACAGCTACTGTGATTGTCAAACTTGTGGAGCCCAAAGAGGCTTTTGCAGCTTCTGATGTTAAAGGTGCAGCAAAAGATGATGAGGACAGTAATGTGATCTTTTACCTGATGATAACTTTGGGCGCAGTTTCTGTGCTTTTTCTCGTCAGTATCATCGTGCTGATTGCAATGCAGTGCTCCAAATCCACAGACTATACGTCTAAATATCTGCCAGAGACTAATTATGATGGGACACTGTGTCACAGCATCCAGTACAGATCAGGGGAGAAGCGGTACATGCTAGTTGGACCCAGAATGAGTATAGGATCTACTATAGTACCGGGCAGTCATGCAAATACACTAATGCTTCCTGATAGGAAACGTCCTTCTGAAGAGGTAAGACCATGTTTAAGTTTTAACTGTCTTACCAGACGTGTTCCCTTTAGAAGTAAAACATATAATGCTCCTGATTTAAAGATAATATTACACCTGAATTGCAGCATATTTGTTAGCACTGTCCATGGTCCTGGCAAGTGGTTAAACTGCTGAAATTTAAGTTAGTTTGTTTTCTTCATAATATGAGAATTCGATTCTCTGTGTTGTTGTTTTTTGTTTTTTTTTACTAAAAATGTCGCGTGTTTATTTAGGGATTAAATTACACGATTCAGTAGCTATATTGATTTAGGCGTCTATGAGTTTGTTTGTTTGTTTGTTTTTATTAGAAATCCATAGGTCCCTTGTAGTTGATTCTTATTTGTTTTCCTTGGAAAAAATGTTGTTAATTACCTTCAAACCCTGTCATCGTTTCACTCAATCATCATTCAATTTTGTCAAAATCACACTTTTTTCTTTTAGAGAAATAATCGCACACGAAGCTAAATTGCTTTGACCTAAAGAAAAATACAACACTTGGATATACTAATACAAATAAGATGTTGACTACTACGATTAGGGACGATGATATGACAGCCTTGAAGTGGGTTAACTGATCAACATACTCTTTTGAAAAAAACTGAAAATTTGCTGCCTTTAATTCGTAGAAGTAAATTGTTATTCGGATGTATTACTTTGAAACACATACGTTACTAGCAAAAATTAGAACAATTTTCTAGACACGAAGCGACAACTTGCAGACGGGCTGATGTTGCAGTTTATGTGGTAGTTTTGTTTATCAACATATACTCATATGTTCAGTCCACAAGGTGTCAGTGTCATATCAGCATCACACTGGTATATTTTAGTGCTGGCCCTGCCCCTTCTATACAGTTTTTGTTCTGGTCGACAGAGAGGAGACGGTACCTTCCACAGAAACAAGTGTAGCCGTGATTAATACATCGGTTTGTTTGGAATCTGCAACACATTTCGCACTGGATATTTTGTTATTTAAACTACTTCCTTTGCTCAAAGGACTTTTAAGTGGGTATATAATTGGAAACATAAAGCGAAACGATGGAGCCAGGAGGACAAAGACGAGGAACGCAGTGCTGGTGGTTTGCTCTCAGCTTTTCTCTGATGCTCAGCTGTGTGGAGCGGGTTACAGCTCAGATAAAATATTCAGTTCCAGAGGAAGTAACGGTAGGAAGTGTTGTTGGGAATGTGGCAAAAGATCTGGGACTGGACATCAGTTCACTAGAGGAAAGACAGTTTCGTATTGTCTCTGGGGCTGAAAATAATCAATTTCTAGTAAATCCGAGAAATGGCGTCCTCTCTGTTCAAGAGAACATTGACAGAGAAGAGCTATGCAAAAGCATTTCTCCTTGTCTGATAAACCTAAAAATGGTAGCTGAGAATCCCATGGAAGTACATTATGTAGGAGTGGAAATCATAGACGTAAATGATAATTCACCCAGCTTTCAAGAGGAAGAAAGCATACTGGAGATTTCAGAGTCTACTTTCCCAGGTAAACGATTTCAGTTGCCAGCTGCACATGATCCAGATGTTGTTACTAATACAGTACGGATGTACAAATTGATCAATAACGATCATTTTAGTTTACAAATTCGAGAGAGGGGAGAGGACAAGATACCATTCTTAGTTTTACAGAAGGCTTTGGATCGGGAAAAGGAGAACGAACACAAACTGATACTGACAGGAACTGACGGAGGAAATCCACCGAGATCAGGGACTCTTAATGTCACAGTCATAGTCCTGGATTCAAATGACAATAACCCTACATTTAGTCAAGAAGTGTATTCAGTAACAATACACGAAAATGTAGAGGTGAATACATGTGTAATTACCGTAAATGCAACTGATTTGGACGAAAGTTCAAACGGAGAAATAGAGTACGTTTTCGGTGGTCAACTTGACCGAAAGATTTATGAACTGTTTAGCTTAGATAAAAACACTGGTGAAATTCGAGTAAAAGGAAACATTGACTTTGAGACGGTGGATGTTTATAAACTAGATGTACACGCCACAGACAAAGGACAACCTCCGATGAGTACCGACTGCAGGGTGATTATCAAGGTGCTTGACGTAAATGATAATAAACCTGAGATAGAGGTAACATCTTTGTCAAAGATTGTATCAGAAGATTCCAAACCTGGGACTGTGGTGGCTTTGATCAGTATTACAGACCAAGACGCGGGTTTTAACGGTAAAGTAATATGTAGTCTTTCAGACAATGTGCCATTTGATTTAAAACCGTCATTTCAAGATAACATGTACTCTTTAGTTATTAAACATAAATTAGACCGAGAATCAGTTTCCCATTACGACGTCACGATAACAGCAACCGACTGTGGCGTGCCTCCTCTGTCTACATCCAGAACTTTGAGTATTGATGTGTCAGACGTGAATGATAATGCGCCACAATTTGCACAGAATCCAGTTGAACTTTACCTGGTAGAAAATAACGAGCCTGGAAAGCCGATATTTTCAGTTTCTGCCTCAGATAAAGATTTGAATAAAAACGCGGCTTTAACTTATCGTATAATCAGAGAGGAAAGCAGTCAACAGAAAAACGCAGTATTTTTAAATATTAATTCGGATAATGGACAAATCACTGCGCTGAAAAGTTTTGATTTTGAAACGCTGAAAACTTTCCAGTTCCAAGTTGTTGCCTCAGATTCTGGAACTCCGTCACTAAGCAACAACGTCACAGTCAACGTCTTCATCCTGGATCAGAACGACAACGCTCCAGTCATCCTGTATCCACTCAGCTCCAACGGCTCTGCTCAAGGTGTGGAGGAGATTCCACGAAACGTCAACGCAGGACACTTGGTGACTAAAGTCAGAGCCTATGACGCTGATATAGGATATAACGGCTGGTTGCTCTTTTCACTGCAGGAAGTGACTGACCACAGTCTCTTTGCTTTGGACCGCTATACAGGACAGATCAGAACACTTCGCTCATTCACAGAGACAGACGAGGCTGAGCATAAACTGCTCATACTGGTCAAAGACAACGGCAACGTTTCTCTCTCAGCAACAGCTACTGTGATTGTCAAACTTGTGGAGCCCAAAGAGGCTTTTGCAGCTTCTGATGTTAAAAGTACAGCAAAAGATGATGAGGACAGTAATGTCATATTTTACCTCATGATAACTTTGGGCGCAGTTTCTGTACTTTTTCTCGTCAGCATCGTAGTGCTGATTGCAATGCAGTGCTCCAAATCCACAGACTATACTTCTAAATATCTGCCAGAGACTAATTATGATGGGACACTGTGTCACAGCATCCAGTACAGATCAGGAGAGAAGCGGTACATGCTAGTTGGACCCAGAATGAGTATAGGATCTACTATAGTACCTGGAAGTCACGCAAATACTCTCGTACTCCCTGACAGGAGACGTCCTTCTGAGGAGGTAGGTCCATTGTGCGATTTTAAATCAAGGTTATTTTGGTTGTCAAGACGAAGTTTCCTTTACGATGTATCATTAACTTTTGAAACAGATGGAAATGTATTTAAGGTTTTTAATCGTTTTATTTCATTCCTCTCTTCTTTTTGTTTTACACACTTTATTTTCAAACAGTATTTTAGTTGTTATCACCATCATTTTGAAAGACTGCCCATTATATTCTGTAGTCTTTTGACACTGCACTAATTGCTGGGATATCCACGTATGCATAGGGAAAGAATAGTTTAGAAAAGATAAGTAACTAAATAAAGAAGGTCACGCCACTCAGATTGGGAAACTGTGGCAAAACACATGCATATTCATTAGCGTTGTCCATGGACAGGTGACCTTCAGACATAAACTCGTGGTCTTCAAGTTCAAATCTGTTTTTCGTTTCAGACCTTTTTGTATTTAGCGCCAATCCTATGTTTTCTATCACACTTATTAGAAATCACTAATTGTGTTACATATTACTGCGTCGTGGAAATAGTAATATACCTATCCACTGTTCGAATGGGATCCTGTTAATTCATCTGAAACGTGAAACTTAGCAGTACAAGCCTGAAACTCGCGTGTGCTGTGTCCTCGATTATTTTTCATCCAGTCTGCGCGCAGTTTTATCAGAATCACTTGTGCGTTTGGCTAATCCTGCATCATTACACAGCATTAATGTAATACTGACAAATATCAGAATTCCCTGTTGCAATTAGTCATTATGATATACTGTACGCGTCTATCAGCTGATCATCATATGACGCAAAAATACATGAAATTTTATTCCTGAGACTCTGAAATATGTGACAAATTAAATCCATCACGGTACAAAAAATTCTTAAGAAAACATTTTTAGACTTGTTTTAATAGTGACTGGGACACATTTGGAAACATACTTGTATATTACATGTAGATGTTTGCTCTAACAATGAGTCACAAGATGTTCAGTCCACAAGGTGTCAGTGTCATATCTGCATCAAACTAATATGTTTTAGCTCTGGCCCTGCCCCTTCCACAGAGGTTTTGTTCTGGTTGGCAGAGAGGAGACGATACCTCAGACAGAAACAAGTGTAACCGTGATTTTTCCATGAATACAAGGGAATATGGGAAGAAGTGTTGATTTAGGCTACTTCCTTTACGGTAAACACCTCTGAGTGGATACAGTATTTATTATCTAAACGACAACGATGGAGGCAGGAGGACAAAGACGAGGAACGCAGTGTTGGTGGGTTGCTATCAGCTTTTCTCTGATGCTCAGCTGTGTGGAGCGGGTATCAGCTCAAATAAAATATTCAGTTCCAGAGGAAGTAAAGGTAGGAAGTGTTGTTGGGAATGTGGCAAAGGATCTGGGACTGGATATCAGTTCACTGGAGAAACGACGGTTTCGTATTGTTTCTGGAGCTGAAGATGCTCAGTTTGAAGTAAATCCGAACAATGGCGCGCTGTATGTTCACGGAAATATCGACCGAGAGGAGCTGTGCGAAAGAATACATCCATGTATCAAAAACCTAAAATTGGTAGCTGAGAACCCTATGGAAATACATCATGTGGGCGTGGAAATCATGGATGTAAATGATAATTCCCCCAGTTTTCAAGAATATGAAAAAATATTGGAAATGTCTGAATCCACTATAACAGGCAGACGGTTTCAATTGCCAACTGCGCATGATCCAGATGTTGTTACTAATACTGTGCGTATGTACAAATTAAACCATAACGATCATTTTAGTTTACAAATTCGAGAGAGAGGAGAGGACAAGGTACCATTTTTAGTTTTACAGAAGTCTCTGGATCGGGAAAAGGAAAGTGAACACAAACTGACACTAACAGCAATTGACGGCGGAAATCCACCGAGATCAGGGACTGTTAATGTCACAGTCATAGTCCTCGATTCGAATGATAACCACCCTACATTTAGTCAAGAAGTTTATTACGCTACAGTACGTGAGAATACAGATGCGGGTGTGTTTGTAATTAAGCTAAATGCGACTGACCTGGATGAGGGACTAAATGGACAAATTGAATACTTTTTTGGTGAAGAACTTAAGGGTAATTTATATGAGATTTTTAATATGGATAAGGACACTGGTGAGCTTCGAATCAATGGGGAAATTGACTTTGAGAAAACTGATATTTTTAAGTTGGACGTCCACGCCACGGACAAAGGACAACCTCCGATGAGTGCGGATTGCACAGTAATCATCAGTGTCTTGGACGTAAATGATAATAAACCTGAAATAGAGGTAACATCTTTGTCAAAGATTGTATCAGAAGATTCCAAACCTGGGACTGTGGTGGCTTTGATCAGTATTACAGACCAAGACGCGGGTTTAAACGGTAAAGTAATATGTAGTCTTTCAGACAATATCCCATTTGATTTAAAACCGTCATTTCAAGACAACATGTACTCCTTAGTTATTAAACATAAATTAGACCGAGAATCAGTTTCCCATTACGACGTCACGATAACAGCTACAGACTGTGGCGTGCCTCCTCTGTCTACATCCAGAACTTTGAGTATTGATGTGTCAGACGTGAATGATAATGCGCCACAATTTGCACAGAATCCAGTTGAACTTTACCTGGTAGAAAATAACGAGCCTGGAAAGCCGATATTTTCAGTTTCTGCCTCAGATAAAGATTTGAATGAAAACGCGGCTTTAACTTATCGTATAATCAGAGAGGAAAGCAGTCAACAGAAAAACGCAGCATTTTTAAATATTAATTCAGAAAATGGACAAATCACTGCCCTTAAAAGTTTTGATTTTGAAACGCTGAAAACTTTCCAGTTCCAAGTTGTTGCCTCAGATTCTGGAACTCCGTCACTAAGCAACAATGTCACAGTCAACGTCTTCATCCTGGATCAGAACGACAACGCTCCAGTCATCCTGTACCCACTCAGCTCCAACGGTTCTGCTCAAGGTGTGGAGGAGATTCCCCGAAACGTCAACGCAGGACACTTGGTGACTAAAGTCAGAGCCTATGACGCTGATATAGGATATAACGGCTGGTTGCTCTTTTCACTGCAGGAAGTAACTGACCACAGTCTCTTTGCTTTGGACCGCTACACAGGACAGATCAGAACACTTCGCTCATTCACAGAGACAGACGAGGCTGAGCAAAAACTGCTCATACTAGTCAAAGACAACGGCAACGTTTCTCTCTCAGCAACAGCTACTGTGATTGTCAAGCTTGTGGAGCCCAAAGAGGCTTTTGCAGCTTCTGATGTTAAAAGTGCAGCAAAAGATGATGAGGACAGTAATGTCATATTTTATCTGATGATAACTTTGGGCGCAGTTTCTGTGCTTTTTCTCGTCAGCATCATCGTGCTGATTGCAATGCAGTGCTCCAAATCCACAGACTATACTTCTAAATATTTGCCAGAGACTAATTATGATGGGACACTGTGTCACAGCATCCAGTACAGATCAGGAGAGAAGCGGTACATGCTAGTTGGACCCAGAATGAGTATAGGATCTACTATAGTACCTGGAAGTCACGCAAATACTCTCGTACTCCCTGACAGGAGGCGTCCTTCTCAAGAGGTAAGAACATATCTTGATTTAAATTGAAGGTCTTTTTGCTTGCAAAGATTATAAAGATGAAAATTCTTTCTACCAGAATCATTTTTCCTTTTAAACATATAATATGATTAGTGTTTAGAACATGGAAGAAATGTGCTCAAGGTTTTTGATTTGTATTTTTATTTTTTGTAACTGAATTATAAAGTTTTTTAGTTGCTACCTCTAAAAGTTGTCTCGCGAGGCTACCCATTATCATAACTAGTGGCACAAATTTTTGGAACATAAATTGTTAATAAGGCGGAAATTGCTTCATAAAAAACCCACAATAAATAAGAAAGATGACCAATATATCGGGAAACTATGGGGGAAACAGCGGTATTCTCAAGCGCTGTCCGTGGTTCTGATAAGAGATCACGTTTAGTCAGCTAGTGGTGGTGTTCAAGTTCAAATCTGATGGTTTCACATTTATTCATTTGCACTGTGAAAGTGATTAACACAGCCCTTACATTTACTTGAGTCATTCTATCTTTTATTTTCATCCAGTCTGAGTGTAATTTTTTCTAAGTCACATTTTTGTTAAGGAAACAGAGTGCGCATTTGGCAACTACTGCGTTACTAAACAATAATGCCACAATAACAAATAGAGTTCTCTGTTGCAGTTAGCCCTGCATGATATATTAGTCTGTTTACTAAATGTCACAAAAATACTAAGATGATCGTGGCTCAAGAGTTGGGAGTTTGCCTTGTAATCGGAAGGTTGCCGGTTCGAGCCCCGGCTTGGACAGTCTCGGTCGTTGTGTCTTTGGGCAAGACACTTTACTCGTTGCCTACTGGTGGTGGTCAGAGGGTCCGGTGGCGCCAGTGTCCGGCAGCCTCGCCTCTGTCAGGGCGGCTGTGGCTACAATGTAGCTTGCCATCACCAGTGCGTGAATGTGTGTGTGAATGGGTGGATGACAGGTTGTGTAAAGCGCTTTGGGTCCCTTAGGGACTAGTAAAGCGCTATACAAATACAGGCCATTTACCATTTACCATAAACAAAAAGGGCTCCAGAAACTGCAAAAGTACTCCATCATTTGAACATATTGCTGTACAAATAACAAAGAAACAGCAAACAAAAAAAATGTTCAGTAAGAAAGACTGTTAATTTTTAGTGATCAGACTACATGTTGGAAACATATTTGTGTAACACATGTAGCTGATTGCTTCAACAATGAGTAACAAGATGTTCAGTCCACAAGGTGTCAGTGTCATATCTGCATCACACTAATATGTTACAATAGTGGCCCTGCCCCTTCCATAGAGGTTTTGTTCTGGTTGCCAGAGAGGAGACGGTATCGTCCAGAGAAACAAGGGTAGCCGTGATTTTTCCATGAATACGAGGGAAAATGGGAAGCATTACAGACGGGATATTTTGTGATTTATTCTAGCTTCTTAACGATAAATACCTGTGGGTAGATACAGTATTTGTTATCTAACACGATGGAGGCAGGAGGACAAAGACGAGGAACGCAGTGCTGGTGGCTTGCTATCAGCTTTTCTCTGATGCTCAGCTGTGTGGAGCGGGTTTCAGCTCAGATAAAATATTCGATTCAAGAGGAAGTAAAGGTAGGAAGTGTTGTTGGGAATGTGGCAAAGGATCTGGGACTGGATATCAGTTCACTGGAGGAACGACGGTTTCGTATTGTTTCTGGAGCTGAAGATGCTCAGTTTGAAGTAAATTCGAACAATGGCGTTCTGTATGTTCACGGAAATATCGACCGAGAGGAGCTGTGCGAAAGAATACATCCATGTATTAAAAACCTAAAACTGGTAGCTGAGAACCCCATGGAAATACATTATGTAGGAGTGGAAATCATAGATGTAAATGATAATTCGCCCAGCTTCACTGATGAAGAAAAAATAGTAGAAATTCCTGAATCCACTCTTCAAGGAAAACGTTTCCAGTTGCCAGCCGCACGGGACCCAGATGTTGTTACTAATACTGTACGCATGTACAAATTAAACCATAACGATCATTTTCGTTTACAAATTAGAGAGATGGGAGAGGACAAGGTACCATTTTTAGTTTTACAGAAGTCTCTGGATCGGGAAAAGGAGAATGCACACAAACTGATACTGACAGCAGTTGATGGCGGAAATCCACCGAGAACGGGGACTCTTAATGTCACAGTCATAGTCCTCGATTCAAATGATAACCACCCTACATTTAACCAAGAATTATATTCAGTTACAATACCTGAAAATGTTGATAGGGATACTAGTGTAACTACGGTAAATGCAACTGATCTGGACGAGGGTGTAAACGGAAAGATTGAATACTTTTTTGGTGGCGAACTTAACACTAAATTGTATGATACATTTAGCCTAGATAAGGACACTGGTGAAATTCGAGTGAAAGGCGGAATTGACTTTGAGAATATGGAGGTATACAAGTTGGACGTCCACGCCACTGACAAAGGACAACCTCCGATGAGCACTAACTGCAGGGTGATTATCAATGTATTGGACGTAAATGATAATAAACCTGAGATAGAGGTGACATCTTTGTCAAAGATTGTATCAGAAGACTCTAAACCTGGGACCGTGGTGGCTTTGATCAGTATTACAGACCAAGACGCGGGTTTAAACGGTAAAGTAATATGTAGTCTTTCAGACAATGTGCCATTCGATTTAAAACCGTCATTTCAAGATAACATGTACTCTTTAGTTATTAAACATAAATTAGACCGAGAATCAGTTTCCCATTACGACGTCACAATAACAGCTACAGACTGTGGCGTTCCTCCTCTGTCCACATCCAGAACTTTGAGTATTGATGTGTCAGACGTGAATGATCATGCGCCGCAATTTGCACAGAATCCAGTTGAACTTTACCTGGTAGAAAATAACGAGCCTGGGAAGCCAATATTTTCAGTTTCTGCCTCAGATAAAGATTTGAATGAAAACGCGGCTTTAACTTATCGTATAATCAGAGAGGAAAGCAGTCAACAGAAAAACGCAGCATTTTTAAATATTAATTCGGATAATGGACAAATCACTGCGCTGAAAAGTTTTGACTTTGAAACACTGAAAACTTTCCAGTTCCAAGTTGTTGCCTCAGATTCTGGAACTCCGTCACTATGCAACAACGTCACAGTCAACGTCTTCATCCTGGATCAGAACGACAATGCTCCAGTCATCCTGTATCCACTCAGCTCCAATGGTTCTGCTCAAGGTGTGCAGGATATTCCCCGAAACGTCAACGCAGGACACTTGGTGACTAAAGTCAGAGCCTATGACGCTGATATAGGATATAACGGCTGGTTGCTCTTTTCACTCCAAGAAGTGACTGACCACAGTCTCTTTGCTTTGGACCGCTATACAGGACAGATCAGAACACTTCGCTCATTCACAGAGACAGACGAGGCTGAGCATAAACTGCTCATACTGGTCAAAGACAACGGCAACGTTTCTCTCTCAGCAACAGCTACTGTGATTGTCAAACTTGTGGAGCCCAAAGAGGCTTTTGCAGCTTCTGATGTTAAAAGTGCAGCAAAAGATGCTGAGGATAGTAATGTCATATTTTACCTCATGATAACTTTGGGCGCAGTTTCTGTGCTTTTTCTCGTCAGCATCATCGTGCTGATTGCAATGCAGTGCTCCAAATCCACAGACTATACTTCTAAATATCTGCCAGAGACCAATTATGATGGGACACTGTGTCACAGCATCCAGTACAGATCAGGAGAGAAGCGGTACATGCTAGTTGGACCCAGAATGAGTATAGGATCTACTATAGTACGTGGAAGTCACGCAAATACTCTTGTGCTTCCTGATAGGAGACGTCCTTCTGAAGAGGTAAGAGCTTTAAAGTGTGATGTCACATGTTTTTGTGCATTCTTTTCCATCAATTTGACTTTTTATATCATCTAAATTTTCTTTTCTTTTTTGAAATCACAATTCTAAAGTATCATAGCTAAAGACTACAGTGCTAACACTAAAGTTAGTTTCATTGACATTTTGGTTATGATAAATGGTGATTCATAATGCTTCTACTGAATCAAATCTGGGTCTAGGTAATGCGGTCGATTCTCATGAAAAACCGGTGGAATTGCACGTTACCAGACATGTTGCATGCTACTTTGCTGAACGGCACTTTTCTTAAATCAAATATGTGCTGCTGAACAGTGTTGGTCCGGGCTGATCTTCTTTATTCAGAAGCATAATCAACATATGGAACAAAATTTAAACCCCCTGATAACGTATTTAATTGTTGGAATAACGGTTTCTTTTTAAACACTGTAATTTATGACTATATACTTCTCCAGTAACCTCTGGGTGTCAGTATTACATTGACAAACTGGAGACCACTTTACCCATCCTCTCACAAAGCTTTTGTTTGCCACTGCTATAAGCAGAGAAGACGCTTGACTCGAGCTCGCAATCTTTCCAAATCGCGCTTTATACATTATATTACAACAGGCAATGAGCTAGGTAGTCCAAACATTGTTTTTAAATCTTTTGTTTGATTACAATGGAGAACGAAAAACGAAGTCGTGGAAGGAATGGGGTCTGGTTTATTCTCCATGTAGCTTTGCTGCTGTTTTTCGGGAAAGAGGCTTCGGCAGAAATAAGATACTCTGTTGCAGAAGAGGTGAAAGATGGAACTGTTGTCGGAAATGTTGCAAAGGATCTCGGTCTTGATATCAGCTCTTTGACCAGCCGGCGGTTCCGTGTTGTGTCTGAATCCAAGGATGCGTTTTTTGATGTAAACCAGGACAACGGGGATCTATATTTGTTTAAGAAAATCGACAGAGAGGAGCTTTGCCTGGGCAGTGGGGCATGCATAATGGAGCTAAAAATTATAGCAGAAAACCCTTTGGAAATACACTACGTAGTTGTAGAAATTATTGATATTAACGATCACTCCCCTGTTTTCCCCGAAAAAGAACAGAGGTTTGAAATTTTTGAACAAACCATGGCAGGAAGACGATTTCAGCTGCACACTGCTCGGGACCCCGATTCTGGAATTAACGCAATTCGTACATATACTTTAACCTCAAACGAAAATTTTGAAGTAACAATCCGACAGAGCGATGAGGATATAATACCATTTTTGGTGCTGAAGAAATCGTTGGACAGAGAAAAAATCAACAAATACACGTTAACTGTCACTGCAGTTGATGGAGGAAAACCTCCGCGATCAGGCACCATAAATGTTACTATAATCGTTCTTGACACAAATGACAACCGTCCAACATTTAGTCAAGAGAGCTACCAAATAGAAATAGATGAAAATGTTCAAGTAGGGACTTCAATATTTAGAATGAATGCGACAGACCCAGATGAAGGTTCCAGTAGTGAAATTGTATACAGCCTTGGAAAAACACTCAAGAAAAAAGTCTATGATATATTTGAACTGGATAAAATAAGTGGGGAAATAAGAATAAAGGGAATAGTGGACTATGAAGAAAACGACGTTTATAAACTGGATATCGAGGCATCAGATAAAGGAACACCTCCATTAACTGGTGAGTGCAGATTAATTATAAAGATAAAAGACATCAATGATAATCCGCCAGAAATTGAAATCACATCGCTTTCAAATACAGTGTCTGAGGATTCAAAGCCCGGCACAATGATTTCACTCATCAGTGTGCGAGATAAAGATTCTGGTGTGAATGGGAAAATTATTCTCAGCCTAACCTCAGACTTACCGTTTGAATTAAAACCATCATATAAAGAGAACGTTTATTCCGTTGTCACTAAAGTTCTTTTGGACCGAGAGGAGGTATCTCAATATGAATTGACAATAAAAGCGACCGACTGTGGAGAGCCCCCTTTATCTACTTTTAAAACTTTGAACATCCAGGTAGCAGATGTAAATGACAACAGACCACATTTTCCCATAAATCCACTACACTTTTACCTGTCCGAAAATAACGTTGCTGGGAAATCAATATTCTCCGTAAGCGCAGTAGACAAAGACTTAAGTGACAATGCAGCAATTTCATATCGAATTGTGAAAGAGGGGAGCCAAAATGACATTATGTCATTACTAAGTATAAACAGTGATAACGGACACATTTCCACGCTGAAAAGTTTTGATTTTGAAACGCTGAAAACTTTCCAGTTCCAAGTTGTTGCCTCAGATTCTGGAACTCCGTCACTAAGCAACAACGTCACAGTCAACGTCTTCATCCTGGATCAGAACGACAACGCTCCAGTCATCCTGTATCCACTCAGCTCCAACGGTTCTGCTCAAGGTGTGGAGGAGATTCCCCAAAACGTCAACGCAGGACACTTGGTGACTAAAGTCAGAGCCTATGACGCTGATATAGGATATAACGGCTGGTTGCTCTTTTCACTCCAGGAAGTGACTGACCACAGTCTCTTTGCTTTGGACCGCTATACAGGACAGATCAGAACACTTCGCTCATTCACAGAGACAGACGAGGCTGAGCATAAACTGCTCATACTGGTCAAAGACAACGGCAACGTTTCTCTCTCAGCAACAGCTACTGTGATTGTCAAACTTGTGGAGCCCAAAGAGGCTTTTGCAGCTTCTGATGTTAAAAGTACAGCAAAAGATGATGAGGACAGTAATGTCATATTTTATCTGATGATAACTTTGGGCGCAGTTTCTGTGCTTTTTCTCGTCAGCATCATTGTGCTGATTGCAATGCAGTGCTCCAAACCCACAGACTATACTTCTAAATATTTACAAGAAGCAAATTATGATGGGACACTGTGTCACAGCATCCAGTACAGATCAGGAGACAGGAAGTACATGTTAGTTGGACCCAGAATGAGTATAGGATCTACTATAGTACCAGGAAGCCATACAAATACTCTGGTGATGCCAGACAGAAGACGGCCATCTGAAGAGGTAGGATAAATTCACGATGATTATTTTAATGCAATTGCCTAATTTCGCCTCACCTATTGGATAATCCTTACGACTCCCTGTCGTTTTTTAAGATAATGGAAGTGCTGGCACGTGGTATTGGTGAGGCATCTTAGTAGTTTTGAGTGATGTCCTTCTATTTGTATTGTAAATGTGTTAGCAATGTTACCACTAAACATATTTTGTATTCCTGCCCACGATACCGACGTGGTTATTGGTCATCGAAGAGAGAATCGAGCACGCTGTTGTTATTGATGTGATTTTAAGACTTTTCCACTGTCCATGGTGCTGAAAAGCTCTTATTAAGGTATTTAACTATGCTCGGTTATCACAGGACACTGAAGCTCTTTAACTACTACATTACAGAGTTAGTGCTTGTGATGATGCCCTAGGATATTTTTCCCTTGTCACACGGATAGCCATTTGAATAAAACTTTTAATATATTAAATTACAAAAGTTTCTATTTAGTCGAATCTGTTTTTCCCCATTTCCTACTAAATGTAAGCGCTGAATGATCCTGTGGGTGTCAGTGTTACTATAAGGAAGTGCGAAATTCCACTCAGCCCCTTGTAATGTGTGCGTTGTCACCTCGGCCACAAAGAATATCAACGTTTGGGGTTTCGCCTGTGTATTTTTCTTTTCACGAAAACGGATGTCTGGAGTAAAATCTCAGGAAAACTGGATGATTACTAAGTGGAAAAATACGCGTGGATTTTATTACATATGATTTTTCCAAAGGACAAAGAGGCAGAATGATAACTTGGCCGTATCCTCTGGTTTTCGCCGCGCTCTTCTGTTGTGTGCAGGTGATTTTAGCTCAGATTAAATATTTGACTCCAGAGGATGTTAAAGTGGGAGCTATTATTGGAAATGTTGCGAAGGATCTGGGGCTCGATGTCGGTACATTGATAAGCAGGCGTTTTCGTATTGTGTCTGGAGCCCAGGGTACGCTGTTTGAGGTAAACCCGAACAATGGGGCGTTGTATGTTCACGAAAATGTGGACAGGGAACAGCTGTGCGATAGAAATGTTGCCTGTTTATTAGATCTAAAAATTGTTGTTGAAAACCCCCTTGAAGTCCACTATGTTACTGTTGAAATAATAGATACTAACGACAATAGACCCAGTTTTACTGAGAAAGAAAAGGTAATAGAAATAGCAGAGACCACACTGCCAGGAGCACGATTTCAGTTACCAGGCGCTCGTGACCGAGATGTTGGAGTAAATGCGGTGCAGATTTATAAACTCAGTCAAAACGATCATTTTCATCTTGAAATTCGAGACAGAGGGGAAGATAAAATCCCTTTCCTCGTACTGCAGAGAAACTTGGACAGAGAGCGGAAAACAAACCATAGCTTGATTTTAACCGCTATGGATGGGGGGACGCCGCCAAAATCCGCAAATCTGAGCCTTACTATAAAGGTTCTTGATAACAACGATAACAGACCAGTATTTTCTCAAGAGGTTTATTCCGTTACATTGCAAGAAAATGCCCCATTAGACAAGACTATAATCAAAGTCCAAGCAACAGATCTAGACGAGGGTATTAACGGGGACGTCGAGTATACTTTTGGGGGTGATATTACTTCCAGTGTGTTGCGACTATTTACTTTAGACAGACTCACGGGAGAAATTCGAGTTATCGGAGAAATTGATTATGAGACAGCCAGTGTTTACAATTTAGATGTCCAAGCCTCAGACAAAGGTCAGCCGCCGATGACGACTGACTGTAGAATTATAATAAAGATTCAAGATGTCAATGACAATAAACCAGAAATAGAAGTGACTTCAATATCCAGCATAGTCCCCGAGGACTCAAAACAGGGTACCGTGGTCGCTCTCATTACTGTTACAGATGCTGATTCTGGTTTAAATAGCAAAGTCATATGTCATCTAACAGAAAATGTACCATTTGAATTAAAACCGTCATTTAAAGAAAACATGTACTCGTTAGTAACAAAAGAATCACTAGATAGGGAAACTGTGTCACATTATGACATTTCAATAACAGCTACAGACTGTGGTGAGCCGCCTCTTTCCACCTTTAAAAAGTTCAACATTCAGGTGTCAGATGTGAACGATAATATTCCGGAGTTCTCACATAATCCACTAGAATTATACTTGACGGAAAATAACGCGGCTGGCGCGTCAATATTCTCTGTCAGTGCATTTGATAAAGACTGCAATGAAAATGCAGCAGTATCCTATCAAATACTCAGGGGGGGAGCTGGCCGCAATGTTATAGCATCCTTTGTGAATATACATCCCGAAAGCGGACAAATTACTGCGCTGAACAGTTTTGATTTTGAAACAATGAAAACTTTCCAGTTCCAAGTTGTTGCCTCAGATTCTGGAACTCCGTCACTAAGCAACAATGTCACAGTCAACGTCTTCATCCTGGATCAGAACGACAACGCTCCAGTCATCCTGTATCCACTCAGCTCCAACGGTTCTGCTCAAGGTGTGGAGGAGATTCCCCGAAACGTCAACGCAGGATACTTGGTGACTAAAGTCAGAGCCTATGACGCTGATATAGGATATAACGGCTGGTTGCTCTTTTCCCTCCAGGAAGTGACTGACCACAGTCTCTTTGCTTTGGACCGCTATACAGGACAGATCAGAACACTTCGCTCATTCACAGAGACAGACGAGGATGAGCATAAACTGCTCATACTGGTCAAAGACAACGGCAACGTTTCTCTCTCAGCAACAGCTACTGTGATTGTCAAGCTTGTGGAGCCCAAAGAGGCTTTTGCAGCTTCTGATGTTAAAAGTGCAGCAAAAGATGTTGAGGACAGTAATGTCATATTTTACCTCATGATATCTTTGGGCGCAGTTTCTGTACTTTTTCTCATCAGCATCATCGTGCTGATTGCGATGCAGTGCTCCAAATCCACAGACTATACTTCTAAATATCTGCCAGAGACTAATTATGATGGGACACTGTGTCACAGCATCCAGTACAGATCAGGGGAGAAGCGGTACATGCTAGTTGGACCCAGAATGAGTATAGGATCTACTATAGTACCAGGAAGCCATGCAAATACTCTCGTGCTTCCTGATAGGAGACGTCCTTCTGAAGAGGTAAGACCTTAACACCCTTTTGTAAAAGCATTTTCCCTTTCCGTTATCGGCTTGCATTACAATATCAGTTATAATGGCAGCAAGTAGCATAATGGTGCAGTGGTTCGCGCTATTACTTCAAAGAAAGAAAGTTTGGGTTTGTCTGGCTGGGTGGAGTTTGTACGCTTCCGGAGCCACTCTGTTCAATGTGCTATGTTTTCTTGCTGTTTCTTTTTAGATCACATTCACTGATAAGCTAGAAAGCCATACATGTACAAATAATAATAATAATAGTAATAATAATAGTAATAATAATAATCGTTTGTAGTTTTGCGAACTATTCGCTGCCCTTGGTGCTGATTGTTTTTTTTTCCTTTTTTTTTTTTTTCTTTGAGCATGTGTTGGGTGCCTTTACTGGCTCTCTTGGTAGTTGTTTATATGTCACTTTTTGCGATTAAAGTTCTGTGGGAGATCCTGTGATCGCTATCCATGGTGCCAAAAACTATCAGGCTATCAGGTGAAGGAATGTTAAAGAAACACAATGATTGATTAATGACATTATCTGTTGGAGCAAGTTATCAGCAAGTTTTTATGGGGTAAATCGAGAGAAAGAGGGAAGAGACTAGAAAATGTTAAAATACTAAATTTATATTTGTTGTTCGAGAGCCAGTCAACTTTAATTCAGTTCTCAAGCCTAAAAGAGGATTCAATCAATGGGAAAAAGAAAAAAAAAACAGCATATGAGGTTCTTTCTCAGCACAGCCTCTGGGTGTCACTATGAAATCAGAAAACCTTTAAGAACATTGTCCCTCCCCTTGCAAACCCTTTGTCTGAGCTGAGCAAAGCACTTGGACCAAATATACCAGCCGACAAAACCCTGTTGTTGGTTTTGTAAATATGTGGCGGTAAGCGAGTCGGTTATTGCTCTTGGCATTAACAGCTCCTGTGGATTTATATGCTGTTGAAAAATGATGGAGACTCCAACAAGTCACTACTCCCGGTTTGCCTTTTATTTGGCGTTGATGCTATTTTCCGGAAGAGAAGCTTTGGCTCAAATAAGATATTCTGTTGCAGAGGAGGTGGACGATGGCACTGTTGTTGGAAATGTTGCGAAGGATCTCGGGCTTGATGTAACCTCTTTGGGTGACCGACGGTTCCGTGTTGTCTCTGGAAGTGAGGACAGTATTTTTGAGGTAAACCAGAATAGTGGGGCATTGTATGTCAGTAATAATATCGATAGAGAGGAACTCTGTCAGGGCAGCGGTGCTTGCCGCATGGAGGTAAAAATTCTTGTAGAGAACCCTTTGGAAATACACTACATAATCGTAGAAATTACTGACATAAATGATAATTCTCCTAGTTTTCCTGCAAGAGAGCAGACATTTGAAATAGCTGAACAAACACTGCCAGGGAAGAGATTTCAGCTGCACACTGCTCGCGATCCCGATGCTGGATTAAACTCTATTCGTACATATACTATAACCTCAAATGAACATTTTGAAGTAAATATCCGTCAAAGTGATGCAGGAAAGGTACCGTTTTTAGTGCTTAAGAAATCACTAGATAGAGAACAAAATAATGAACACAAGCTAGTGATGACAGCTGTCGATGGAGGAAAACCTCCAAGATCAGGCACATTAAATGTTACCATAACTGTTCTGGACAGTAATGACAATCGTCCAATATTTAGTCAGGAGATTTATCACTTGTCTATAAAAGAAAACATACCCGTCGGTGCATCAGTATTTAGAATGAATGCGACAGATTATGATGACGGTACTAATGGAGAAGTTGAATATACTCTCGGAAAAACTTTATGGCAGAAAGTTTATGATATTTTTGAACTGGACAAAATAAGTGGAGAAATTACGGTCAAAGGCGTAGTGGACTATGAAGAAAACAACGTGTATGAACTGGATGTTGAGGTATCGGATAAAGGAACGCCTCCATTGATGGGCGAGTGTAGACTAATTATAAAAGTACTAGATGTCAACGATAACCCGCCTGAAATCGAAGTTACATCACTTTCAAACACAGTGCCTGAAGATTCCAAGCTTGGCACCGTTATTTCACTTCTTAGTGTGAAAGACAAAGACTTCGGTGTGAATGGAAAAATAATATCAAGCATTATTAATGAAGTCCCTTTTGAATTAAAACCTTCTTATAAGGAAAACACATACTCAGTGGTAACTAAGGATGTTTTGGATCGAGAGGTGGTGTCCCATTATGAAATAACAATAAAAGCCACCGACTGCGGTGAACCTCCACTATCTACTTTTAAAACTCTGCGCATTGAGATATCAGACGTAAATGACAACAGTCCACATTTCAAACAAAATCCTTTAGAGTTTTATCTCGTAGAAAACAACGCTGCTGGAAAGTCTATATTTTCTGTAAGCGCTTCAGACAATGACTTAAATGACAATGCAGCCATTTCATATCACATTATGAGAGAGGGGAGCCAAAATGACGTTATGTCATCCCTGAATATAAACAGTGATAATGGACAAATCACTGCGCTGAAAAGTTTTGACTTTGAAACGCTGAAAACTTTCCAGTTCCAAGTCGTTGCCTCAGATTCTGGAACTCCGTCATTAAGCAACAACGTCACAGTCAACGTCTTCATTCTGGATCAGAACGACAACGCTCCAGTCATCCTGTATCCACTCAGCTCCAACGGCTCTGCTCAAGGTGTGGAGGAGATTCCCCGAAACGTCAACGCAGGACACTTGGTGACTAAAGTCAGAGCCTATGACGCTGATATAGGATATAACGGCTGGTTGCTATTTTCACTGCAGGAAGTGACTGACCATAGTCTCTTTGCTTTGGACCGCTACACAGGACAGATCAGAACACTTCGCTCATTCACAGAGACAGACGAGGCTGAGCATAAACTGCTCATACTGGTCAAAGACAACGGCAACGTTTCCCTCTCAGCAACAGCTACTGTGATTGTCAAACTTGTGGAGCCCAAAGAGGCTTTTGCAGCTTCTGATGTTAAAAGTGCAGCAAAAGATGATGAGGACAGTAATGTCATATTTTACCTCATGGTAACTTTGGGAGCAGTTTCTGTGCTTTTTCTCGTCAGTATTTTCGTGCTGATTGCAATGCAGTGCTCCAAATCCACAGACTATACTTCTAAATATCTGCCAGAGACTAATTATGATGGGACACTGTGTCACAGCATCCAGTACAGATCAGGAGAGAAGCGGTACATGCTAGTTGGACCCAGGATGAGTCTAGGATCTACTATAGTATCTGGCAGCCATGCAAATACTCTAGTGCTTCCTGATAGGAGACGTCCTTCTGAAGAGGTAAGACGTTGCCCATCATTTTTTAATTCGTTTAATTTCTATTTCACAAACAGACGCCCTGAAACAGTACTTACTGGGGTATTTTAACATCTATACAAATACAAATACACGTTTCCTTTTAATTATTTTGGTCTCAGCTTTTGAGAAGTTTCCCTTACAAAGTTGAAAAAAAGTTAAGAAATGTATAGTTGTGACGCGTGGGTCTTACACGTTCCCAGCTTTAAATTTAGAATTAGTCAATTTATGGGCAGTATACATCAGCTTTGTTGTTTTAACACACATCTACATTCGCTGTGTAAAACAAACTCTGTATAACTACTTGATGCCCATTGCGATCAAAGTATGTCAAAATGAAATTCATCCCTATAGAATTAATCTGAGTACTATCAGATCCATGTTTCCTAATGCTTCTTCGATTGCATTAAGTTCTATGGCAGGAAAAAATGGTACAGTCGCTTTAATTTGTAAGGCGGAAAGAAAGCATATAGAGAAGACAAAATATATGTATCATATGAATCACGTTTTGTAACACATCTCCTCTGGGTGTCACTCTTACATCGGAAGAAAAAAATGACTCCGTCCCTCCTCTTTCAAGGCTTTTGTTTCAGATTGAGGAGGGGAAATCGCGTATTAAAACCAAACCCACCAGCTGATGGACGGTTTATATTTTAGAAATATGCTATAACCTGCTGTTTGTCGACTCAGGGAGCTTCTGTGTATGTAGGTACTGTTAAATAGCTATGAAGATCACTACAGGATCACGAACGATGAAGGGTTACTGGTTTGTTTTTCATGTGGCCGTATTGCTGCTTTTTGGGAAGGAGGCTTTTTCTCAGATACGATATACTGTTCCAGAGGAGGTTGCAGATGGAACTGTAGTTGGAAATATTGCGAAAGATCTGGGCCTTGACATCAATTCTTTGGCTGATCGACGTTTTCGTGTTGTGTCTGGAAATACGGATGCCTTTTTTGAGGTAAACCAGGACAATGGGGCTCTCTATGTTCGCAAGAAAATCGACAGAGAGGTTCTCTGTCAAGGAAGTGGCGCATGCTTACTGGAGCTTAAAATTCTTGTTGAAAACCCACTGGAAATGCATTATGTAGTTGTGGAAATTACTGATGTAAATGATCATTCTCCTAATTTCTCCGAAAGAAATCAGAGATTTGAAATAGCCGAACATACACTGCCGGGAAGGCGGTTCCAGCTACACACCGCTCGTGATCCTGATGCAGGACTTAATTCCATTCATACCTACACCTTAACACCAAACGATCATTTTGAATTAGATGTCCGCCAAAGTGACGAGGACAAAATACCATTTTTAGTCCTAAAAAAGTCGCTGGACAGAGAGCAAAAATGCAACCATTCGCTTGTGGTTACAGCAGTTGATGGGGCTAAACCTCCAAGATCCGGAACCCTAAATGTTACAGTTATTGTTCTAGACAGTAATGACAATCGCCCAATGTTTAGTAAGGATATTTATGAAATTTCAGTCCCAGAAAACGTTTTGGTTGGCACCAAAATATTTAAAATTAATGCGACAGATCCAGATGAAAACTTAAATGGAGCAGTTGAATATAGCCTTGGAAAAACTCTAAAGAAGAAAGTGTATGATATATTTGAACTGGACAAGTTAAGTGGGGAAATTATAGTAGAGGGATTGATTGACTATGAAGAAAATGACGTTTACAAACTTGATATTGAGGCGTCCGATAAAGGAACACCCCCACTGACGGGTGAGTGCAGAGTCATCATAAAAATCACAGATGTTAATGACAATCCACCAGAAATAGAAATCACGTCACTATCAAATTCAGTATCCGAGGACTCCAAGCCTGGCACAGTTATTTCTCTACTCAGTGTAACAGATAGAGATTCCGGAGTGAACGGAAATATTATTACAAGCATAATCTCAGACGTGCCTTTTGAATTAAAGCCTTCGTATAAGGAAAATATATATTCAGTTGTAACCAAGGGACTTTTAGATCGAGAAAAAGTGTCTTATTATGAAATAACAATGAAAGCCACGGATTGTGGTGAGCCTCCACTATCTACTTTTAAAACCCTTAGCATTCAAATATCAGATGTAAACGATAACATCCCACAATTCTCGCAGAATCCACTACAGGTTTACCTGTCAGAAAACAATGTTGCTGGAAAGCCAATATTTTCAGTAAGCGCGACGGATAAAGACTTGAACGACAATGCAGCCATTTCATATCACGTTGTGAGAGAAGGGAGTAAAAATGATATAATGTCTTTCCTAAGTGTGAATTCAGACAATGGACAAATCACTGCGCTGAAAAGTTTTGATTTTGAAACGCTGAAAACTTTCCAGTTCCAAGTTGTTGCCTCAGATTCTGGAACTCCGTCACTAAGCAACAACGTCACAGTCAACGTCTTCATCCTGGATCAGAACGACAACGCTCCAGTCATCCTGTATCCACTCAGCTCCAACGGTTCTGCTCAAGGTGTGGAGGAGATTCCCCGAAACGTCAACGCAGGACACTTGGTGACTAAAGTCAGAGCCTATGACGCTGATATAGGATATAACGGCTGGTTGCTCTTTTCACTGCAGGAAGTTACTGACCACAGTCTCTTTGCTTTGGACCGCTATACAGGACAGATCAGAACACTTCGCTCATTCACAGAGACAGACGATGATGAGCATAAACTACTCATACTGGTCAAAGACAACGGCAACTTTTCTCTCTCAGCAACAGCTACTGTGATTGTCAAGCTTGTGGAGCCCAAAGAGGCTTTTGCAGCTTCTGATGTTAAAAGTGCAGCAAAAGATGATGAGGACAGTAATGTCATATTTTACCTCATGATAACTTTGGGCGCAGTTTCTGTGCTTTTTCTCGTCAGCATCATCGTGCTGATTGCAATGCAGTGCTCCAAATCCACAGACTATACTTCTAAATATCTGCCAGAGACTAATTATGATGGGACACTGTGTCACAGCATCCAGTATAGATCAGGAGAGAAGCGGTACATGCTCGTTGGACCCAGAATGAGTATAGGATCTACTATAGTCCCGGGTAGCCATGCAAACACATTAGTTCTACCCGACAGGCGGAGAGCATCTGAAGAGGTAAGACCTTAACACCCTTTTATAAAAGCATTTTCCCTTTCCGTTTTCGGCTTGCTTTACAATATCAGTTATAATGGCAGCAAGTAGCATAATGGTGCAGTGGGTCACGCTATTACTTCAAAGCAAGAACCTTTGGGTTCGTCTGGCTGGGTGGAGTTTGTACGCTTCCCGAGCCACTCTGTTCAATGTGCTAAACACCAGCTGTTTTCGTGCTGTTTTTTTAGATCATATTCACTGATAAATTATAAAGCCATAATAACAATAACAATAACAATAACAATAACAATCCTTTGTGGTTTTGCGAACTATTCGCTGCCCTTGGTGCTGATTGTTTATTTTTTCCCTTTCTTTTTATTTCTTTGAGCATGTGTTGGGAGCCTTTACTGTCTCTCTTGGTAGTTGTTTATATGCTACTTTTTGGAATTAAAGTTATGTGGGAGAGCCTGTGATCGCTATCCATGGTTCCAAAAAACTATCAGGCTATCAGGTGACGGAATGTTAAAGAAACACAATGATTGATTAATGCCATTATTTGTTGGAGCAAGTTATCAGCAAGTTTTTATGGGGTAAACCGAGAGAAAGAGGGAAGAGACTAGAACAATGTTAAATTACTAAATTTCTATTGGTTGTTCGAGATCCAGTCAACTTTAATTCAGTTCTTAGCTTGTAGCTTGTTCTCAGTAGCAGTGTTACTCATCTAGTCACACTCAGGTTATAAAATTGCTGCATGTGTTACCGTTTCCTTGAAATCACACTACAGCAAAACAGTCATCATTATGACGTAGTATATGTCCCGCTTTGCATTGTGGTGTTTTTGAAAATGAAGTACTTTAAAACATGATTACATTTTCATTTTTTACTGTAGTTACCTTTGAGACGGTTTTAATTACCAATACTATTACCAATATTATAGCTAAGCTGCAATAACCAGAATAGTTTCTTGTGAATAGGAGAACAGTTTTTGATATTACTATGTTACATTTTCTGGTTACGTTTGTCAACCTCCGCTTTCTGTTGGTGTTACAATTACAGGTATCTTTGGTAACGAGAGCAGCTATGTCAAGAGCAGCTATCGCTGTCTGTAGTGCTGAACTATACTGTGGCGCGTTGCCGGTTCCATTCAAAGTAGGGTGTTAGATTAATATACTGTTATGTAAAAGCAGAAAAATTAAATCTTTCTTCAGTACTATTAAAAAATGAATACAAAATTCAACTGGTGAAATTCAGGGGAAAGAAATACCTCACGTATCCTTAAGTAAGTGGATAGAACTCTTTTATCGCTATTGTCCTCAGTGACAAATTTTGCACATAAAATACATACCTATACTGGTCCTTACTTAAAATCATCAGAAATAAACACACAGAGTTGTCCTCTTGGTGTCACTATAACATAAATGACCAGAAAACACAGTCCCTCCCCTAACAAAGCTTTTTGTCTGGTGGTTCACAGCAACGAATGCATAATATCTAAAAACGGGAGTCGGATGAGACCGTGAAGTAATCGCAAATATAATTATTATAGAAACAGATTCAGGTGTCATCGTGTGCAACTGGACAACAATGAGGAATGGAAGACCGTATCGATGCTGTGAGTGCTTCTGGGTTGCTTTTTATTTGACACTGCTGCTGGTTTTCGGAAAGCGGGCTTTGGCTGATTTGAGATACTCTGTTCCGGAGGAGGTCAAAGAAGGAACTACTGTTGGAAATGTGGCCAAGGATCTTGGTATTGACAAAACCTCTTTGACTGATCGTCGGTTCCGTGTTGTTTCTGGATTTAAGGACGCGTTTTTCGAGGTAAACCCGGACAATGGGGCTTTACAGGTTCGTAAGAAAATCGACAGAGAAAAGCTTTGTCACGGTAGCGGTTCATGCCTCATTGAGCTAAAAATCCTTGTTGAAAATCCCCTGGAAATGCATCATATTGCTGTAGAAATTGCTGATGTAAATGATCACTCCCCCAGCTTTTCTGAAAAGGAGCAGACCTTTGAAATGGCCGAGCATACATCTCCGGGAACACGATTCCAGCTTCACCCGGCTCGTGATCCTGATGCTGGAATAAACTCTATCCGCATATACACACTAACGTCAAACGAGCATTTCGATATTGAGATTAGTCAAAGTGATGAGGACAAAATACCATTTCTAGTGCTGAAGACATCTTTAGACAGAGAACAAAAGAATAAACACTTGCTAACTGTAACAGCAGTTGATGGAGGTAAACCTCCAAAATCTGGCACGCTTAATGTATCCGTTATTGTTCTTGACAGTAATGATAATCGCCCGACATTCAGTCGGGAGACTTACCAAATTGAAATAAAAGAAAATGTCTCTGTTGGTGCTGTTGTTGCAACTGTAGCTGCTATAGACCCAGATGAAGGCACTAACGGGGAAATAGAATACAGCCTGAGCAAAACATTAGCGCGTAAAGTTTATCAGATATTTGAACTGGATAGTGTAAGTGGACAAATTACGCTAAAAGTAGCATTAGATTTTGAGGATTCTGAGATTTATAAACTAGACGTTGAAGCATCTGATAAAGGACAACCTCCATTAATCGGAAGGTGTAGAGTAATAATAAAGATACAAGACATTAATGATAATGCACCAGAAATAGAAGTCACGTCACTATCAAATACAGTAACCGAAGATTCAAAGCCTGGCACAGTTATTTCACTTATCAGTGTAACGGATAAAGACTCTGGACTTAATGGAAAAATAATTACACACATGACCGACAATGCACCTTTCGAATTAAAACCTTCTTACAAGGAAAACATATATTCCGTGGTCACGAAGGGAGTGTTAGATCGAGAAACTGTACCAGAATACGAAGTAATAATAACAGCTACAGACTGTGGTGAGCCTCCTTTATCGAGTTTTAAAACTCTTAGCATTCAGATAGCAGATGTAAATGACAACAGTCCACAATTCACCCAAAACCCATTACAGTGTTACCTGACAGAAAATAACTTCGCAGGTGCGCCAATATTTTCTGTGAGTGCGGTAGACCTCGATGCAAATGAAAACGCAGCTATTTCATATCATCTTCTGAGAGAAGGTGGTGAAAATTATGTAATATCTTTTCTAAATGTGAATTCAGATAATGGACAAATCACTGCGCTGAAAAGTTTTGATTTTGAATCGCTGAAAACTTTCCAGTTCCAAGTTGTTGCCTCAGATTCGGGAACTCCGCCACTAAGCAACAATGTCACAGTCAACGTCTTCATCCTGGATCAGAACGACAACGCTCCAGTCATCCTGTATCCACTCAGCTCCAACGGTTCTGCTCAAGGTGTGGAGGAGATTCCCCGAAACGTCAACGCAGGACACTTGGTGACTAAAGTCAGAGCCTATGACGCTGATATAGGATATAACGGCTGGTTGCTCTTTTCACTGCAGGAAGTGACTGACCACAGTCTCTTTGCTTTGGACCGCTATACAGGACAGATCAGAACACTTCGCTCATTCACAGAGACAGACGAGGCTGAGCATAAATTGCTCATACTGGTCAAAGACAACGGCAACGTTTCTCTCTCAGCAACAGCTACTGTGATTGTCAAACTTGTGGAGCCTAAAGAGGCTTTTGCAGCTTCTGATGTTAAAAGTGCAGCAAAAGATGATGAAGACAGTAATGTCATATTTTACCTCATGGTAACTTTGGGCGCAGTTTCTGTACTTTTTCTCATCAGTATCATCGTTCTGATTGCAATGCAGTGCTCCAAATCCACAGACTATACTTCTAAATATCTGCCAGAGACTAATTATGATGGGACACTGTGTCACAGCATCCAGTACAGATCAGGAGAGAAGCGGTACATGCTCGTTGGACCCAGAATGAGTATAGGATCTACTATAGTCCCTGGAAGCCATGCAAATACATTGGTGATGCCAGATAGGAGGAGAACATCTGAGGAGGTAAGACTAACATATAACACATACTGTGCATCCAGCTCAGATGTGTCAGCTGTTATTTGGTCTGCAAGATTAAACCTTTTGATAACTCATGATGAATGAATTAATGGGTTAGTTGCTTTTTGAATCCATATCAATACAAAAATGTGTACAAATTCAAAATAATTACCAATACTATAACGTTTTCTTTCATTATAAATATAACGAAAGCCTATGAGTTTGTTTGTTTTAAGATTTCTTTTAGTAGAAATATCGGAGAAATATATACAACAACACCCACTACTACTGTTACTAACAGAAACAAAAACAACAACAATAATAATAAAGAGAAGAAGAAGCAGAAGAAAAGAAGAAGAAGCAAATATTGCGCAGCGTTTTGTCTCGAATCCTGCATGTACGTCCTTCCGACGTGACGTGTTAAATTGTTACTGTGGCGGAGTTCACTAATATACACCGTTTATTTTCTCAATGACACATGAGACTAATAAAAAGTCTCTGACTGTAAAGATGGCGCAGCCCTTCCCTTAGCATATTATAGTGTGTTTGCTGCAACTTGAGTTTATCTGCTGACTTATGTTGATGTGGCTGTTGTTACTAATGTATAGGAAAACCTTTCAGAGTATAAATCGTCTAAAATGTTGTCCTCTTGGCGTCACTGTTACACCGAGCATTCCATAAAGGAATTAGGTCCTCCCCTAAGAAGGCTTTTGTTTGATACCTCACAGCAAAGCTGATGTGAGTCGGATGAGGCGGTGCCATATGTTTTCTTTACATACTTTACGAAAAGCCAAGGATATATAAATTGAGCTTCCTAGAGAAATATGTTTTATGTGTAAATGTGTTGTTTGAGAAGGATGGCTGAGAGAACACGAAGCAGAACAGGCAACCGCTGTTGCTTTGCTTTTCATTTGTCTTTGCTGCTGATTTTCGGAGAGCAGGCTTTCGCTGAACTGAGATACTCGATTCCAGAGGAGATGAAAGAAGGGACTATTGTTGGAAATGTTGCTAAGGATCTTGGTCTTGACAAAACCTCTTTGGCTGATCGTCTGTTACGTGTTGTATCGGGCTCTAAGGATGCGTTTTTCGAGGTGAATCCGGACAATGGTGTGTTACTGGTTCGTAAGAAAATCGACAGAGAGGAACTGTGCCATGGAAGTGGTGCTTGCATGATAGAGCTAAAAATGCTTGTAGAGAACCCACTGGAAATCCACTATGTAGCTGTAGAAATTACTGATGTAAATGACCATTCCCCGAGTTTTTCTGAAAAACAACAAACCTTTGAAGTAGCAGAACAATCATCCCCGGGAACACGATTGGAACTGCATGCGGCCCGTGATCCTGATGCTGGCATAAATTCTATCCGCACATATTCATTATCTTCAAATGATCACTTTGATATAGAGATTAGTCAAAGTGATGAGGAAAAAATACCATTTCTAATTCTGAAGAATTCCCTAGACAGAGAAAAAAAACATAAACATTTCCTCTTTGTAACCGCGGTTGATGGAGGTAAACCTCCGCGATCAGGAACGCTTAATGTTTCCATCACTGTTCTTGATACTAATGATAATCGCCCGACGTTTATACAGGATACTTATCAAATAGAAATATTTGAAAACGTTTCGGTTGGGACGACTGTTGCAAACGTAAATGCAACAGATCCGGATGAAGGGACAAATGGGGAATTAGAGTATAGCCTTAGTAAAACATTAGCGCGTAAAATTTATGACATATTTGAACTGGATAGTGTAAGCGGAGAAATTACACTGAAAGGAGGGTTGGATTTTGAAGATTCCGAGGTTTATAAACTAGATGTGCAGGCGTCAGACAAAGGAACGCCTCCGTTAACAAGCAGGTGTAGAGTGATTGTGAAAATTAAGGACGTCAATGACAATCGACCGGAAATAGAAGTCACGTCACTGTCAAATACAGTAACCGAAGATTCAAAGCCTGGTAAAGTTATTTCACTTATCAGTGTAACGGATAAAGACTCTGGAGTTAATGGGAAAATTATTTCACGGATAACTCAGGGCATTCCTTTTGACTTAAAACCATCCTATAAAGAAAATACTTACTCAGTTGTTACTAGCAGGTTTCTGGACCGAGAGGTGGTGTCACATTATGATATTACAATAGAAGCTACAGACTGTGGTGAGCCTCCTTTATCCAGTTTTAAAATTCTTAGCATTCAGATAGCAGATGTAAATGACAACAGTCCACAATTCCTGCAAAACCCATTACAGTGTTATCTGTCAGAAAATAACTTCGCAGGTGCGCCAATATTTTCTGTAAGCGCGTCGGACAACGATGCAAATGAAAACGCAGCTATTTCATATCATCTTCTGAGAGGAGGTGGTGAAAATGACGTCACAGCATTCCTAAATGTGAATTCAGATAATGGACAAATCACTGCGCTGAAAAGTTTTGATTTTGAAACGCTGAAAACTTTCCAGTTCCAAGTTGTTGCCTCAGATTCTGGAACTCCGTCACTAAGCAACAACGTCACAGTCAACGTCTTCATCCTGGATCAGAACGACAACGCTCCAGTCATCCTGTATCCACTCAGCTCCAACGGCTCTGCTCAAGGCGTGGAGGAGATTCCCCGAAACGTCAACGCAGGACACTTGGTGACTAAAGTCAGAGCCTATGACGCTGATATAGGATATAACGGCTGGTTGCTCTTTTCACTGCAGGAAGTTACTGACCACAGTCTCTTTGCTTTGGACCGCTATACAGGACAGATCAGAACACTTCGCTCATTCACAGAGACAGACGAGGCTGAGCATAAACTGCTCATACTGGTCAAAGACAACGGCAACGTTTCTCTCTCAGCAACAGCTACTGTGATAGTCAAACTTGTGGAGCCCAAAGAGGCTTTTGCAGCTTCTGATGTTAAAAGTGCAGCAAAAGATGATGAGGACAGTAATGTCATATTTTATCTCATGATAACTTTGGGCGCAGTTTCTGTGCTTTTTCTCGTCAGCATCATCGTGCTGATTGCAATGCAGTGCTCCAAATCCACAGACTATACTTCTAAATATCTGCCAGAGACTAATTATGATGGGACACTGTGTCACAGCATCCAGTACAGATCAGGAGAGAAGCGGTACATGCTAGTCGGACCCAGGATGAGTATAGGATCTACTATAGTCCCTGGAAGTCATGCAAATACTCTAGTGCTTCCCGACAAGAGAAGAACATCTGAAGAGGTAAGATGCCTTAAATGGCCAAAACTCTAGTTTTGCTTTTAGTAGAGTTTGACAACAAACTTGTCTTGATTTGTCATTTAGAGGTGTTGGTGAATGCTGTCAGTGGTGCTGAAACCACGCGCTATTTATCTTCTTCTTTCTTTCCTAACACCATGAAATTTGACATGTCCTTCTTAACACAAGTGCAAGTATCAACTTAAAGATGAGATACTTTAACATGTACTATTATCCAGGGAAAAAAAAACTTTGATAGTCACTTGGTGTCACTATCTGAGCAGAAAAGTGTTTAAAGATAAGCTCTTTGTCAGCAGTATGGGACCTCCTATTTGTGGGATGGGTTTCACTCTATGCCTCCTCTTCATTTAGAGCATATATTCATCGTATGTGAACCTGATACTGCACGGTAGCCTGTCTGGTGATATGAATATTTTTTATTATTTTTCTCAACTCGTGGAAAACTCGGTATTGTAAATCACAGAGGAACATTTTTTATCTCCTAATTATGGAGCGAAAACAACCTGGAGCATCAAAAGACGAATTGCGGTGGATCGCTTTCATTGTTGTAGTTATTCTAGTGTGGAGCCGCGCTTCGGCGCAGATCAGATATTCCATTGCCGAGGGAGTCAATGAAGGAACTGCTGTTGGAAATATAGCAAAGGATTTGGGATTGGAAAAGAATACATTGAAAGAGAGAGGATGTCGCATTGTTGAGGGTTCATCGGAGTCGTTTTTTCACGTGGACCAAAACGATGGAATACTATACGTTGACCGTATAATTGACAGAGAGAAGGTTTGTGAGAGAAACACAGCGTGTTTGATCAACCTAAAAACAGTGCTTGAAAACCCTCTTGAAATTCATTATGTGACTGTGGAGATTCAGGATGTGAACGATCATGCTCCTAGCTTTTCAGTTAAACAGTACCGTCTCGAAATTTCAGAGTCAGTTTTACCAGGTTTGCGCCTCCAGCTGCAGGCAGCGCATGACCCCGATGTTGGTCAGTTTTCTGTCCAAGAGTATAAGCTCAGTCCCAATAATCACTTTCGATTAGAAGTTAAAGATCGCGGAAAAGAGGGGAAAATACCGATTTTAGTTTTACTCAAGACGCTAGACAGGGAAACAAAGAAAATTCATAAGCTACTTCTTTCAGCTATTGATGGAGGGAAGCCAAGTAAATCTGGAACAGCTGAAATATTTATCGATGTGTTAGACGTTAATGATAATATGCCAGTTTTCAATGAAGACACGTACTCGGTACTTGTGAACGAAAACACTCCCACCGGTACAACAATAGTAAAAGTAAATGCTTCTGACTTAGACGAGGGATCAAACGGTGAGCTTATCTATTCTTTAGGTAGCAATGTAAACCACAGGATACGCGAACTATTTCGTGTTGATCCAAACACCGGTGAAATTATTATTCAAGATGTGCTAGATTTCGAATCAGAGGAAAGCTATGAAATTGATATACAAGCGTCTGATAAAGGCTCGGCTCCGTTAAGGACAGACAAAAGTGTGTTGGTGAAGATTGTTGATTTGAATGATAATGCCCCTCAGATAGAGGTCACTTCGTTTTCAAAGGCAATACCCGAGGATGCAAGACTGGGAACTACTGTGGCATTAATCAGTGTTATCGATAAAGACTCTGGTCTTAACGGGAAAGTAATTTGCTCATTTAATGAAGAAGTCCCTTTCAAATTGTCACCTTCAACACACGACAACATGTATTCCATAAGTACAAAATCGCCACTGGATAGAGAAAAGCAGGCCATATATGATGTAACAATAGTTGCAAAAGATGCAGGCACACCCTCGCTAACTTCTGTAAAAAGCATTACTATTATTGTATCGGATGTGAATGATAACAGGCCGGAGTTTTCAGCAAACCCTTACACTTTTTATGTTACTGAGAACAATTTACCTGGGGTTTCAGTGTTTTCTGTGAGGGCATCAGACCAGGACGAGGGTGAAAATGCCCATATTTCATATCATATCCTGAGAGACGAAAAAGAGAATAGTAAACTTTCTTCATACAGTCTTAATATCAATTCTGATAATGGGGAGATATTAGCGCTGAAAAGTTTTGATTTTGAATCGCTGAAAACTTTCCAGTTCCAAGTTGTTGCCTCAGATTCTGGAACTCCGCCACTAAGCAACAACGTCACAGTCAACGTCTTCATCCTGGATCAGAACGACAACGCTCCAGTCATCCTGTATCCACTCAGCTCCAACGGTTCTGCTCAAGGTGTGGAGGAGATTTCCCGAAACGTCAACGCAGGACACTTGGTGACTAAAGTCAGAGCTTATGACGCTGATATAGGATATAACGGCTGGTTGCTCTTTTCACTGCAGGAAGTGACTGACCACAGTCTCTTTGCTTTGGACCGCTATACAGGACAGATCAGAACACTTCGCTCATTCACAGAGACAGACGAGGCTGAGCATAAACTGATCATACTGGTCAAAGACAACGGCAACGTTTCTCTCTCAGCAACAGCTACTGTGATTGTCAAGCTTGTGGAGCCCAAAGAGGCTTTTGCAGCTTCTGATGTTAAAAGTGCAGCAAAAGATGATGAGGACAGTAATGTCATATTTTACCTCATGATAACTTTGGGCGCAGTTTCTGTACTTTTTCTCATCAGCATCATCGTGCTGATTGCGATGCAGTGCTCCAAATCCACAGACGATACTTCCAAGTATTTACAAAAGGCAGATTATGACGGGACACTGTGTCACAGCATCCAGTACAGATCAGGAGACAGGAAGTACATGCTTGTTGGACCCAGAATGAGTATAGGATCTACTATAGTTCCGGGCAGCCATGCAAATACTCTGGTGATGCCAGACAGAAGACGCCCACCTGAAGAGGTGAGTAATAACGTGTTGCCATGTATTCTACCTATTGATTTTTGTCATTATTCTCAATGGTGGTGAAACTGGATTTGGATAGAATTTCGACAATGACCTCAAACACGTCAGTTTAGTGATGCAGTAGCCATAATTATTTGTCAGCTTGATATCATAAATTGTACTATTACACATATTCACAAGGTGGCGGTACCTTGTCAGTATAACGCCTTATAGCGTCTCTGAACGTCATACTTGAGTCCAACCACGCTACATGCAGTCTGGTTTGAGAGCGTTTAGTTGAAAGACTTGCTCTAAGCGTGTGGTGACTATTATTTTACACTGGCAAATAATATACGAGAAGTGGATTTATTTCTTGCTGCTATGGAGACAAAAATCTAAACATGTGGCGAATGATGGAAGCGTTTGGATTTTTACGTTTACCTCACAGTATGAAACAAAGGCGACGGGAATCATGGCGACAGCGATCACCACTCATCAGCGTTTTTGTTGTGCTTTTATTTTTCACAATCGCTTCAGGACAGCTGAGGTACTCTATATCAGAAGAGCTAACAGAAGGGAGTGTTGTTGGGAATATCGCTAAAGATTTGGGAATAGATCTGAATATAATGAAGCAGAGGGGATTTCGCATTATATCTGGCTCGACTGAACCTCTTTTCAATGTAAATGAGGATGATGGAGTCCTTTACGCAAAGCGCAAAATAGACCGAGAGGAAGTATGTAAGGATAATAATGTTTGTGTAATTAGTCTCAAAACTGTGCTTGAAAACCCACTAGAAATACATTATGTCATAGTGGAAATAGCGGATTTAAACGACCACTCTCCTGCATTTCCCGACAAAGCTCAGAAACTAGAGATCTCCGAATCTGCATTACCAGGAGCACAGTATCAGTTACAAAACGCTCACGATCCGGATAGTGGCACAAACTCTATCCAACAGTATAAAATAAGTCAGAACGACCATTTTCGTTTAGAGATTAAAGACAGAGGCAAATATGGTAAAACTCCAACTTTAACGTTGGGTAAACAGCTAGACAGAGAGGTTAAAAGTAGCCATAAATTGGTGCTCATGGCTATAGACGGTGGAACACCTCAAAACACGGGCACAGTTGAAATATACATAGATGTTTTAGACGTTAATGACAACATGCCAGTGTTTATCCAAGATACATATTCAGCTGTACTACAGGAAAACACCCCGGCTGGCACAACAGTCATTCAGGTTAACGCAACCGATTTGGATGATGGTCCCAATGGGGAAGTAGTTTATTCATTTGGCAGTGGCGTAAAAGGTAAAATTCGAGAGCTTTTTGATATAGACTCTGTTACTGGGGAGATAATTGTAAAAGGTCACATAGATTTTGAAGAACAAGACAGCTATCACATCGATATACAAGCCTCTGATAAGGGAAGCATTCCATTTAAAACTTATAAAAGTGTGATAATTAACATTGGAGACATAAATGATAATCCCCCTGAGATAGAAGTGGCATCGCTGTCAAGTGCAGTTTCAGAGGACTCTAGACCAGGAACAACGGTCGCGCTTCTCAGCATTACAGATTCAGACTCTGGGTTAAATGGAAAAATAATCAGCTATATCGCAGGGGACAGCCCTTTTACACTAACTCCGTCAATACAAGATAACATGTTCGCCGTGGTCACCAAGTCACAGCTGGACAGAGAGCAAAAATCAACATATGATATAACAATAATTGCAAAGGACGCTGGTGAGCCAGCCTTAACATCGGAAAAAACAGTAAACGTGTTTGTGTCAGATACGAATGATAATAGTCCGCAGTTTTCAGCGAGTCCCTATACGTTCTTCATTGCCGAAAATAACCCACCGGGAGCTTCTGTGTTTTGTATAACCGCATCCGACAGTGATGAAGGAGATAATGCGATTATCTCCTATCATATTCTTAGGAATGCGGGTCATGAAAATAAAGTTACATCATTTCTAAATATTAACTCCGAAAATGGGGATGTTTCAGCCCTGAAAAGTTTTGACTTTGAAACACTGAAAACTTTCCAGTTCCAAGTTGTTGCCTCAGATTCTGGAACTCCGTCACTAAGCAACAACGTCACAGTCAACGTCTTCATCCTGGATCAGAACGACAACGCTCCAGTCATCCTGTATCCACTCAGCTCCAACGGTTCTGCTCAAGGTGTGGAGGAGATTCCCCGAAACGTCAACGCAGGACACTTGGTGACTAAAGTCAGAGCCTATGACGCTGATATAGGATATAACGGCTGGTTGCTTTTTTCACTGCAAGAAGTGACTGACCACAGTCTCTTTGCTTTGGACCGCTATACAGGACAGATCAGAACACTTCGCTCATTCACAGAGACAGACGAGGCTGAGCAAAAACTGATCATACTGGTCAAAGACAACGGCAACGTTTCTCTCTCAGCAACAGCTACTGTGATTGTCAAACTTGTGGAGCCCAAAGAGGCTTTTGCAGCTTCTGATGTTAAAAGTACAGCAAAAGATGATGAGGACAGTAATGTCATATTTTACCTCATGATAACTTTGGGCGCAGTTTCTGTACTTTTTCTCGTCAGCATCATCGTTCTGATTGCGATGCAGTGCTCCAAATCCACAGACTATACTTCTAAATATCTGCCAGAGACTAATTATGATGGGACACTGTGTCACAGCATCCAGTACAGATCAGGAGAGAAGCGGTACATGCTAGTTGGACCCAGAATGAGTATAGGATCTACTATAGTGCCGGGTAGCCATGCAAATACACTTGTGCTTCCTGATAGGCGGAGGACATCTGAAGAGGTAAGATGAACAGTTTACCTCCGTGCTGTATTTTAACAGCTCAAAATGGTGATTTTTACTTTAATGATATGTCCACGGATCAAAAATTTAATTTATTATAATCAAATCATCGTCCTCTAATTTATATTTTTCGAATTGAAATTATTAAAATCACCTGCCTTCATACAGTTTCTAAAATCTTCTTTGCCACTATATATAGAACGTGTTTCAAATATACAACGTTTTCCTCGTTATGTACTATCAATATTGGAACAGTGGGTCATGATTATAGGTCCTTTATGTACATCACTTATATTGCTGCTGTTGTAATGCTAGCATTAGCATACATGAGGATCCTAGACTCGTTCGCTTCACAGCTTCAGCTTATCTGTCCGTTTTAATACCCTCTAAATATGCCAGTGTAAATACTCCTGGTATTTCAGTCGGATTTGTATTTGTTTCGTATTTGTCTGGAAGTTTACCTTTTACATTGTCGCTTTCCGCGGTGCTGAAATTTTCTGTGGCAAGTTCGTGTCCCTCTGACTGGAATTGCATTACAACAACAGGCAGCGTAATCATGAACAGCAACAGCACATGCATAGAGTAATGTCAAAAGAAATGTGGATAGAACGGTTTTGCTTACTTTTGTTTTAGAATGGTGAAAGTGGAGTAGGCTGAATGTTTTTCTTTTCTTTTTTTCTAAATTTGGTTACAACATTTATTATCTCGACAAGTTTGCTGTTTCTGAAGCATGCTTCTTTTTGAAGTCTGCAGTGTGATTGTTTGTCACTTGGTGTCAGTGTAAGGACAAATAATGCTTCCACAAGGTTACAATTATATACACAAGAGCCATCCCCTTCCTTTAAAACAGTCGAATGGAGGACGTTTCTGTGTGTGAAGGACTAGAGACAATTTAATCGCTAAGAATTTTTATTCTGAAAAACTGTCAGATTGTAATAACGGGTGTGGCGGAACAATCCTATTTGAGTGTATGAGTGTAGCGATTTGAAAGTTGCTTCATTTCGCTGTTTCATCTTTACGCCATGGAACAAAGGCGATGCCTAACGTGGAGAACGAGGAGAATATGGATTGTATACATTTTGGTTTTGGTTCTGGTCTGGAAGACCGCTTTGGGACAATTTAGATATTCAATTTCAGAGGAAAATACAGAAGGAACTGCTGTTGGAAATATCGCGAAGGATTTAGGTCTCGATAAGGCTACACTGAAAGAGAGGGGGTACCGCATTGTCTCCGGCTCAGCAGAGCCTCCTTTCCGAGTAAACACAGATAATGGGATCTTGTATGTGAACCGAAAAATCGACAGAGAGGAAGTGTGTGACCGAAACAAGATGTGTGTTATCGACCTAAAAACAGTGTTAGAAAATCCACTCGAGGTGCACTACGTGGCAGTGGAGATTCTGGATGTAAACGACCACGCACCGATCTTTCCTGAAAAAGAAAATACGTTGGAAATTTCTGAATCTGCACTACCAGGAGCACGATTTCAGTTACAAGCAGCCCGTGATGCTGATAGTGGTTCGCTGTCTGTCCAGCAGTACAAGCTGAGTCACAATGAACATTTCCGTTTAGAAGTGAAAGACCGGGGCGAAGACCGTAAAACACCGAGTTTAGTCCTTCAAAAATCACTTGATAGAGAATCTGTTAAAACTCATGTGTTGCTTCTGACAGCCTTTGATGGAGGTAAACCTCCAAGATCTGGTAACATGACAATAATTGTTAATGTTTCCGATGTTAATGACAACCCTCCTGTTTTCAGTAAGGAGGCATATAGTGCGCACCTCAAAGAAAATTCTCCTTTTGGTACGACTGTGATTCAAGTTAATGCAACAGACCTGGATGAAGGATTAAATGGTGAGGTTGTGTATTCATTTGGAAATGACGTGGAAGCACGGGTACGTGAACGTTTTGACTTAAATCCGGTTACTGGAGAAATCATAGTGGCGGGACACATAGACTTTGAAGAAAGCGGCAGGTATGAAATCGACATTCAAGCATCCGACAAAGGAGCAGCTACAATGACAACAGACAAAATCGTCATTATTAATATAATTGACGTAAATGATAATGCACCAGAGATTGAAGTGACATCTTTTTCTCATGCACTCCCTGAAAATTCAAAACCAGGAACCACAGTGGCGTTAATTAGTGTCAAAGACTCCGATTCTGATTTGAATGGAAAAGTAGTATGTTATGTAAGCAAAGATGCTCCCTTTTTGCTCGCACCTTCTTTACAAAATAACATGTATTCTCTAGTAACGAAACAGGTTTTAGACAGAGAACAACAATCCCAGTATAATGTCCTGATAGTTGCTAAAGACGCAGGCAAACCTTCCTTATCATCGGAGAAAAGTATAAATATTGTTATTTCAGATGTGAATGACAACAGCCCTGAGTTCTTACAGAATCCATATACTTTCTACATAACTGAGAATAATAGCCCAGGGGCGTCGATCTTCTCAGTGGCAGCCCGAGACAATGATGAGGGAAGTAATGCTCTTATTTCATATCTTATCTTAAGAGAAAGGGGGGGAGAAAATACGCTCACCTCTTTTCTAAATATTAATTCTGAAAATGGAGAAATTGTGGCACTGAAAAGTTTTGACTTTGAAATGCTGAAAACTTTCCAGTTCCAAGTTGTTGCGTCAGATTTTGGAACTCCATTACTAAGCAACAATGTCACAGTCAACGTCTTCATCCTGGATCAGAACGACAACGCTCCAGTCATCCTGTATCCACTCAGCTCCAACGGCTCTGCTCAAGGTGTGGAGGAGATTCCCCGAAACGTCAACGCAGGGCACTTGGTGACTAAAGTCAGAGCCTATGACGCTGATATAGGATATAACGGCTGGTTGCTCTTTTCACTGCAGGAAGTGACTGACCATAGTCTCTTTGCTTTGGACCGCTATACAGGACAGATCAGAACACTTCGCTCATTCACAGAGACAGACGAGGCTGAGCATAAACTGCTCATACTGGTCAAAGACAACGGCAACGTTTCTCTCTCAGCAACAGCTACTGTGATTGTCAAACTTGTGGAGCCCAAAGAGGCTTTTGCAGCTTCTGATGTTAAAAGTGCAGCAAAAGATGATGAGGACAGTAATGTCATATTTTACCTCATGATATCTTTGGGCGCAGTTTCTGTACTTTTTCTCGTCAGCATCATCGTTCTGATTGCAATGCAGTGCTCCAAATCCACAGACTATACTTCTAAATATCTGCCAGAGGCTAATTATGATGGGACACTGTGTCACAGCATCCAGTACAGATCAGGAGAGAAGCGGTACATGCTAGTTGGACCCAGAATGAGTATAGGATCTACTATAGTTCCGGGCAGCCATGGAAATACACTCGTGCTTCCTGATAGGAGACGGACACCTGAAGAGGTAGGGTTATTTTATATTAGCTAACAGTGGCTTAATGAGTTTTTTGAATGGTATATGGGAGAATTTGATTTCATTTAAAGCGTTTTTAGTTTAATTTTTATTATATTTAACAAGAGTAATACTTTTACCAGTACTCTGTGTTCACTCTCCATGGTGCTGATTTGTTACTAGTGTCACAAATGTCGGGCATTAGTAAACACTGAAAACCGTTTTCCTCTTCCACTTGTGGGTTTTTGGTAAGGTTATTTGTGTGGTATTTTTTGCTGATGTTTTCTACTTAGTATATGCTAACTACACAGTTACAGTAAAGCACAACACATAATGTATACGTGTTGTACTTATACAAGTACTTTGTACTTGTATATTTTCAAATGTATTCGAGTGTCCAGAGTTGGGCTTTGTGCAAAATCCGGTCCTATAGGTCAATAAAGACCTGTTTACGTCAGCGTGAGAATATAACTCATCTGGGGGATTTTAATTTTTTTTCTTTTTTTTTAAACTGTAGTCTGTGTAAATAACAAAACCTAACGCTTGATGTCAGTGTAGTTCAGTGGTTCTCTGTATTTGGCAGTACCTTACGTCACGAGTGGTATTTCAACCGAGCCGATATGCTATTTTTCTCTCAAATAGCAAATTTCAAGGTAAGATCGTGATTCACGGCAACGAGTGTGCTTTATTTTCAGAGCATTCCCCCAAAACAGATCCTGGTTAACATACAGGATCATCGGACACTGGCTGGCTTTGCAAGCAGGGATTTTATGGACTATTTTCAGTCATCTTTGTCATGGAACAAAGGGAAGGCAAAGCACGGAAGGACCGGCGGTGTTGGTTCGTCTTCATAATTGTTTTGGTTATTTTATGTAGCGGAGCTTTTGCACAGATCAGATATTCCATATCCGAGGAGGTTCAAGATGGAACCATCGTGGGAAATATAGCTAAGGATTTGGGGCTTGATAAGAGTGCACTCAAAGGCAGAGGATACCGCATTGTAACAGGCTCAACGGAATCACTGTTCCAGGTGAATCAAAACGATGGCATCCTGTATGTGAAAAGAAGGATAGACAGGGAAGAGGTGTGCGAACGAAGCAGTGCATGCACCATCAACCTAAAAACCGTGCTAGAAAACCCACTAGAGATTCACTATGTGGCAGTGGAAATACTAGACATAAATGATCATTCTCCCGTTTTTCCAGAGAAAGAGAAAAGGCTTGAAATTTCCGAGTCGGCTCTACCAGGAGCGAGATTTCAGCTACAGGCCGCGCGTGACCCCGATGTGGGCCAATTCGCAATTCAGCAATATAAACTAAGTCATAATGAATATTTTAGAGTAGAAGTAAAGGACCGTGGCAAAGACCAGAAAATACCATTCTTAGTTCTGCAGAAGCAGTTAGACAGAGAAACAAACGAGAAGCACAAATTACGTTTAACAGCCGTTGATGGAGGGAAACCGGCGAAATCAGGCGATATAGAAATCACTGTGGATGTACTTGATATTAATGACAATTCCCCAGTGTTCACCAAAGAGCTGTATTCTGCTACACTTAAAGAAAACATCCCCACTGGTACTGTCGTCATTCAAGTGAATGCAACAGATTTGGACCAGGGAGCAAACGGTGAAATAATATATTCATTCGGTAACGAAGTCGATCCAAAAATAATGGAGCTTTTTAGTATAGATGCAAACACTGGCGAAATTCATGTAACAGGTAAGTTAGATTTCGAGAAAAGTACAAGTTATGAAATTGATATTCAGGCATCTGATAAGGCACAGGTTCCATTAAAAACTGGCAAGAGTGTCGTGATAACCGTTGCTGACGTGAATGACAATGCACCTGAGATAGAAGTGACATCATTTTCTAGTTCTATCAAGGAAGATTCAAAGATAGGAACTACAGTGGCCCTCATTAGTGTCACCGATTTAGACTCTGGAATCAATGGTAAGGTCATTTGCTCAATCAAACAAGGAGTCCCGTTTACGTTATCTCCATCATTACAGGAAAATATGTACGCTATAGTTACCATCTCCCAGTTAGACAGAGAAATTACTTCTCAATATGATGTCACGATTATTGCAAAGGACTCAGGTGAACCTCCCCATTTAACTGAAAAGACTATAAGCGTGGTTATATCAGATGTAAACGACAACAGTCCAGAGTTTTCAACAAGTCCTTACACGTTTTATATCACAGAGAATAACAGTCCAGGAGCCTCCGTATTTGCGGTGAAAGCCTCTGATCGTGATGAAAATGACTGTGCACGCGTTTCCTATCATATCATCAGAGACGGAAGTGAAGATAATAAAATCAGTTCATTTCTAAATATAAACTCGGATAATGGGGAGATTTTAGCGCTGAAAAGTTTTGACTTTGAAACGCTGAAAACTTTCCAGTTCCAAGTTGTTGCCTCAGACTCTGGAACTCCGTCACTAAGCAACAACGTCACAGTCAGCGTCTTCATCCTGGATCAGAACGACAACGCTCCAGTCATCCTGTATCCACTCAGCTCCAACGGCTCTGCTCAAGGTGTGGAGGAGATTCCTCGAAACGTCAACGCAGGACACTTGGTGACTAAAGTCAGAGCCTATGACGCTGATATAGGATATAACGGCTGGTTGCTCTTTTCACTGCAGGAAGTGACTGACCACAGTCTCTTTGCTTTGGACCGCTATACAGGACAGATCAGAACACTTCGCTCATTCACAGAGACAGACGAGGCTGAGCAAAAACTGATCATACTGGTCAAAGACAACGGCAACGTTTCTCTCTCAGCAACAGCTACTGTGACTGTCAAACTTGTGGAGCCCAAAGAGGCTTTTGCAGCTTCTGATGTTAAAAGTGCGACAAAAGATGATGAGGACAGTAATGTCATATTTTACCTCATGGTAACTTTGGGCGCAGTTTCTGTACTTTTTCTCGTCAGCATCATCGTGCTGATTGCAATGCAGTGCTCCAAATCCACAGACTATACTTCTAAATATCTGCCAGAGACTAATTATGATGGGACACTGTGTCACAGCATCCAGTACAGATCAGGAGAGAAGCGGTACATGCTCGTTGGACCCAGAATGAGTATAGGATCTACTATAGTACCTGGGAGTCATGCGAATACACTCGTGCTTCCTGACAGGAGGAGAACATCTGAGGTAAGGCATACCTTAAAATATAACGTTCTTCCCCTAAGTTGTACTTTTCATTTTAATCACTAGTCATACAAAAATGCATCCTTTTCATCTCCCTCACCTCGATCAGAGCAGCTGTGATATTTTAAAGTGTCTCATTGGACATTATTATAATACCTTGTTATTCTGAAATTATTGAGCAACAAATCAAGGTTGATTTATTTCAGACAAGTGAGTGTTTTTAGCTACCAGTCAATTAATGAGATACAAAAATGTGCGGGACTCACTCAGTGAAAGCAATTTGCAAACTAAATAACTATCCTTGGTGCTGAAAAGTGCCTTGCTTCGTTTCAAGGTAATTCTGCAGTGACACGATTTGCTTAACTCGTGAGATAACAACAATACAAATTTAAAATACTCGCTGGTTCTGCGTGAAATAAAGAGATTATATATTTTTTAATTTGTGTTGGATTTGTAATCTTCTGATGGACACTAAATCTCTTCTTCGCTTTTCATAAACCGATCATACTGCTCTAATAATCCAATATGAAGCCAATTTTCTGTAATGAGAATAAAACTCGCATGGTGTCAGTGCGATATAGAAAACCTTCCACCCACAAGCTTGTCCTTACTGCTTTTTGGTTCCACCCCTTAGCTATTTCACATCGACAAGGGGAGCATCGTTTCGCGGATTGTTCTCTGGGTTTACACCAGGTTTTGCATGTACAAATATCACAGGAGTGTTTGCAAGAACGAGGTTGTTCTTTTTTTTGCATTTCCAACAGATTTATAGTCATTGTGATGGATTATTGAAAATTTTCGTTTTCATCATGGAACAAAGAAAACGCCAGTCGGAAATGAGGAGAGGATATCTGGTCGGATGCGTATTTGCTGTGCTTTTGTGGACTGTAGCATCAGCGCAGTTGCGATACTCGATCTCCGAGGAGGTTAACGAAGGAACTGTGGTTGGAAACATAGCAAGAGATCTGGGATTAGATAAAAACACGTTGAAAGACCGGAAGTATCGGATTGTTTCAAGTAATGCGGATCCCCTGTTCTATGTGAATCCAAACGATGGTGTTCTGTATGTGAGCAGAAAGATTGACAGAGAGGAAGTGTGTGCGCAGAGCATTGCGTGTGTAATAAATGTTAAAACTGTGCTAGAAAACCCACTGGAGGTCCATTATGCTAGAGTAGAAGTGCTGGATATAAATGATCATTCACCCAGCTTCCAAGACAACCAGACAACCCTTGAGATTTCAGAGTCAGTATTACCCGGGACACGATTTCAGCTGAAAGCAGCACGTGACCAAGACAGTGGACAGTTTTCCGTGCAGCAGTATAAACTTAGCAACAACGATCACTTCCGGTTGGAAATTAAGGATAAAGGAGATGATGGAAAAATACCTATTTTAGTTGTTCAAAAATCCTTAGACAGGGAAGCTGCAGGGAGCCATGTATTATCACTGACGGCGCTGGATGGGGGTAAACCTCCGAAAACAAGCGAAATGAATATTCTGGTAAATGTTCTTGATGTTAATGATAACGCTCCTGCTTTCTCTAAAGATGATTATTCTGTTACGCTCAATGAAAATACACCACTTGGTACAATAGTCATACAAGTAAATGCAATAGACTTAGATGATGGACCTAACGGAGATGTAGTTTATTCATTTGGTAAGAGTATAAATCAAAAAGATTTAAATTTCTTTGCTATCAGTCCATTAACAGGAGAGTTAAGCGTTAAAGGGTTGATAAACTATGAGGAGAGGGAAAAATACGAAATAGAAATCCAGGCGTCAGATAAAGGTATGGCTCCTCTAACTACAGAAAAGAGCGTAAAAATAAAGATTGTTGACTTGAATGATAACGCACCTGAGATTGAGGTAACATCATTTTCAAGCTCAATCCCAGAAGATTCCAGACCTGGAACTACAGTAGCTCTTATTAGTGTAAACGACTTGGATTCTGGTCTTAATGGAAAAGTTATTTGTTTCGTAGGTGAGGATGTTCCGTTTGCTTTATCACCATCTTTACAGGATAAGATGTTTTCATTAGTGACCAAATCCCCTCTGGACAGAGAGAAACAGTCACAATATGAGTTGACAATAACAGCAAAAGACGCAGGTCAGCCTCCGTTATCATCTGAAAAGACAATAAGCGTTACGGTGTCAGATGTGAATGACAACCGTCCAGAGTTTTCACTCAGCCCATATACTTTCTATGTTACTGAGGGGAACAGTCCAGGAGCTTCAGTGTTTTCTGTTAATGCCTCTGATCGTGATGAGAATGACAATGCGCGCATTTCCTATCATATTATCAGAGACGGAAGTGAAGAGAATAAAGTCACTTCATTTCTAAACATAAACACTGAAAATGGGGAAATTTTAGCGCTGAAAAGTTTTGACTTTGAATCGCTGAAAACTTTCCAGTTCCAAGTTGTTGCCTCAGACTCTGGAACTCCGTCATTAAGCAACAACGTCACAGTCAACGTCTTCATCCTGGATCAGAACGACAACGCTCCAGTCATCCTGTATCCACTCAGCTCCAACGGTTCTGCTCAAGGTGTGGAGGAGATTCCCCGAAACGTCAACGCAGGACACTTGGTGACTAAAGTCAGAGCCTATGACGCTGATATAGGATATAACGGCTGGTTGCTCTTTTCACTGCAGGAAGTGACTGACCACAGTCTCTTTGCTTTGGACCGCTATACAGGACAGATCAGAACACTTCGCTCATTCACAGAGACAGACGAGGCTGAGCATAAACTGCTCATACTGGTCAAAGACAACGGCAACGTTTCTCTCTCAGCAACAGCTACTGTGATTGTCAAACTTGTGGAGCCCAAAGAGGCTTTTGCAGCTTCTGATGTTAAAAGTGCGACAAAAGATGATGAGGACAGTAACGTCATATTTTACCTCATGATAACTTTGGGCGCAGTTTCTGTACTTTTTCTCATAAGCATCATCGTGCTGATTGCAATGCAGTGCTCCAAATCCACAGACTATACTTCTAAATATTTGCCAGAGACTAATTATGATGGGACACTGTGTCACAGCATCCAGTACAGATCAGGAGAGAAGCGGTACATGCTAGTTGGACCCAGAATGAGTATAGGATCTACTATAGTTCCGGGCAGTCATGCAAATACACTAGTGCTTCCTGATAGGAGACGCACATCTGAAGAGGTAAGGAATATTCAACATTTTCCAATTAAATAAATGCACAGTACATTCGCATTCATGCACTGATTATAGTTTGTGGAAATTTGTGTTTACAACTAATACTTATGGAAACAACTTGAGCGATATCCAAGAACATCTGCCAAGATTTTATTCGTAAGAATTATTCTTCTCTCTCTGTGTCAGTATAAAATGAAATGAGTTAGGCTTTTCTTTAAAATACGAGACAAGTCATTTTAGACATAGAGTATATTTAATATATTAAATGCCATTCTAAAGTCAAACAACTTTTAAAAAACATCCAGCTGCAAAGACAGATTAAGGAACTAAAACAGATTTAAAAAACAGTATTTTAATTAGGGGTGTTTTTACGTTTTTCTTCTTTATAAAAAATATGAACGATAACAACGCATAACTCAACTGGACCAAGGTGAAGTTTCTGACTATCGCTTTACATGGTGTTGAAAATCCTGTTTCAAGTATGTGTAGTTGTAACTCATGTAACGAACCAGGAATCTTAACTTGTTCTTTGCAACAATTGTAACGATACAGAGTAAACATTTAATATTCCTACATGATGAGAATACAACAAAAGAAGCATTGGGTTGGTATTACCCCAGGGTACTCATTTTACTTATTTTTAACTAATGCATTACTAGTGTGTTGTCTGCAGTTAGACTTTTGGTCATGTGGTGTCAGTATAATGGAAGCAAAGTCAGGATTAATAGTTTGTCGTTACTGTGTGTATGTTTTAGATGTTTGGACTCATAATTTAAGCACACAAGAAGGAATAGCCTCAGCCACAGTAGCGTGTGATTGAAGGTGAAGGCTTGTCTCTTTTCAACTATCGATCGCGTTTGGTCACAGATTTACAGGCAGATACAGAACAGTGTACCATTCAGCTGGTACGCTAATACTTCGTTTCACCGAAGAGAAACACTTGGTCGCATGGTGTCAGTACAATATCACAAGTCAGCAGTGTGTGACGTTGTCTCATTGTAATGTGGTTCCTCCTCCTGATAAGGCTCTCACTTCGACGTTACCGCATTCTCTTCTGTTCTCATTCTTCCCTGTAACTGCGATCATTTTATTCCTATTTTCTTAAGAACAGGATTGTTTACAGTAGTGAAAAACACTGTGTTCTATCACGACGTCGCGATGTTTTCTGTGATAGATCTTTGAACATTAAGGACAAGACCATGGAACAAAGAAAACGTGAACGAGAAATAGCGAGAGGATATCTGTTTGGATGTGTAGCTGTTGTGCTTTTGTGGACTGTAGCCTCAGCGCAATTAAGGTATTCGATCTCTGAAGAAGTTGAAGACGGAACTATGGTTGGAAACATAGCAAGAGATCTGGGATTAGATAAAAACACGTTGAAAGACCGGAAGTATCGAATTGTTTCAAGTACTGCGGATCCCCTTTTCTACGTGAATCCAAGCGATGGTGGTCTGTATGTGAGCAGAAAGATTGACAGAGAGGAGGTTTGTGCGCAGAGCAGTGCGTGTGTAATAAATGTGAAAACAGTGCTAGAAAACCCGCTGGAGGTCCATTATGTGGAAGTGGAGGTTGTAGATATAAATGACCATGAGCCCATTTTCCACGAAAAAGACAAGAAATTGGAGATTTCAGAGTCAGTGTTGCCCGGAGCACGAATCCAGCTGAAAGCTGCGCTTGATCGAGACATTGGTCAGTTTTCCGTGCAGCAGTATAAACTTAGCAACAACGACCATTTCCGTTTGGAAGTTAAGGATAAAGGAGACGATGGTAAAATACCTATTTTAGTTGTTCAAAAATCTTTAGACAGAGAAATAGCAGGAAGCCATTCACTAATACTGAAGGCCCTGGATGGGGGCAAACCTCCGAAATCAGGTGACATGAATATCCTGGTAAATGTTTTGGATATTAATGATAACGCACCTGCTTTCCCTAAACATGATTATTCTTTTACACTCAGTGAAAATATTCCCCTCGGCACAATAGTCGTACAAGTAAATGCAACGGATTTGGATGATGGGCCTAATGGAGAGATAGTTTACTCATTTAGCAACAGTATGAATCAAAATATATTAAATCTATTTGACATTGATTCAATGACAGGGGAAATAACGGTTAAAAATTTAATAGATTACGAAGAAAGGGACAAATATGAAATAGAAATCCAGGCATCAGATAAAGGTTTCGCTCCTCTTACCACAGAAAAAAGCGTCATAATCAAAATAGTTGATGTGAACGATAACGCACCTGAGATTGAGGTTACTTCGTTTTCAAATTCCATCCCTGAAGATTCCAGGCCTGGAACTACAGTAGCTCTTATTAGTGTAAATGATTTGGATTCTGGTCTTAATGGAAAAGTGATCTGCAGTGTAAATGAAGATGTACCGTTCATTCTATCAACATCCTTAAAAGACAAAATGTTTTCATTAGTGACCAAATCCCCTCTGGACAGAGAGAAACAGTCACAATATGAGTTGACAATAACAGCAAAAGACGCAGGTCAGCCTCCGTTATCATCTGAAAAGACAATAAGCGTTACGGTGTCAGATGTGAATGACAATAGTCCAGAGTTTTCACTCAGCCCATATACTTTCTATGTTACTGAGGGGAATAATCCAGGAGCTTCAGTGTTTTCTATTAAAGCCTCTGATCGTGATGAGAATGACAATGCGCGCATTTCCTATCATATTATTAGAGATGGAAGTGAAGATAATAAAGTCACTTCATTTCTAAACATAAACACTGAAAATGGGGAAATTTTAGCGCTGAAAAGTTTTGATTTTGAAACGCTGAAAACTTTCCAGTTCCAAGTTGTTGCCTCAGACTCTGGAACTCCGTCACTAAGCAACAACGTCACAGTCAACGTCTTCATCCTGGATCAGAACGACAACGCTCCAGTCATCCTGTATCCACTCAGCTCCAACGGTTCTGCTCAAGGTGTGGAGGAGATTCCCCGAAACGTCAACGCAGGACACTTGGTGACTAAAGTCAGAGCCTATGACGCTGATATAGGATATAACGGCTGGTTGCTCTTTTCACTGCAAGAAGTGACTGACCACAGTCTCTTTGCTTTGGACCGCTATACAGGACAGATCAGAACACTTCGCTCATTCACAGAGACAGACGAGGCTGAGCATAAACTGGTAATACTGGTCAAAGACAACGGCAACGTTTCTCTCTCAGCAACAGCTATTGTGATTGTCAAGCTTGTGGAGCCCAAAGAGGCTTTTGCAGCTTCTGATGTTAAAAGTGCGACAAAAGATGATGAGGACAGTAACGTCATATTTTACCTCATGGTAACTTTGGGAGCAGTTTCTGTACTTTTTCTCGTCAGCATCATCGTGCTGATTGCAATGCAGTGCTCCAAATCCACAGACTATACGTCTAAATATCTGCCAGAGACTAATTATGATGGGACACTGTGTCACAGCATCCAGTACAGATCAGGGGAGAAGCGGTACATGCTAGTTGGACCCAGAATGAGTATAGGATCTACTATAGTTCCGGGCAGTCATGCAAATACTCTAGTGCTTCCTCACAGGAGAAGGACATCTGAAGAGGTAAGAGATATTAAACGTTTTTATTTTATTTTACGAAATAAGCATATTTCTATTCATGAATTTGTGATGGCTTAAGAAAGCTTACGTACTCATAACCAGACCTCTTACAGAAAACCCTAATGTGTTTCTGGCAACATATGCAGTATTTTATGTCCTAAAACATTTGTCCACGTTTGTCATATTTTGAAGCTTCTTAACCTGACACTTAGCAGTTTATAATATACTTATGTTTTTCTAATATATGTAAATATCAGTCCTTACGCAACCACCTTAATGGGCCGTAGTTTTCCTTGTCGTTTGTAATTGCTGTCCATGGTGCTGAAAAGGATTCCCATGCTTTCTCTGTTCCTCGAATATTACAAGTACAAAAAGAAAACCTACAGTTTGTAGATCATTTAACGTATTGTTTTGGCTTTAGAAAATAACGTTAGATCATTTTCTGAAAGGCCGTGTTTTTGTTTTTTGGGGGTTTTGTTTATTAGGGGAAGCATTGAGATCTCTTATTGACTCTGGACACCACGTCTTTATCTTGTCTTGTGGCGTGACAGTATGAGTTGTAGCCAAGTATAAAACAATTTCGCATTAAACAGATGTGATAAAAACTGGACGAATTCTCTGCTGTGAGACACCTGCTCGCATGGTGTCAGTGCGATAACAAAAATCAGCAGCTCAAGATATTGTCGTCATAGCTTTGTAATCAGTCCTCCTCACACCAGCCTCAGTACAACATTAGCGCAGTTTTTCTGTTCTTATTCTAGTCTGCGTTTGCCTCATTTTACCTGTTTAAAAAGGGAGTATTTGTAATCAGGTAACCCCTGGAGTCGTTTTAAACGTCAAAAAACTATTTGTGATGGATTACTGGTGATTTTGGATAGGACCATGGAACAAAGAAAACGCCAGTCGGAAATGAGGAGAGGATGTCTGGTAGGATGTGTAGCTGCTGTGCTTTTGTGGACTGTAGCCTCAGCGCAATTACGATATTCGATCTCTGAAGAAGTTAAAAAAGGAACTATAGTTGGAAACATAGCAAGAGATCTGGGATTAGATAAAAACACGTTGAAAGACCGGAAGTATCGGATTGTTTCAAGTAACGATGATCCCCTTTTCTACGTGAATCCAAACGATGGCGTTCTGTATGTGAGTCGGAAGATTGACAGAGAAGAGGTGTGCGTGCAGAGCAGTGCGTGTGTGATAAATGTGAAAACAGTGCTAGAAACCCCACTGGAGGTCCACTATGTTGAAGTGGAAGTTTTGGATGTAAATGACCATTCACCTACTTTTTCGGAAAATAGTGCTACACTGGAGATTTCAGAGTCAGTGTTGCCCGGGACACGATTTCAGCTGAAAGCCGCCCGGGATCGAGACAGTGGTCAGTTTTCAGTGCAGCGATATATAATTAGCAACAACGAACATTTCCGTTTGGAGGTTAAGGATAAACGAGATGACGTAAAAATACCAATTTTAGTTGTTCAAAAATCTTTAGACAGGGAAACGGCAAGAAGCCATTCACTAATACTGGCAGCACTTGATGGGGGTAAACCACCAAAATCTGGTAACATGAATATTCTCGTAAATGTTTTGGATGTTAATGATAACGCGCCTATTTTTTCTAAAGACGTTTATTCAGTGACACTAAATGAAAATGTTCAGGTAGGAACACCAATTATTCAGGTAAATGCAACAGACTTGGATGATGGCCCTAACGGAGATGTGGTTTACTCATTTAGCAACAGTATGCATCAAAACATATTAAGCATTATTGATATTAATTCACTAACAGGACAATTAACTGTTAAAGGTTTAATAGATTATGAGGAGCAGGACGGATATGAAATAGAAATCCAGGCATCAGATAGAGGCCTGGCTCCTCTAACCACAGAAAAAAGTGTAAATATTAAGATAATTGATGTGAATGATAACGCACCTGAGATTGAGGTAACATCATTTTCAAGCTCAATACCAGAAGATTCCAGGCCTGGAACTACAGTAGCTCTTATTAGTGTAAATGATTTGGACTCTGGTCTTAATGGAAAAGTGATCTGCAGTGTAAATGAAGATGTACCGTTCATTCTATCAACATCCTTAAAAGACAAAATGTTTTCATTAGTGACCAAATCCCCTCTGGACAGAGAGAAACAGTCACAATACGAGTTGACAATAACAGCAAAAGACGCAGGTCAGCCTCCGTTATCATCTGAAAAGACAATAAGCGTTACGGTGTCAGATGTGAATGACAACAGTCCAGAGTTTTCACTCAGCCCATATACTTTCTATGTTACTGAGGGGAATAATCCAGGAGCTTCAGTGTTTTCTGTTAAAGCCTCTGATCGTGATGAGAATGACAATGCGCGCATTTCCTATCATATTATTAGAGATGGAAGTGAAGATAATAAAGTCACTTCATTTCTAAACATAAACACTGAAAATGGGGAAATTTTAGCTCTGAAAAGTTTTGATTTTGAAACACTGAAAACTTTCCAGTTCCAAGTTGTTGCCTCAGACTCTGGAACTCCGTCACTAAGCAACAACGTCACAGTCAACGTCTTCATCCTGGATCAGAACGACAACGCTCCAGTCATCCTGTATCCACTCAGCTCCAACGGTTCTGCTCAAGGTGTGGAGGAGATTCCTCGAAACGTCAACGCAGGACACTTGGTGACTAAAGTCAGAGCCTATGACGCTGATATAGGATATAACGGCTGGTTGCTCTTTTCACTGCAAGAAGTGACTGACCACAGTCTCTTTGCTTTGGACCGCTATACAGGACAGATCAGAACACTTCGCTCATTCACAGAGACAGACGAGGCTGAGCATAAATTGCTCATACTGGTCAAAGACAACGGCAACGTTTCTCTCTCAGCAACAGCTACTGTGATTGTCAAACTTGTGGAGCCCAAAGAGGCTTTTGCAGCTTCTGATGTTAAAAGTGCAGCAAAAGATGATGAGGACAGTAATGTCATATTTTACCTCATGATAACTTTGGGAGCAGTTTCTGTACTTTTTCTCGTCAGCATCGTGGTGCTGATTGCAATGCAGTGCTCCAAATCCACAGACTATACTTCTAAATATCTGCCAGAGACTAATTATGATGGGACACTGTGTCACAGCATCCAGTACAGATCAGGGGAGAAGCGGTACATGCTAGTTGGACCCAGAATGAGTATAGGATCTACCATAGTACCTGGCAGCCATGCAAATACACTAGTGCTTCCCGACAGGAGGAGAGCGTCCGAGGAGGTAAGACATTTGCGTCACATTTCCTGGTCTCAATCCTTCCTTACATTTGTTTTATTAGTAGCGCGTCTGGAATGAAATTAATGGCATGCTTCGTAACGAAATAACCATTTAAGACGACAAGGTCGTGAATATTTACTATTCTTAAAGTAATCAAAAAACAACTTTTGCAATTTGTCTTTGAACAGTGATGAACGTGGGATTTTTTTTCCCACAATCTCCACTGTTTTCTCTTCTTTTCCGTTTCCTTCTCTTCTATTCCCAACCTTCTTTTGCTTAAAACACTGGCATAAATGAAATAAGGAGCCTGAGCAATCCAAAAGCCTCAGCATGTGTCAGGCAGCACTGTAGTGCACAGCATTAGCAGTTCTTTATTGGACTCGCTTGATTGAGTTTCTATTGAACTGAAATATTTTTTTATACTTACTGATGTTAACGCAGCGTGTTGACTCATATCACTTTATTTTGTCGTGTAATAACTGTTTCTTGTATAATGTTATGCCGACCCTTCTGATGTTTTTGAGATTTGTGTCACTTTTTTTGTCAAACATGAAAAAAATCTGTTATAATATTTTTCCCTGCAGTGAGAACGCAGATCGCGTGGTGTCAGTGTAATCCAAACAGGAAGCCTTGCACGAGTTTCCCACCAGGGTTGTTTGGTTCCATTTCTTTTTTCGCGGCCGTTGTTGAGCTTACTACCGTGTTTCTTTGGCATTATGTCCCTCATTGTAGACAGAAGATGAGTATTTTCATATAAGGAACGTTTGGATTTTGTCGTTATGTTGCAGCAATCGATTATCTGAAGACATACTTGTGATCTAGGGTGTAACCATGGAACAAAGAAGACACGAGAGGCGAAGTGGGAGAGGATCTTTCCTTAGCTGCATGGCTGCTGTGCTTTTGTGCACTGTGGCTTCGGCGCAGATGCGATATTCTGTCTCGGAGGAGGTTAACGAAGGGACTGTGGTAGGAAACATCGCAAAAGATCTGGGAATAGATAAAAGCACATTAAAAGAGAGAAAGTATCGGATTGTTAATAGTGATGTAGATCCGCTTTTCCATGTAAATCCAAATGACGGTATCCTGTATGTGAGTCGGAAGATTGACAGAGAAGAGGTGTGCGCGGAGAGCACTTCGTGTTTAATAAATCTGAAAACTGTACTAGAAAACCCGCTGGAGATACATTACGTTGCAGTGGAGGTGTTGGATGTAAATGACCACTCTCCTCGTTTTCCACAGGAAGAGAAAAGGCTGGAAATTTCAGAGTCTGCGTTACCCGGTGTACGTATACCGTTACAGCCCGCACGAGATCCAGACGGCGGTCCTTTTACCATTCAGCAGTATAAACTTAGCTCAAACGACCACTTTCGGTTAGAAGTAAAGGATAAGGGAGAAGATGGGAAAATACCAATATTAATTGTGCAGAAATCTTTGGATAGGGAAGCAGCGGGAACCCATTCATTAGCACTGACGGCCCTGGATGGGGGCAAACCTGCTAAATCTGGAGAGATGACAATTCTAATATATGTTTTGGACATTAATGATAACGCACCTGTTTTCTCCCAAGATGTTTATTCTGTTACGCTTAATGAAAATGCTCCTGTAGGTACAGTAGTCGTCCAAGTGAATGCAACGGATTTAGATGACAGTCAAAACGGAGATATCGTTTACTCATTTAGCAGTGTTGTTCATCCTAGGTTATTGAAGCTTTTTGACATAAACCCTGTGACAGGTGAGATAACTGTAAAAGGGCAGATAGACTATGAGGAGAAGGATAAATATGAAATTGATATTCAAGCTTCAGATAAAGGTCTTGCTCCTCTATCAACACAAAAGAGTGTAAATATTAAGATAGTTGATGTGAATGACAATGCGCCTGAGATTGAAGTTACTTCATTTTCAAGCTCAATCCCAGAAGATTCCAGACCAGGAACTACAGTAGCTATTATAAGTGTAAATGATTTGGATTCTGGTCTTAATGGAAAAGTCATTAGTTCCTTAGGTGACGATGTTCCGTTTGCATTGTCACCATCTTTACAGGACAAAATGTATTCATTAGTGACCAAATCTCCTCTGGACAGAGAGAAACAGTCACAATACGAGTTGACAATAACGGCAAAAGACGCAGGTCAGCCTCCGTTATCATCTGAAAAGACAATAAGTGTTACGGTGTCCGATGTGAATGACAACAGTCCAGAGTTTTCACTCAGCCCATATACTTTCTATGTTACTGAGGGGAACAGTCCAGGAGCTTCAGTGTTTTCTGTTAAAGCCTCTGATCGTGATGAGAATGACAATGCGCGCATTTCCTATCATATTATCAGAGACGGAAGTGAAGAGAATAAATTCACTTCATTTCTAAACATAAACTCTGAAAATGGGGAAATTTTAGCACTGAAAAGTTTTGACTTTGAAACGATGAAAACTTTCCAGTTCCAAGTTGTTGCCTCAGATTCTGGAACTCCGTCACTAAGCAACAATGTCACAGTCAACGTCTTCATCCTGGATCAGAACGACAACGCTCCAGTCATCCTGTATCCACTCAGCTCCAACGGTTCTGCTCAAGGTGTGGAGGAGATTCCCCGAAACGTCAACGCAGGACACTTGGTGACTAAAGTCAGAGCCTATGACGCTGATATAGGATATAACGGCTGGTTGCTCTTTTCACTGCAGGAAGTGACTGACCACAGTCTCTTTGCTTTGGACCGCTATACGGGACAGATCAGAACACTTCGCTCATTCACAGAGACAGACGAGGCTGAGCATAAACTACTCATACTGGTCAAAGACAACGGCAACGTTTCTCTCTCAGCAACAGCTACTGTGATTGTCAAACTTGTGGAGCCCAAAGAGGCTTTTGCAGCTTCTGATGTTAAAAGTGCAGCAAAAGTTACTGATGAGGACAGTAACGTCATATTTTACCTCATGATAACTTTGGGAGCAGTTTCTGTACTTTTTCTCATAAGTATCATAGTGTTGATTGCAATGCAGTGCTCCAAATCCACAGACTATACTTCTAAATATCTGCCAGAGACTAATTATGATGGGACACTGTGTCACAGCATCCAGTACAGATCAGGAGAGAAGCGGTACATGCTCGTTGGACCCAGAATGAGTATAGGATCTACTATAGTACCAGGAAGCCATGCAAATACTTTAGTGCTTCCTGATAGGAGAAAGACATCTGAGGTAAGGCATATTTAAAGAACCTTTTTCCCAAAACCTACTCTAAATGCATCAATATGCACCAGGCACAAACTGATTTGTTTAGTGTGAACCTTTATTTTATGACAAATGTATGTCAGAAAAAAGACATTACTATTTCAACACAGCCTAACAAAAAAACAAGAAAGAAAGAAAGAAAGAAAGAAAGAAAGAAAGAAAGAAAGAAAGAAAGAAAGAAAGAAAGAAAGAAAGAAAGAAAGAAAGAAAGAAAGAAAGAAAGAAAGAAAGAAAGAAAGAAAGAAAGAAAGAAAGATTTTTTTTTTAATTTACCTGAATAGGTTTCACTGAGTCTGACTGAGTTGGATAACTTTTTAGTCAAAATGATGACGAGATTGTGATCATGGTAAAACTAAGAATTCTTTTGATGATTTGGCATGACATGGATTTGCTGCTTTTAAGTAGAACTTTTAACATTATGCACAATACTGTTTATTTCTTTGACCAAGCATACTCTATGGTATATACTTTTCTATGGCCTTAGCATACTTTTAGAAAAAGGGGTACTCATTTGTTTACCTTGGCAAACTTTGTGTGTTGGTCATTACATTTTCCTTTATGATTAGGCGGTTAGTAGGTCTCAGTTGCTTGAATTGGACAAGAACAAATAGACGAAACGTCATTGTCTGTCTTTTCATGCTGTCTTCATGTCCTTTTTCTTGAACATTATCTTTCATAACCCAAGATGACCATATTTTCTCTGGTAGTAGCAGATAAGATCAGTCTGCAAACAAAACTGACTGAATGTATTGTAGCAATAGACTACAAAAAGTTAAAATTCCTCTGGTGACTTGTGTAGGAAATGTAATATTGTCAGAAAATGTAGCTAGAAATTCTTGAAGTTTATGGCATGTGCTGTCCATGGTCCTGACCATGTTTATGCTCACTTCACAGTAAACAATCCCAACAGAGCTCTATTAGCTGTAACTGATATGATATATAAATCAAATTTAATGACATGAAGTAATTTAATTTACTGGTCATTTAGAGGGAATCTTCTCCACACTTTCAGATACTTTTTTTCTTTGAGCGTTTTTTCAAGAGTGCACTACCTTATCATTTATTTACAAATACCCCTCAATTTATGTCGAAAACTTCAAAATAAGAATAACACATGAGTTTGATCTTTCGATTTAAGTTTCACATAGTTCTGATTTTCTGTAGTGATTGTTTTGCTCACAAGGTGTCAGTATAGTGAAAAGAGACAGCATTAAATGTGTTTTCTATCGTTGCATTTTGATTGAGCCTCTTGATAGCGTCCCGGTTTGGATATTAAAGCAGTCGTTTCTGAGCTTGGGAATACGCTGTTCGTGCTTATGACTGTTTTAGGAAAAGGGTGATTGTTCTTTACTCATGGACGATTTGTATTGGATCGCTGCAGTGCTGGATTGCCCTTATAAGTGACACTGATGCTTTCGGGTGTAACCATGGAACAAAGAGGACATGAGAAAGGAATGGGGAGACGACGCGATGTCATCTGCATTGTTGTCCTGTTTTTGTGGAGCTTGGCGTCGGCACAATTAAGGTATTCAATCTCAGAGGAAACTAACGAGGGAACGGTTGTTGGAAACATCGCAAAAGATCTAGGATTAGATAAAAGCACACTGAAAACAAGGAAGTACAGGATTGTTTCTAGCGGTGCTGAACCCCTTTTCCACGTAAATCAGAACGATGGTATCCTGTATGTGAGCCGAAAGATCGACAGAGAAGAGGTGTGCGCGAAGAGCAGTACGTGTGTGATAAATGTTAAAACTGTGCTAGAAAATCCACTGGAGGTCCATTACGTAGGAGTAGATGTGCTAGATATAAATGACCATGCTCCAGTTTTTCCAGAGGAAAATAAAATACTGGAGATTTCAGAATCCGTTCTACCCGGAGCACGATTTCAGTTAAAACCTTCACGGGATCTAGACAGTGGTCAGTTTTCTGTGCAGCAGTATAAACTTAACCACAACGACCACTTCCGTTTGGAAGTGAGGGATAAAGGAGATGATGGTAAAATACCTATACTGGTTTTACAAAAAGCACTAGATAGGGAAGCAGCGCACATTCACTCATTGGTGCTAACGGCACTAGATGGGGGGAAGCCACCAAAATCTGGAGACATGAACATTTTGGTAAATGTTTTGGATGTGAATGATAACACGCCCATTTTCTCAAAAGATCTTTATTCGGTTAAGCTCAATGAAAATGCTCCTGTAGGTACAGAAGTCATACAAGTGAATGCAACTGATCCAGATCACAGTCAGAACGGAGAGGTAGTTTACTCATTTGGCAACAGTGTGAGTAATAATGTGTTTAACCTTTTTGATATTGACCAGTCAACAGGAAAGATAACTGTAAAAGGTCTGCTAGATTATGAGCAAAAGGATAAATATGAGATTGAAATTCAGGCGTCAGATAGAGGTTCGGCTCCGTTAACTACGGAAAAGAGTGTAATTATTAAGATTGTTGATGTAAATGATAACGCACCGGAGATTGAGGTTACTTCATTTTCAAGCTCTATCCCAGAAGATTCCAGACCTGGAACTACAGTAGCTCTTATCAGTGTAAATGATTTGGACTCTGGAGTCAATGGAAAAGTCATTTGTTCATTAGGTGACGATGTTCCGTTTGCATTGTCACCATCTTTACAGGACAAAATGTATTCATTAGTGACCAAATCTCCTCTGGACAGAGAGAAACAGTCACAATACGAGTTGACAATAACGGCAAAAGACGCAGGTCAGCCACAGTTATCATCTGAAAAGACAATAAGCGTTACGGTGTCAGATGTGAATGACAACAGTCCAGAGTTTTCACTCAGCCCATATACTTTCTATGTTACTGAGGGGAATAATCCAGGAGCTTCGGTGTTTTCTGTTAAAGCCTCTGATCGTGATGAGAATGACAATGCGCGCATTTCCTATCATATTATCAGAGACGGAAGTGAAGATAATAAAGTCACTTCATTTCTAAACATGAACTCTGAAAATGGGGAAATTTTAGCGCTGAAAGGTTTTGACTTTGAATCGCTGAAAACTTTCCAATTCCAAGTTGTTGCCTCAGATTCTGGAACTCCATCACTAAGCAACAATGTCACAGTCAACGTCTTCATCCTGGATCAGAACGACAACGCTCCAGTCATCCTGTATCCACTCAGCTCCAACGGCTCGACTAAAGGCGTGGAGGAGATTCCCCGAAACGTCAACGCAGGACACTTGGTGACTAAAGTCAGAGCCTATGACGCTGATATAGGATATAACGGCTGGTTGCTCTTTTCACTGCAAGAAGTGACTGACCACAGTCTCTTTGCTTTGGACCGCTATACAGGACAGATCAGAACACTTCGCTCATTCACAGAGACAGACGAGGCTGAGCATAAACTGCTCATACTGGTCAAAGACAACGGCAACGTTTCTCTCTCAGCAACAGCTACTGTGATTGTCAAACTTGTGGAGCCCAAAGAGGCTTTTGCAGCTTCTGATGTTAAAAGTGCAGCAAAAGATGATGAGGACAGTAATGTCATATTTTACCTCATGATAACTTTGGGCGCAGTTTCTGTGCTTTTTCTCATAAGCATCATCGTGCTGATTGCAATGCAGTGCTCCAAATCCACAGACTATACTTCTAAATATCTGCCAGAGACTAATTATGATGGGACACTGTGTCACAGCATCCAGTACAGATCAGGAGAGAAGCGGTACATGTTAGTTGGACCCAGAATGAGTATAGGATCTACTATAGTACCTGGGAGTCATGCAAATACTCTAGTGCTACCTGATCGGAGACGAGCATCTGAAGAGGTAAGACATTTATGTTAGAGAACGCAATAGTTTGCAGTCATATTACTTCATTCACCTTCTATAACTTCACAGAAAGGCATTTGGACCAGCCGTTATTCACTGTCCGTTTTCTTGAGATAGTATTCATATCCCGATTAGAAAATTATTTTAAAAATAAATTTAAATACTATAAATATTTTGTATAAAAATATCAGACTATTAGTATTTAAAGTTATTATCTGGAAACATCTAACGTTTTTCAGAATCTAATTATACTGTCTCTACTTAGAACCTTCTAATTAGCTAATGAGGAAAAGTGATTTTCAGATTCCTCTAAGCCTGTAAGTCAAAGTAAATAAAGATGCTCCTTTAGAATTACCTGGAAACAGCTGCAGTATTTTGACTTTCTTGCAATACACAACGAATTCGCACGGTGTCAGTGTGCTGGCAAAAGACAGACTGTATCTTGTCGTCATTGCATTAGGGTTCCACATTTTTATTATCTCCTGGGTTCCCTACAGACAGAATAAGTTGAATGGATGCTGCGATCGTTTTACAAATTTTCCGGATTTGTTACGTCTTTTGAAATAAGCATCTCATAGGTATGTGCGTGTTGGACTCTTTTCTTATGACACTGTGACTTACACCGCGAAGAGTTGGTTAATTTTGTTTTAATGATGGGACAAAGAGGATGCGACCGAACGTGGATGAAAGGACGGAGTGTTGTGTGCTTGATCGCTATGCTTCTGTGCGGTGTGGCATCGGCTCAATTAAGATATTCCATTTCTGAGGAAGTTGAAGAAGGAACTGTGGTTGGAAATGTAGCAAAAGATTTGGGATTAGAGAAAAGCACACTAAAAGGCAGGAAATACCGGATTGTAACTAGTGCCATAGATCCTCTTTTTAATGTGGATCAAAACGACGGGATCCTGTACGCGAGGAGAAAAATCGACCGGGAAGAGGTTTGCGAGCGGAGCAGTACTTGTACAATAAATCTGAAAACGGTGCTAGAAAACCCACTGGAAGTTCATTATGTTGCTATAGAAGTGGTGGATTTAAATGACCATTCTCCCACATTCCCTGAAAAAGAGACAACACTGGAGATTTTTGAGTCTGTGCTACCAGGCGTGCGAATTCCGCTGCAACCCGCACGAGATCCAGACAGTGGCCCCTTCTCTCTTCAGCAGTATAAACTTAGCTCTAATGACCACTTTCGTTTGGAAGTTAAAGACTCAGGAGACGACGGTAAAATACCTGTACTGATTGTTCAAAAATCTTTAGACAGAGAGACTGCAGGAAGCCACACGCTCATACTAACGGCCATGGACGGGGGTAAACCTCCGAAATCGGGTACTATGAATATTCTAGTCAGTGTTTTAGATGTAAATGATAATGGCCCCATTTTCTCTAAAGATGTTTACACAGTGATGCTTCATGAAAATGCTCCGGTAGATACAACAGTCATTCAGGTAAACGCAACAGATTTAGATGATGGACCCAACGGGGATGTGGTTTATTCGTTTAGCAATGGCGTGAATCGTAAATTCTTTAAGCTTTTTGATATTAATCAGAAAACAGGTGAGATCATTGTAAAAGGGTTAATAGACTATGAGGAGAGAGACAGATACGAAATTGAAATTCAGGCATCAGACAAAGGCCTGCCTCCAATGGCTACACAAAAAAGCGTGATTATTAAGATAGTTGATGTGAATGATAACGCACCTGATATAGAGGTTACATCATTTTCCAGCTCTATCCCAGAAGATTCCAGACCTGGAACTACAGTAGCTCTTATCAGTGTAAATGATTTGGACTCTGGAGTGAATGGAAAGGTTATTTGTAGTGTAATTGATGATGTCCCTTTTGTTTTATCACCATCTTTACAGGACAAAATGTATTCATTAGTAACCAAGACAACTCTAGACAGAGAGAAACAGTCACAATATATAATAACAGTAGTTGCAAAAGACGGTGGCCAACCATCGCTATCATCTGAAAACACAATAAGTGTTACGGTGTCCGATGTGAATGACAACCGTCCAGAGTTTTCACTCAGCCCATATACTTTCTATGTTACTGAAGGGAACAGTCCAGGAGCTTCAGTGTTTTCTGTTAAAGCCTCTGATCGTGATGAGAATGACAATGCGCGCATTTCCTATCATATTATCAGAGATGGAAATGAAGATAATAAAGTCACTTCATTTCTAAACATAAACACTGATAATGGCGAAATTTTAGCGCTGAAAAGTTTTGACTTTGAAACACTGAAAACTTTCCAGTTCCAAGTTGTTGCCTCAGACTCTGGAACTCCGTCATTAAGCAACAACGTCACAGTCAACGTCTTCATTCTGGATCAGAACGACAACGCTCCAGTCATCCTGTATCCACTCAGCTCCAACGGCTCGACTAAAGGCGTGGAGGAGATTCCCCGAAACGTCAACGCAGGACACTTGGTGACTAAAGTCAGAGCCTATGACGCTGATATAGGATATAACGGTTGGTTGCTATTTTCACTGCAAGAAGTGACTGACCATAGTCTCTTTGCTTTGGACCGCTATACAGGACAGATCAGAACACTTCGCTCATTCACAGAGACAGACGAGGCTGAGCATAAACTGCTCATACTGGTCAAAGACAACGGCAACTTTTCTCTCTCAGCAACAGCTACTGTGATTGTCAAACTTGTGGAGCCCAAAGAGGCTTTTGCAGCTTCTGATGTTAAAAGTGCAGCAAAAGATGATGAGGACAGTAATGTCATATTTTACCTCATGATAACTTTGGGCGCAGTTTCTGTGCTTTTTCTCGTCAGCATCATCGTTCTGATTGCGATGCAGTGCTCCAAATCTACAGACTATACTTCTAAATATTTGCCAGAGACTAATTATGATGGGACACTGTGTCACAGCATCCAGTACAGATCGGGAGAGAAGCGGTACATGCTAGTTGGACCCAGAATGAGTATAGGATCTACCATAGTTCCGGGTAGCCATGCAAATACTCTAGTGCTACCTGATAGGAGACGCACATCTGAAGAGGTAAGAAAGACTTTATTTAAACAGTTGTTTTGAGAGTAGTTCACAATTCTCAGACACTCCAAAAAATACTGACTCAACATATTTAGAGCTTTATTTCCGTTGATATAAATATGTTCAAAGTGCTGCGTTAAACTTTCTCTTTATAACAGCTGAATAGAAACAGAACATAAATTTGTCGTGTGTATTCATCACCCAAACTAGCTGTGTGTGTGTTAATGAGATCGTTGTTGTATGTGTTTGCTAACAAGTAACGAGGTGATCTGTTAAAATCATAAATTAAACTACAGTTAGTGTGCTGTGGTTTAATGTTAATTTTTATCCCTTTTGCCTTTGAAACTGAAAATATCTAATCAATCAGAAACAGACAACCTTTCGACTGAACATGAAAGATTTAATTTTAAAAATTCAAGAAAACAATAATTGCTTTTCAGAACTAGAACACCTGAAACATTTCTTTGGTAGTTTTCCCACTTTAGAGGCCCTTGACAAAACTGTAGCAGATTTCAAGGAATTGCAGGGAACTGAATTGTATCACTGAAGTTACTGGGTGTTCTATATTTTCCAAATGAGGAAGCCACAGTGATGACCTTTTAGAATGATGGGCGTGCTCAGAGCAAATTATGGCGCAATTTCTGACGTTTAAAAGTCATTATCGATAATGACACCGTGTTTTAATACATATAATGCTGTCTTATTGTCGTTGGATAGTTAAATCTATAACGCGCATGTTTATTTAATTCCCATAACATTTATGTGTGCTGAAAGTGTATCAGACTTTGTCGGTGTGCGTCTGCCTGTGGTCGGTAGTGTTGCTGTCCGTAGTGCTGAAAGTTGTTTCAGTTCTACAAGCCTTTTTATTAGAAATAATACAGAAATAACTCATATAGATTTCCAAAGAAGGAACCTTACAAATCATCGATAATATATCTTATTCTTAGCAGAACGCTGTTTTGTTTCCTGCAGTTGCCAAATAGTTTTGTTGCTTGAATTTAGTTGATTTTATTTCATTTCTTAGGTTCACGGTGCTGCAATAACGTCATATATCGCATGGTGTCGGTGTAATTACAAATGTTTTCGTCTTTTTGTCGTCACCAGCTGGTCCAGCCCTGTATTTTGGCATTTCGTGCAACGAGCTTAAATAAGAAATCAGCTGCTTGTCGTTCTCGGTGGTGTGCACAGATAGGTTTAATTTATGGAAAGCAGGTTAAAAAGGAACCCTGCTGCACTTTATGTGTAAACGACACAATAATTGATCCTGAAGTCGTAATTTTATTCTGCACATAATGGAACAAAGAGGACGGCGGACGTGGATCGAGCGATGGAGATGCATAGTCTATGCGGTGGCATTGGTGATGTTTGGGAGCGAAGCCTCGGCTCAGATCAGATATTCCATCTCTGAAGAGGTTAAAGAAGGAAGTGTTGTTGGAAACATTGCGAAAGACGCGGGGATTGATAAGGTTACGCTGAAGGAAAGAAAGTACCGCATTGTTGGCAGTTCAAAGGAACCCCTTTTTCATTTGAATCAAGACGACGGTGTTCTGTATGTGAGCAGGAAAGTGGACAGGGAAGAGATTTGCGAACGAAGACTCGATTGTGTAATAAACCTTAAAACAGTGCTAGAAAATCCTCTGGAAATCCATTATGTGACCGTAGAGGTGGTGGATGTAAACGACCACTCCCCCATCTTTCCAGAGAAAGAGAAACGACTTGAAATATTTGAATCGACGATACCGGGTGCAAGATTTCAGCTCCAACCTGCACGAGACCCAGACGGTAGCCAGTTCTCTGTTCACCAGTATAAACTAAGTCACAGTGATCACTTTCGTTTGGAGTTAAAAGATAGAGATGATGGTAAAATGCCATTTCTAGTTTTACAGAAGCAGTTAGATAGAGAGGCTGCGAGAGAGCACAAGCTTCTCCTTACCGCTATTGATGGGGGGAGACCGCCAAAGTCGGGAACAACGCAAATACTGATTGAGGTACTTGATGTTAACGACAATGCACCTGTTTTTACACAAGATGTATACTCTGCTATGCTGAATGAAAACGCATCCCCCGGCACGTTAGTCATACGGGTGAATGCCACAGATTTAGATGAAGGAGCAAACGGTAAAATTGTTTACTCTTTTGGTAAGGAAGTAGAAATCAAACTGCAAAAACTGTTTTATATAGACTCGAGCACAGGGGAAATTAAAGTGACTGGTGAAATTGATTACGAAGAAAATGAACGCTATGAAATTGATATAAGAGCGTCTGATGAGGGGACAATCCCTTTATCAACAGACAAAAGTGTGATAATAAAGGTAATCGACCTGAACGATAACCCACCCGAGATTGAAGTCACGTCATTTTCTAAGTCAGTTCCCGAAGACTGTAGGATTGGAACAACAGTAGCTTTGATCAGCGTGAATGATTTAGATTCAGGTCCCAGTGGGAAAGTCTCCTGTGTCATACCTGAGGATGTTCCTTTTACTATATCGCCATCCCTCCAAGATAATATGTACGCCATAGTGACCAAGTCACTGCTGGACAGAGAAGAAAGGTATTTTTATGAACTTACAGTTGTTGCAAAGGATGCTGGTGTTCCATCACTCTTAAGTGAAAAGACAATAACTGTGGCGATATCAGACGTGAACGACAACAGGCCTCAGTTTTCAGTCAGTCCTTACATATTTTACATCACTGAAAATAACGATTTAGGTGCACAATTATTTTCAGTAAAGGCGTCCGATTGTGATGATAGTGATAATGCGCGTATTTCATATCACGTTTATCGGGACAACAGCGAAGGCAGTATGGCATTGTTTTTAAATATTAACTCGGAAAGTGGAGATGTTACGGCGCTGAAAAGTTTTGACTTTGAAACGCTGAAAACTTTCCAGTTCCAAATTGTTGCCTCAGATTCTGGAACTCCGTCACTAAGCAACAATGTCACAGTCAACGTCTTCATCCTGGATCAGAACGACAACGCTCCAGTCATCCTGTATCCACTCAGCTCCAATGGTTCTGCTCAAGGTGTGGAGGAGATTCCCCGAAACGTCAACGCAGGACACTTGGTGACTAAAGTCAGAGCCTATGACGCTGATATAGGATATAACGGCTGGTTGCTTTTTTCACTGCAAGAAGTAACTGACCACAGTCTCTTTGCTTTGGACCGCTATACAGGACAGATCAGAACACTTCGCTCATTCACAGAGACAGACGACGCTGAGCATAAACTGCTCATACTGGTCAAAGACAACGGCAACGTTTCTCTCTCAGCAACAGCTACTGTGATTGTCAAACTTGTGGAGCCCAAAGAGGCTTTTGCGGCTTCTGATGTTAAAAGTGCAGCAAAAGATGATGAGGACGACAATAACGTGATATTTTACCTCATGATAACTTTGGGCGCAGTTTCTGTACTTTTTCTCGTCAGCATCATCGTGCTGATTGCGATGCAGTGCTCCAAATCCACAGACTATACTTCTAAATATCTACCAGAGACTAATTATGATGGGACACTGTGTAACAGCATCCAGTACAGATCAGGAGAGAAGCGGTACATGCTAGTTGGACCCAGAATGAGTATAGGATCTACTATAGTTCCGGGTAGCCATGCAAATACACTTGTGCTTCCAGATAGGAGATGCACATCTGAAGAGGTAAGAAAGGCTTTATTTTAACAGGATTTTTTTTTTTTTTTTTTTGAGTAGTTCACAATTCTCAGACACTCCAAATACTGACTCTACATATTTAGAGTTTGAATTCGGTTGATATAAATATGTTCAAAGTGCTGCGTTAAACTTTTTCTTTATAACAGCTGAATAGAAATAGAACACAAATGTGTAGTGTATATTCATCACACAAACTGATGAGTATGAGTATCCTATGAGTATAGGATCTACCATGCAAATACACTAATGCTACCTGATCGGAGAGGGACATCTGAAGAGGTAAGAATGTCTCTCTTAATTTGAATATCTCATGAAGTAAAATTAACATTAATATGTTTTTGGAGGAGTTTGAACGAGATGATTTTGTTCATGTTGAAATGATGTCGAGTGCACTTTTCCCGTGTTTTGCTTGACCCCTCGACACGAAGTTGAAGCTTTTAAACACTATTTTTATTATCTCCATTGTAACGTCAGCTCGCATGGTGTCACTGTTTGTGAAAATTAACGACTCCCGACTGTACGTCTTCTACGTCAGTAGTTTTGCGCTACAGTATTTCTCGACAGGGTGCACTTGCGCTTTGGGGGGCAATGGCTTTAAATCTTTGATACCCTCGGAAACATTATGTTTCGGAATCCTGGAATATTTGGTTTTCATCAGCTCCAGTGTTTCGGTGTAAATTCATATTTCAATGTTTAACCGTCCTGTTCCTATTATTTTACTTATTCTGTGAATTCGCCATGGCAAGACGGGGATGCGGAGTACTGTTGGAGCGCCTGGTCGTCTTTATTGTTTCTTTGGCTCTCACTATGAATTCTTCTTCCGCACAGCTGCGATACTCTATTCCCGAAGAGCTAACGGTGGGTTCTGTTGTTGGAAATATCGCTAAAGATTTAGGGATGGATCACAGTGCTTTGCATGCTAGAGGATTTCGCATCGTTTCTGGATCGACTGAACCCCTGTTTCAACTCAACAGCAACGGCATAGTACACGTTAACAGAAAAATAGACCGAGAAGAGGTGTGTGAACGGATAACCACCTGTATTCTCAACATAAAGACTGTGCTGGAGAATCCCTTAGAGGTCCACTACGTCGGCATTGAGGTTTTAGATGTAAATGACCACTCTCCCATCTTCACGGACAACCAGACGCATTTAGAGATATCCGAATCTGCTTTACCTGGGGCGCGATTTCAGCTACAAGGCGCCCGTGATCCAGACAGCGAGATGTTTTCTATTCAACAATATAAGCTCAGTCAAAATGACCATTTTCGTTTGGAGGTTAAGGATAGAGAAGAGGATGGCAAAATTCCTGTTTTGTTTTTACATAAAGCGCTGGACAAAGAGGCTGCGCGAAGTCACAGATTGCTTCTGACAGCAGTTGATGGAGGAAAGCCCGCTAGATCAGGGACGATGGAAATTATTGTTAATGTTCTGGATGTGAATGATAATATGCCAGTTTTTGCCAGAGACTCATACACTGCTGAACTTGATGAAAATTCACCAATTGGCACAACTATCGTACAAGTAAATGCCACAGATTTAGATGATGGTTTAAATGGGGAGGTGGTTTATTCATTTGGGAATAATGTAAATAAGAAATTACGTGAAATTTTTGAAGTCGATAGCAATACAGGTGAAATTATTGTGAAAGGGCCCATAGACTATGAAGAAAAAGACCGATATCAAATTGATATTAAAGCTTCTGATAAAGGGCAAGTCCCCCTGGCAACAGAAAAAAGTGTTAAAATAACTATTTTGGACTTAAATGACAACACACCTGAAATTGAGGTGACATCCCTTTCAAGTGCAGTCCCTGAGGACTCCAAACCAGGAAGGACAGTAGCACTGATAAGTGTGAATGATAAAGATTCAGGAGTAAATGGAAAGGTGATGTGTTCTGTAAGTGAAGGTGTACCTTTCATATTAACGCCTTCATTGCAAGAAAATATGTACTCTTTAGTCACCAAGTCAATGCTGGATAGAGAACAGCAACCCAAGTATGACATAAGAATTGTTGCAAAAGATGCTGATAACCCGCCACTGTCATCTCACAGGATAATAAGTGTGATAATATCAGATGTGAATGACAACAGTCCAGAGTTTTCAACAAACCCATATATGTTTTATGTGACTGAAAACAATGCTGCTGGAGGATCTTTATTTTCTGTCAGTGCTCATGACTGTGATGAGGGTGATAACGCCCATATATCATATAATATTATGAGGAATGCTGATGAAAAATTGACATCATTTCTAAGTATAAACCCTGAAAATGGAGAAATTGTGGCACTGAAAAGTTTTGATTTTGAAACAATCAAAACTTTCCAGTTCCAAGTTGTTGCCTCAGATTCTGGAACTCCGCCACTAAGCAACAACGTCACAGTCAACGTCTTCATCCTGGATCAGAACGACAACGCTCCAGTCATCCTGTATCCACTCAGCTCCAACGGTTCTGCTCAAGGTGTGGAGGAGATTCCCCGAAACGTCAACGCAGGACACTTGGTGACTAAAGTCAGAGCCTATGACGCTGATATAGGATATAACGGCTGGTTGCTCTTTTCACTGCAGGAAGTTACTGACCATAGTCTATTTGCTTTGGACCGCTATACAGGACAGATCAGAACACTTCGCTCATTCACAGAGACAGACGACGCTGAGCATAAACTGGTAATACTGGTCAAAGACAACGGCAACGTTTCTCTCTCAGCAACAGCTACTGTGATTGTCAAACTTGTGGAGCCCAAAGAGGCTTTTGCAGCTTCTGATGTTAAAGGTGCAGCAAAAGATGATGAGGACAGTAATGTCATATTTTACCTCATGATAACTTTGGGCGCAGTTTCTGTGCTTTTTCTCGTCAGCATCATTGTGCTGATTGCAATGCAGTGCTCCAAATCCACAGACTATACTTCTAAATATCTGCCAGAGACTAATTATGATGGGACACTGTGTCACAGCATCCAGTACAGATCAGGAGAGAAGCGGTACATGCTAGTTGGACCCAGAATGAGCATAGGATCTACTATAGTTCCGGGCAGTCATGCAAATACACTAGTGCTTCCAGATAGGAGATGCACATCTGAAGAGGTAAGAAAGACAATTTTATTTCTAGGCAGTTATGCTATAATTTTAATCAGAAATAAGAAGCTGATCCTACAAAATAATCTACTCAACAGGAACCGTCAAGAAGCATAAAAAAATATTCACTGTGTGAAATAAGTAGGCTGTGTGTTGATAAAACGCCTTACATGTGGTTTTCTGGTTAGCTCTCACACAGTCCAAACTTCTAATTCATAAGCAAATTGAACTGTTGCTTCTATGCCGTGTCTATACCATAATATGGTGCTCTGCTTTTGAAGTTTAAAATTATTTATAATACTAATATCACCCAAATATCCAGTCAGACACTTATTGTGGTTTGCATGTATTTATGTCTGAGTCTGAATGAAAAACTGTGAGCTTTGCGCTGTATACGCTTGGTTTTTTTGTTTTTCATCTTTAATTGCATCTATATATCCTTCCTGTCTATGAGGTTTCTTACATGGGCTTAAAGCAACTGAATGACTGGCTATGAGATTTCTTGTGGTTTGTGCTTGCTGATGCTGTTGAGGTGATTCAATGGGCCATGAATGGCTGGAGCTAAGACAGAGAAGAGCAGAGAGTGCCTGAGGCGGGTGTGCAGTGCATCACAATGTGCAGCAAGTCAGGTGGGGTTGTTTCAGCAGGGATGTGAATTCATTCCAGGAGTGAAAAACAAGCAATATAATTTTACTATTTTTTTATTTGATTGTTTGTTGTGCTTTGGAATTGAGAAATACTGATGTAGAAGACTGTATATTTAGCACACTGCACACAAGCTTCAGAGTGCATGATCCCCTTTGACTTACTGAAAATAGGTCACATTCTATGACATGTGCGAAGGTCTGCAAGCTAGAGTCTGAGAGGTGATTCTCTATCGAATATTGTGTGTTGCCCATAGCAACACACTGGGAGATCCACCTCTCAGACTCTACTGGTTTCCACAGACTAGCATGCACTCAACGGTCTTAGCAACAGCAGTGGAAGAGGATGAACGAGGGAGGGATGGAGAAAGCAGTAGAGTAGGGGGAGGGGATGTGGCTTTTGTACAGCTCATCTATAGAAACCTCACAATATTTGATAAGAATTGGTTTATGTCTATATAAACTCGTGGATTATAATACCACATTCAGCACTGTAAATTAGAAAGAACATGCTGCAGATAGTAAAGGAATAGCAAAGGCAGGAATATTCTAGCTTTTAATTAGATATTTTATAGTATGGAGGATAATCTATTCACCCAAAAAACTGGGTCAACGTTAGATTCCCTACACAGGAAACTGACAGAAAAAAAGCACATTTTAAATTATAAACATATATGTCTGTGCTGAAAACTGGTGCTGTATGAGAAGCTACTGAGCAGCATGTGAAATAAAGCAGCAAGCTAAAGCTTGAATACAGGAAGGTAAAGGATCGGTTCAGATTCAGAGTAAGAGAGGCTGGCCACACTTTCTCTGCAGTTCATCTGTCCAGATTTATTTAGCTCTGCTAGCAATAACTGCCCCTCTGAGCGTATGTGTGCATGAATGAATATTTTATATGCACGTGTCCATGCGTGAGTGTGAGAGAGATAGAAATCAGGCTTTGTGTGTGTGTTGCAGCACAGCAGCAATGCTAAGCTGTGCCTGGACAGCAGATGCCCAGAAAAGATGTGATTAAAAATGAGAGCATCTCATTAAAACTAATAAGTGCTTGGAAATGTCATTGCATCACAGACTGTGAGCTGATTGCAAGTCTTTTAAAGAATTATAGTGTATTTTTATTTATTTTATTCCTGCGCCATCATAGTTTGTTTTTTAATAGTTAGGAAAAAAACAGATGGTAAGAGGAGTGGATGAGCTGTAATTACTTTAATGCAAGCACATGGGATGCACCTTTGTTGTACAGTAAATAAACAATTTTTAATATGTATATTACTATTGCAAAAACAGATGAAAAAATGACTCCTGCATTTGAAACTTGCTGATCTTAATTTAGTTTGATGTAAGAAGACGTAAACTGTTTACAGTTTTCATTCTGTATGCTCTCCTCTGTGGGGGTGTGGCTGCTTGCTCCAGTGGCTTTGTCTGTTTGCTTGGCTGGCTCAGCAGATCTCTGCAACTGTGTTTGCATGCGGTATGTCTACACAAAATGTTATCTACAGTGCAGTTACCTAAGTGTGTCTGTATACATTGCTTTTATTGAATAGGTGACAGCACGTTCCTCATTAAACTGCATTCATTGCAGTTTGGGAATGTTGTAAGAAGCCAATCATGTACAACAGTAGTGTGTAGTCATTTCAGCAACTTTCCTCCTATTTACCTTTCTTTTTGTGTCTTTTCTTCTAAAGTAACACATAAAATGCTGACAGCTAAACACACTCATATCATGCTTCACTCTACTTGCCTTTGCGTTTTAACTTATTCTGCACCTAATCTTCTGCAGCTAATCCCTCTCTCAAATTTTATGAAAAATAACCTGCATTCTTTTTTTTTCACTGTCAATTTGCTGTAAGTTTTGTTTTCTGCTTTTATAGCAATGAGTGTTCCATCAGTATACTACTCCATGCAGTGCTCACTGTTCTGCCTCTGCTCTGAGGACTGCTTATCCTTCCTCTTTTTTTGCAGCTTCTCTCTCTCTCCCTCTCTCACTCTCTCCCCTTTCATACTGATTTTGCTCTCAGTAGTTCCCTTCCCCCTTCCCACTCTTGGCCTCCTTTTCCCACTTCCTTGTTTCTGTTCTTCCTCTTCTCCTTCATATGGTGCACTTCTTTATTTCCCGGGTGATATTTGACTTGCTTTCTGCAATCTTTCTCTGGTTATGCCACATGCTCTTAAGCTGTGTGCTGCTGTGCCTCATGCCTGTAGGGTCATAGCAGTGGATGCTGAATGTGCTGTTGTATGTCAGTAGGGCACATTCTCCCTTATTGCTCCAGCTTTGTATGAAGACGCCGCCACTCACATTGAGGTCAGCAGCAGTGATGGTAATCTAATTTTGGACACATAGTGCAGTACAGCAAAAACAGCTACCATCATCATGTTCACACTTTACACATGCACACTTGTCCCCATAGATGCACATGCAATATCACATCACTGATATCACCTACTGTGTCTAATCCTCTTTATTCAAAGGCACTTTCACAGATAAACTGACTGGTGTGTGTGTGTGTGTGTGTGGGGGGGGGGGGGGGGGGGGGGGGTAGAAACTTAGTGAGTTTCCTTCCAAGTAAGCTTTCATGTTCTTTATTAACTTCCAACTTTTCTCAGATGCTGCTGTTGTGGAAAGTCCTACAGCACACAATTCTTTCTTAATAACAGCCTTTATTACAGAACAGCAAGGTGTGAGTCTTCACCAAGTGCCGTTACACTACTTGAGTGTTATACCCCAAAATGGAAAGGGGGGACAAAACATGATCACAAATGTTTGTTTGTTCAGGAAAGAAGAAGGCATGCACAATTTTAACTTTGCTAAAACTGAATTGTGAAGTTGAGTAATGATAAATGTATTTTATGTTTAGCAAAAACTTAGGTAACTGGAACTGTATTTAAAAATAATCAGGTTAACTTATGACAACTTCAGCCTTTTAAACTGATCAAATGCATCTAATATTTTTTGTTTAATTAGACTTTTCTTGAACTAGTGCACAAAACTCTGCAACAATACCTAAAATACAATACAAAAAATAACTTCCATGCTTGTTTATATTTTATGATGAGCATACTAAGTAGATTCACATTGTTATTGAACTTTTTTTTTCTTTCACTGGACATTGATTTTTATTTTTAAGGTGCAATCACTTACTGTTGATTGGGGATTTGCTTTTCACTGCAGAAAAACTGATGTGGCTCAGTGGAAGAATTCAAGGAACACATTGACTTTGACAGTCTGGTTTTTATTAGTGTTGAACTGAAGCACGTGATTTGTAGATGTTTCCAAACAAGTTGTCTGAGCTGCTATTTACTACATATCTCTGCTATGAGTGCTTGTGTTCATATCTGTACTTCCTCTTAGTAAACATTTAGGCAATATGGTGCTGGTTAATCAGGAGCTTAATGTCAATATCAACAAGCATTGCAGCAATGCATCTTTTAGTGTTCTTAGTAAATAATCTGTTTGTTGACCTCTGTGTGCTGCACTTTGAACAGAGTTTCAGAGAAGGGCTGAACGAAGATGTGTTTTGTGTCAAGATGTTTTTATGTCAAGTTAAACTCAATTATTTAACTTTACCTTTGAGTCTTGTATATTCAATTTTAAAATTTCCACTTCGTATGTTTAATGCATGACACTCACTGCAGTTTCAACCACATGAACCACTCGCACAGTACAGAAAATGCCCTTATTTGATTAAGCTCATTTAATAAACACAATAAATCAACTAGAAACATGACAAGAAGATGACCTGGATTTTTTCAGTTGCTTCTGGACAAACAGGGCAAAAATAGAAGTCAATGGGATAAAAATGTAATTGCAGGCTGCACTCACATCTGTGGGGCAACACTGCTTGGCATAGCTCCTTTAGCTCTTGTCATTTGCACTAGGACATGACTGATTTAGAGCCATGTGTAGCTTTAATGTCAGATGGCAAAAGCGAGGCAGTACTCGTCAGTATTTGGGTCAAACTTTCTTTAGTGTTGATAAAGATACAACTAGAATTTATCGGGTGTCCAGCAAAATTTGACACAGAAAATCATAAAGAATAATAGCAAAAAGAAAAAAAAACCTACATAATTCCTGTCTTTTATTTTTACTGTTTGAAAAGGTCTGACCCTTTGCTATCTCTACCACTTGGTTATATAAGCCATCAATTTCATTATCTCTCAGTCCATTGACTCATGAGTCCCATAGATTGGTCCTTGCTACTCTTATTTTAGAATCACTCTAGTGCAGCTGAATCAGTCCACGGAGGCCTTTCTCTGGAGCTTTAGCTGGGTCAACTTCTCTAAGCATTAAAAACATTGCACCAAAAAAAGTCATTTGCATACACTAACTCCATGTGTCCCTTTAACTCCTTGATGGATGATATGAGCCTTGCTTAGTGTACTGCATTGTGATGATTTGTTCACTGTCTTTATGTCAAGCTCTCTTTGCAATGCTTTACTTTCCTAACAATAGTCATATTAATAGTATCATAATGCTTAACAGTACTTAAGTCTAGACATATATGTCTGTGTGTTGTAATGCAGAGTGATTGGTAGCTTTGTTAAGTGCATTGAGCCATGTGCAGTGTTTACAAGTTGTTGTTTTTCCTCTTTTTTTCTGAATCAACAGAGATAAGAACAGATGCTGGTCTGTGCTGCTCTTGTTTGGCATCAGTGCTCATACAGCCAGAACATCTGCTGCTGTGCTTAGGTCATCATGCCATGCCCGGAGGATTGAACTGACTGATGGGTCAGGGCAAGGATACACGCAAGACAGCCAGCCATTAAGCAGAACACTAGTAAAGACACATATGGCTTAAAAACCACTTTTAATTTATCCTGTACCAAAACCTAAAAACAGCACAATGAAGTGTCCTGAGATCTAGATTTAGGAAATAGGAATTTAGTGAATTGTGAGAGAAAGCATGAATGAGTGAGGGAAATTCAGAGTCTGCTGTTTAGATGCTGGGTGTAGCCTTGCTAAGAGGATTGCCTTCTTATCCTTGCACTGCTCACTGCGGGGTAAATGGGGTAAATGAGGTATACGGTCACAAATGACATACACTTGTCTAATTAATACCGTATTTGTTGCCACACATGGATGGAATCAAATGTTGGCCGTTAGAGGGATTGAGTCTGTAGCTGCAGGGTTCCTCTTCCCCGTGTGGCTATTCGGCCTGTCTAGTTCCCCTACTAAACATCTTGAGTGAAGTCAATGCCTTGTTTATTCTTATCTTTCTGAATGTTCCAGCCCAGCTTTCAATGTGCTAATGTTTTATTCAATGTAACCAAATCACAAGACTTTTTGTTCCTGCAGTGTATATCTGGCAAAGCTCTGTGTTGCATGTCACACCCCTCTTTCACTCTAAATGTTCTCAATCTAATTTCTTTTAAAAGAAAAGCTCTACAAGGTTTAATACAACACAAACCACACATTATCCCGTTAAAATAGGTCTTATTAGTTATATTATTAAAACTTTTCCCAAAGAAAACCAATGGGACAAAGTCAAACTAGATTGTTTATTATTTCTCTTAAAGGTTGAGACTTGAAGTTTCACATGATATGGAGGAATAGTATGTGCATGTATGCCGCAAACAATAATACTATATATACTGTAGCATATACCGCACAGCCTGGGTGGGTACAGGTATATCATACATTAATCCATGGTATCTGAAAGGATGCACAGTGTGTGTGTGTTTGTGTTTATGTATGATCACATGACACTTGACGCAGACACATGAGAAAGCCCATTTTAACAGTGATTAAAGCTACAGTGTAAAAAAGTCTCCTTGTATTCTCTGTGTTTTTAAAATGGACATTCAGCTCCTCCAGGTCATTTTTCTTAGTGTGTGATGCAGTGAGTTTTTCTGTTCAGGACGTGAGTCATCTCATCCCACATGTAGCTTTTCATTTTGCGAAGTTGGTCTGCTGGGTTTATTTCAGGATGAACCATCTGTCATAAAAAATGAATCAGGAATGTGGGCATTTAGGGTTGGTCCTAGTATTATTTTAACATGATATTAGAAAGATGATAGGCTATGACATTCCCTGTAGTCACACAGGCACACAGACAAACATACACACACACACAGAGCTGTGTTTTTGTGTTTACATGTCTGTTCATTCCTAGACCTTTCTCTGTTTCCCACAATCAAATCTAGTAGTGTATGAATAAAACAATGACACAAGGGTGTGGAAGATGATGATGCTGTGGCTCATACCACACGCTCTCCTCCCACTGACTGCTCCCCCCCCCCCCCTTTCCCCAACCTTTGTTCTCTTGATTACTACCCCACTTTTCTCAGCCTCATGTGCTTTCCTTCTCATCTTCATCTCTCCCTCATTTCCTTGCCATTTCTTGCTCGATTCTTCAATCAGTGTATTTGTCTTCATATTTCTTCATTTCATTTCTTAAACAAAGAATCTCTTCTCCTCCTCCTCCTACGCATCCTGATTTCTTTTTGCTGATACTCTTTCTTATGCCCTCTCCTGTCGCTTTGTGCAACTGCAGGCTCACAGAAAATGGCTGACACATTTTGTAAGCTTGTTTACTCTTTCTTTTGTTATCCCCCAGTTCTCTGTTTTTTTGCTCAGCCTGGTGTTCGTTTTGGTTTGACTTGGTTGCTAACTGCTATTACAAAGCTTAGTTGAAGCTATACAATCCTTCCTTGCCGCTGAAAACATAGGTGGCCTCTTTTCTCAACTCTACCTCCTCTTTCTCAATAAACTGGAGCTATGAGCTGAGTTTGTTAGAAAACCTTTTTCTCTCTCTTCCCTATGGCTGTAGTAGGGACACGTGAAGCATAGCCAAGTCTAGTGTTGTTTTTCAAAGCCAGAGGTCCTAGAGGAAAAATAATAATAATTTTGCCTGCATATGAATCCAAAGTAACATTTTTTCAGCTTGTTGCTGTTGACTTGAGTTAAATACTTCTTATACAGGAGGATGAAGGATGGGATTACATGAACAATGTTCTTAGAATTTGCATATTGCTATTCAATTTTGTTAGATTTAAGGTAAGGATGGGTATTTTGGTTAATGTTAGGGAATATTTTGGTCATCGCATTATTTCTTCGGTTTGTTCGCGGTCTGCATAAATAATCATTATGCTGTTCACAATTACTATTTTTCCTGTTTTCAGGAAACAATACATTTAACAATAATGTGTTTCATTTATTATTTTGTGGGTCATAAACCTACAGCTATCCCTTATTTGGGGGAAATGGCTATCAGAATTTATTAATTACATTTGTTTCATGCTTTTTCATGCTTTTTGCTATTTACATTTTATCAAAATGATTGGTATAAGTGTTGTGTTCAGTCAGACATTACCTTTCTCATTATTTTGTTTTTAGTCACAAAAGCATGTCACTCATTCAGAGACTATGAGCCTAAGGGCCTTTAAAACATTAATCTCACAAACTGAGCAACAGCAGCTGTACAAGGGCTAGTGCAATAAATTTCTTATTTATATTATATTATAATTGCAGTACCACATAATCGAGACGTACCATTAGTTTCAAAAAGAGTGTTACTGTGTACCTCTGCTTCAATGCTGATAGTGTGTCAAATTACGTTAAGGCTTGATTTTATAGTAGATAGTGAGATCAGGTAGAAAGGGATTTAGCAAACAGATGAACTCAGTCTTTTATGCAGACCAAAACTCACAGTAGATACTGGGCCAGATAATCTATGCATCGCATTACAGATAATGAAGTGAGAATCTGCTTAATGGGAATGAGGGGAGCAAAGTTGTGCAGAGACAAAAAAAAAAAAAAACGTGATACCAACATAACAAAATGTGTTTATTTTGCTTGTTAACAGACTGCTATAAATGAGGTGCTCATGATAAGGCTGGAGTGTAATTTCTCCCTAAGCCCTTTACTGCCCGATTTTTGTCACTTTGCTTTGTCCTAGAGCAGAGAACTAAAGTAATGAATTATAGTGATAATGCTTCTAATAGAATAATGATAGAAATAGACAGAAATTGTGAAATGGCATAAAAATACTCAGTACTTTGTAAGCAGTATATTAGAAACAATTCAGTGTAAACCTGCAACACATGACCTTTGTGAAAGCATCATGTTAGATCTCCTTGCATTATATAAAAAGCTGTACTTTTGGCAGTTTGTCATGCCAAATGTTTAAAAGTGCCAAAATATTGCTGCTGTTGCTTTAGGTGTTTTCAAAAGAGAATTCCTATCCAAGCATTTTTTCATCTGCTATAACTGTCACTATCCCCATTTGTGTTGGATTAGGGCTTCTGTAAAGTATGTAAAGTAATAATTCTACTATGTTGGTCCTCCAATATGATTAGGTGGAATCATCTTAACGATGCCATGAAGAGCAGCTTTGAAAGACAGCAGCGCATAAAATAACCTAGGATTTCATTCAGCTTTAAACTTCAGGCTAATGGCTAGACAGCATTATTATTATTATTATTATTATTATTATTATTATTATTATTATTATTATTATTATTGCTATTATTATTATTAGTAGTAGTAGTAGTAGTAGTAGTATTCATGCATCCATTCTCTTCCGCTTATCCTTGTCAGGGCTGTGGCTGGAGCCCATCCCAACTACCATGGGGGGAGAGGCAGGGTACACACTGGACAGGTCACCAATCTGTCGCAGGGCTAACACATAGAGATAGACAACCATTCCCACTCACATTCACACCTTTCGGCAATTTAGAATTACCAGTTATGTAATTCTAGCTGTCAGTAGCTGACATCCCCATCTAACCCAACCTCACTAACTGCATGTCTTTGGACGATGGGAGGAAGCCGGAGTAGCCAGAGAGAACCCGCACAAACACAGGAAGAACATGCAAACTTCAGACAGAAAGGCCCTGGCCAGGTGGTGGAATAAAACTCAGACCTTCTTGCTGTGAGGCAACAGTGCTAATCACCATGCCACCATGCTGCCACCATGTTGTTTTCTTTAATCTGTTATGTATTTGCTTTGTCCTTGACTTTAAACTTTGCATGCTTATACCCACTTAAAAAGATCTGTCCCATTGAATTATTTTTTAAAGCTGCATATATTGTATGCTAAACATATGGTATGAGAGGACTGTGAATTCAACTTTACAGTCTGTAAGAAGCTGTAGTTTGTGTTGCTGTTGGATTGTGCTGAACAATACAGAGGCATGTTGTTGATATTTAATCTGACAAAAAGGGCCTGACATATTAAAAAAACAATAGCCACATATATAAAAAAACACAGTTTCAAAAAGGCAACTGAATTGAGTAACACTAAAGCAGAATGCCATAACAATAATGAAGGTGGCATTTATGTCAGCAGTCATGTATCAGTGAGTCTTAGACAGAAAACATGTGGGGAAACATTAAACTAGCAAGTGGCAATAGGTTTTTTCTTCCCTCACTGTTTAACACTCCTCAGCCAAAAACACACATGCATGCAAACTAACATGAACACTCAAACAATATGTGACACTTAGAGCAGATCATTTATATCCCTATCATCACACCTTAAGAAGGAACATTATTTTTGCTGCTGCACAAGTAGATGTTTAAGTTTTGATGTTAATGAGAGTGGAAATTGGTGTTTGTTATTCTCGGTAAACGGAAGTATGCTTAAACGATTTGTAGGCAAGTTATTATTTTTATAAATAGTTATCTTCATTTCTGTGGAAAGTGGAGCAACCTCACAGAACCATCTCAGTCATTTCTCAGTGTCAGATTCTCTGCAGGCCAGCGCTCTCCTCTATAATTCATTCTTTTTTTATGCTCTTCCACCGAAGCTCTGCCCTTCGAATGCACCTCTGAATGATGCATGTTTCATGCTGCATGGCTATTAAGAACGTAAAAATAGATATTACACAAAGCTGAAATGGTGTGCAGGTGTAATGTGTGTGTAAAATATATATGACACATTTAAGTATGGATAAATTATGCCTTGCAGCTCTTTGTGTGTAAATTGTGTACAGTAGAAATGTCCGATGCTTGCCATATATTCTGCATAATCTTTACTTGTTTTGATTTGTAAATGATAGAAGAATTTCTCTGTTTTCTTCTCCCTTTTCTTTGTTTTGATATGTATCAGGCTGGATGAGATTGTGCAGGTATTGTTAGACTCAGTAGCTGACATCGGCATCTTCTTTCCCATCTGGGACAGTTGACATTTTAATTTCCGCAGGCAGAGGAAATGTGTAGTAGACACACAGCCTGTTAGTGTATCTTTAGCACTGATACAATTTTGGAAGTGTGTGACGGTGCTAATCTAATTTAAGGCTTTATATCTTTGCCTGCCTCTGATATCAGTCTATGTCTGTCTGTGGATATGGAAACTGCAATGGAGAACAAAGAGAGTGATTTTTTAAAAGGCTCCCCCTTGTGGCAACAAGTGGATATTACCAGCCTGTCTAAATATCAATGCATTCAATTATTTAACGTGTTACCACTCTGCATGTGGTAGTATATTGAATGCTATTTTTTACTGAGTTTCTCATGCAGTATTGATCTGCAGATAGCAGGTCTGTCCCCAATTTCCAGCCATACCAAAAGCAGTACACTGACCTATTCCCCAGTGAACTGTTTGATTGACAAATCTAGGTTATCCATGCATATAAAGCTAGATTTATTCTTAATCCCACTGAGAATTGTTTGAGTCAAGCTATTTCAGTGTGTGAGTGAGGGAGAAAAAAAGAAAAGAGGAGGAGATGACAGAGACAGACTGTACCAGATGCTTTCTGTGCTCTATGTTACACTCCATGGTTGAATTTAATGTATCACTGTGGACAGTGTGAAACAAAATATGATTTTTAATCAAACACAATCCTTTTTTTTTTGTTTATATGGTTGTGTTTAAATGCCTTGTCCTTGGCTTATGTACTGACTGCTCATAAAGAAGGGTGTGGTGGAGGTAGAGGGGGAGGCAGGGTGGGGCATAGACAGGGGCTGCATCTGCGTCACCATGGGTACCAGAAGGGAGATAGTAAATCAATTCTGGGTGCTTTCTATAACACTGCCTTTGTTGCTAGGCACAATACTGAGCCAATCACTGTCCATTTCAGCCACAGTGACCAATCAGATTTCTGTGCTACCTTTGCTGTTACCAAAGCCTGTTGAAGCTCCTGTTTATTGACAGCTTTGATTGATGCTCTGTTTTTGCAAAGTAATCCATGGCTGTTTTTCTGCTTGCACAACCAGTTGCTGAATTACACATTTTAAAATTTGAGTCACAATGCTGAACTATATGTGAATGGAATTCATGCTGTCTCTCATACCTTTTATATTTCTCACTCTCACACCTCTCTCACACAAACCACACAAACCACACAGAGCCTGATCAGCCCTTCATGTATTTGAACTCCAGACTGCAATGTTGCCATTCATGCTGTGCAGATGCTTGTTACTAATTAGATACAGTATCACAGATTCAATAACACATCGTCTTTGATCAGCCCTGCTCTGCACATTAGTGATCATTTCCTAACTGATCAAACTTATGTAGGTTCTTACACTAAATGAAAACATTGCTAGTGTAAATAAATTGTTGAATACATTAAAACATAAAATGAAGAGTGAAGTTTTTTTTTACATTTTAAAGCAAAATACACTATATGGAAAATGTTTTCTAAATACTAACTAGTATATGGGATCCTTAATCCTTAGGGATTAATAAAGTATGATGATTATGATTATGATTATGTTTAATATTTACTTAGTTGATAGGTCACTATACTGTTTTATTTCCCCAGCAAGTCTGTGATAAATCATGACACACAATAATCACACTGTAGCAGTGGCAGGATGTTGCTCCTGTATGTTGTTTTACAGTAGAGTAACTAATTATGTGATTTTTGGGCATTGTGCCATTGTTTTCCAAATGAGTGAACACTGTGTTCTATTGTGTTGGTGTGCCTCTCAGGGCTGTGTGCATGCGTATGTTTGGGCATGCTCCATATTGCTGTGTCCCGGTTTTGATCTTGCTCATGTTTCCGCGGACCCGCCCCTGTCCTACTTAGTCCAGAAACCAGTGAAGGCAGGCACAGATTTGGAAATAAATGATTAAGTGGTAGTTGGTTTTAAAACTAGGAGTGATTCATCTTTTCTTGCATCCTTCCTCTCTTTATTATATTAGTCATAGATTATTTCACAAATTGTGTAAGTAGGTAAACAGCTGATTGCATGCCCAGCTTTCCAGTACATAGATGTTATTACAGTTACGCTGATATGCACATAATTGTATGCACAGTTCTCTAGTAAGTGGATATTATTCTATATAGTGAATTTACATCTGCATATGTCAGAGCTAAAATGCATATAAGATCATTGAAAAGTAATTTTTCCATTATTGTATTATATTACTCTATTGCAATAGTCAAGTGCTGGATAATTCATATCACGCCTGCTTTTCTGACAATAAGCAGACACTGCATATTAAATGGGCCCAGTGCATAAAGTGCACAAAGTGAAAAGGATTTGAAAAGTAAAAAGCATAATATAGTAGTACTTATACACAAGGAGTAGGTTGCCCTCTTGTGTCATGATGAGATACATGCCACATAAAAACCCCACTATGACATTAGTATCTCATCATATGAAAAGGATGTAATGTGCAAATGGCAGGAGGGACTATGTGTGTGTGTTTGAGGTCTCCAGAGGCCTGGCACCAAGAAGGTAGGATGTGCATGGCTGAATGCAAAGGTCAGGCTCTCTGAGGGTTTGTGGGGGGTGGAAAGAGAAGCAGACACTTCTGTAAAAGTGCTGTGACAGTGAATGTGCCGCTGCAGTGCTACATTACCAATTACAACTGCAGCCCTGCACAGTCTGGTGAGGTATGCGCAAGAGTATGGTTTGTGTGTGCTTGAGTGAGTTTGTGTGTGTGTGTGTGGGGGGGGGGCACAAGCAGATAAAATGTGGAAGTAGATATGAAATCTAATTTGTCATTTTTGTGCTATCTGACGCATTCTGAAAGCTAAACACACAGGCTACTGCATTAGTGTGTGTGTGTGTGTGTGTTCACATATGCATTCATGCCTGTGCCCAAGATGGCGTTGCTATGGAGATGAGAGCTGTGCAGAGGGAGAGAGGAAAAGTGGGGGTAGGACTCGCCTAGAAGCATGTTTAGATCACACCCTTCCCCTATCTACTCACGCACACAGATCAACAGTACAGTATACATCCTTAGGACACACACACACTTACTCATAAACACGCACACAAAACCGATGGCTGTGTGAAGGCATGAGATGATTACATGCAGGCAATATAGAAGCTAATGTGGTGGCTGTACTGTATGTGGTAGTATCCCTTTAATAATGCAGTGAACACACCTAAAGCAGTGCTGCTGACTGCTTCCGCCCCTGCAACCCCCTCCCTTCACCTACCTCTCACTGCTTTATCTGACCCTTTCATCACACTGCCAGTGGTGATTCTAGTTTCACCTCTAACATTATCGTGTTATGGGCAAACAACAGACAGAGAAGAAGGTTAAGTACATGTGTACTTAACCACTAGACTTATTTTTAACAGCTCTCATATTTTAGGTAGCAAATAATGTAAATTTTTCTATACAACAGTTTAATCACTATTAATTATTCAGAAGTTTCAATTATTATACCCAGAGGAAGAATGACTTTTATCAATGCATGCATGCATCGGTTTTAAAAACAAACGCACACCTCTCTCGCCTATGGGGTGCCACAGCATTCTGTCTTGGGACCGTTACTGTTTCTGTTGTATTTAGTCCCTCTTCTTCAACTTCTTAGCTCTTTTCTGAATATTTCATATCATTGTAATGCAGATGATATTCAGCTTTATATCTCTTTTAGGCCACCTGATGTTTCTAAGCTTCAAAGCTTCAAATCCTGCTTAGATTCCAGCAGAGATTGGATGGCTGATAATTATCTTCAACTAAATACTGATAAAACTGAAGTCATTGTCTTTGCTCCTGAGAAATTTGTTCCCCTCGTGGTTAAAATCTAGGCCCTCTTGCTTCTTATATTAAACCCTCCATTAGGAACCAGCTCTGACGCTGCACACGCACGTTAAATGTTTGGTTCGCTCTTGTTTTTACCATTTAAGATGGGGCGATCGTGGCTCAAGAGTTGGGAGGTCGCCTTGTAATCGGAAGGTTGCCGGTTCGAGCCCCGGCTTGGACAGTCTCGGTCGTTGTGTCCTTGGGCAAGACACTTCACCCGTTGCCTACTGGTGGTGGTCAGAGGGCCCGGTGGCGCCAGTGTCCGGCAGCCTCGCCTCTGTCAGTGCGCCCCAGGGTGGCTGTGGCTACAATGTAGCTTGCCATCACCAGTGTGTGAATGTGTGCGTGAATGGGTGGATGACTGGATATGTAAAGCGCTTTGGGGTCCTTAGGGACTAGTAAAGCGCTATATAAATACAGGCCATTTACCATTTAAGAAATATTGCTAAGCTTAGTCCCATTGTGTCACACTTCGAATTGGAAATGATTATTTATGCTTTTGTTTCATCTCATTTAGATTATTGTAATTCCTTGTTTACTTGCTTAAGTAATGCCTTCCTGGAATGACTGCAGGGTGTTCAAAATGCTGCTGCTAGGCTTCTGACAAAGTATCCCAAATGCTCCCATGCCACTCCCCTGCTGATTCAACTGCAATGGCTCCCTGTCAAGTTCAGGGTCCATTTAAAGATTATAATCATGACCTATAGGGACCTGCACGGTGTAGCTCCAACTTACATCAGTGATCTTCTTCTTCGTTATCGCCCCAGCGGGTCCCTGAGGTCTTGTGACCAGGGCTTGTTGGTTGTCCAGCATACACGGTTAAAAACAAAAGGTGACAGAGTGTATGTATCAGTGGCGACCAGACTCTGGAACTCACTCCCTTTGAGTTTGAGAACTGTGGACTCAGTCATTTCTTTTAAAAAGCAGTTAAAAACTTATCTGTTTAACTTGCTTTTGGTTGATTTTGTTTGTTTGAGGTTGGTCTAGGTGTATAGGTGTTAAAAATCAATTGTTATTTTTGCATTACTGTTTAAACAACTATGTTTTGATGAACTAAACATTCTGCATGTTTCCCTAATTAACTCTATCACCGAATGAAGAGGTGTGGATGGCCTTATGGATATGCTCAGTAACCCACCACTAATTCCGGGGTGTATTCAGAGCTGCTGGCTAATATACTGTGTTTCATCTATGTGGAACTAGGTTTTCCATAATTACAGAAGCCATGGATTTGTTTCTTTTAAAAATGTATTGTTTGTTTAGAATAAGAAAAAAAAAGTGTTCATCCTCTCACTGGGCAGCAAAGAATACCAAGTGTGAAATTTATGGAACATTCATATGTGTTTCATGGTGACTTTAGGAGAATGATAATCCAGACTGAAGTCCTGTAAAGTCAAAGTAGTGTAGTCTGGCCCTAAAATAAACCATGAATAATTGAATTTCATAACGGGTTGCATAATTGCGATGGTGGATATGTATGCATTTGCTTGTGTATGTTAATAAACCACAAGAGCACTATACTCTCTCTTCTATACTTTACCTACTGTTTTCTATTACATGCATTAGGAAAATGAACACACAGATCATCCTATGTGAGCCATTATTATTATTAATATTGTCTGTGGGGGCTGACAGATGATTGTAGTTGTGGGATAATATTTTCAAATCAAATCGTGTTTTCGGAGGAATGGAAATAGGGCAGGAGTTTCTGAATCTAGGGCTTGGGATTACAAACAAGCTCATGACTACTGTCTCTGTGGAAATGTGGAGTAATACTAAAATGCACCAAAAATACAACACGAGAAGCAGACACCCCCTCCTGTGCTCATATGTGCAGAAGAATAACTAGGTACGATTAAATATATTTATTGCCCAAAAGGCTGAAAAAGAAAATTTCATTAAAAGATAAATAAAGAAGCCATTGATGTGGGTGCAGAAGAAGAAACTGTACTATTTTTTATGGTTTAGGGAGGGTTTTTTGTTTGTTTGTTTGTTTTTTACTGTTTTTGTTTGTTTGCTTGCTTGTTTGTTTGTTTTTACGCACTCTTAGGGAAAAAATACATACAAATTTGTAGACATGATAAAACTTGTGGTGCAATTCACACATTGCTATATAGGCATGGCTGAATGCTAAAAATTTCAGGCAGCCTCCAACTTTTTATCCGTTTATTAAGCTCACATTAGTAGTTAATAGAATCTACAAATAACTCTTAAATTGAATGGAACAAAGAGGTTTAGTGGAAAAAGGTAGAGTAACGTGGGATGCGATGTATTTGATACTATCACTTTCTACAAGGACACTCATTCAGGTGTTGTCCATGGTGCAGAGAAGAGTTGTTCCGATTTCTGATGTTAAGCTTTTCAGATACCTTTGGTGTGACCTGATGGCTGCAGGAGAAGCAACTGTTTTCACTGGCCTCTGCATTGCGCTCTTTTCACCACGTGGCGTCGCTGTTGGTCCATTAGTTACAGCCCTGCTCTTTAATAGAACTTGGCCCCTCCCGTTTACAAGCGATATGAACGATTTCTGTCTTTGTTATAAGACTCAAACGACGGTGGAACAAACAGAATACTACAGTCAAAAAGCTCCCTGATCGTCCATTCTTTCCTAAATATCTGAATGCCACTGGAGCTCAAATTTATGCTTTGTTCACATTGAACAGAGATGTCGCCCTTTAAATTGAGCTATTTTGGGATGTATTTGTGCCTTTTTTTACTGGATGTTTACTGGCAGACTGTGGCTGGGCAGCTCTCCTATTCAATCTCAGAGGAGGTAAACCCGGGGACTCCTGTTGGGAATATCGCTAAGGATCTAAACCTGAATTCACAAGAGTTGGAATCTCGTATGTTTCAAATCGTTACTGGATCAAAGAGAAAATTTTTCGAGGTAAATCTAAAGACTGGTGTTCTGTATGTCAGTGAGAGAATAGACAGAGAGGAGCTCTGCTCGGAGGAACTAAAATGTCCAGTAAGTGTAGAAGCCGTAATAAATAACCCATTGAAGCTTTATCGTATTGATGTAGAGATCTTAGATGTAAACGACAATGCTCCTTTGTTTACAACCAAACTGCAAAATTTATATATTGCAGAGAGCACATTGCCTGGAGTGAAATTTGAATTATCCGAAGCAACTGATGCGGATATGGGGAAAAACGGAGTAAGCACTTACAAATTAAGCCAAAATGAAAAATTTTCGTTGGCCGTGCACAAAGCAGGTGACCGTGTGTCTGCTGAGTTGGTGCTGCAGAAAGCCTTAGACCGAGAAAAGCAGGCAGTCATCACTATGACACTGACAGCTGTAGATGGAGGGACCCCACCGAAATCCGGCACCTCGCAACTCGTTATTAATGTATTAGACAATAATGATAATATTCCGATCTTTAGTGAATCCTTGTATAAAACAAAAATTCCAGAAAACATTCCACTGGGGTTAAAGGTAATCACAGTGAACGCCACTGATGCAGATGAGGGTTTAAACAGTGAGATTGTATATTCGCTGAGAAGCAAAGACCAAGATCACGTACTTGATATATTTGAAATTGAACCTCAGACTGGTGTCATTAAGGTCAAAGGGAAAATAGACTTTGAAGAGAGGAGGGCTTTTGAGGTACGTGTTGTGGCCAGTGATAAAGGGCATCCTCCGATGTCCGCTCACTGTAAAGTGCTGGTAGAAGTGGTGGACTTAAATGATAATGCTCCTGAGATCACGGTGACGTCATTACATAGGAAGGTAAAAGAGGATGCTCCTGTAGGCACCGCAGTTGCACTTGTATCTGTCCTCGATAAAGACGGTGGAAAAAACGGTGTTGTGGAGATCCAAATTAAAAACAAAGCGCCATTCAAACTCGAAACTAACTACAAAAATTATTATTCGCTGTTAGTTGATGGACCTCTGGACAGGGAGAAATTCTCTATTTACAATGTCAATATAATCGCTAATGACAAAGGGATTCCACCACTTACCAGCACAAGTGTAGTTTCCATACACGTTTCTGATGTCAATGATAATGCACCTCTGTTCACGGAGGCCGTAATTGATGTTTATGTGAATGAGAACAGTCCAGTGGGAGCAGTCATTAAAAGAGTGACTGCAACTGATGCAGACATAGACCAAAATAGCCAAATCAGCTATTCATTGTTAAAAATTGGCAATAACCAGCTGCTGTTATCTACAATGATTAATATCAACTCGGAGACAGGAGATATAATCAGTCTGCAGTCTTTTAACTACGAGGAGTTAAAAACATTCCAGTTTAAAGTTCAGGCCACAGACTCTGGTGTTCCTCCGCTCAGCAGCAACGTCACTGTCAACGTTTTACTCCTCGATCAAAATGACAACAGTCCTACGATTCTCGCGCCATATTCTGAGCATGGCTCCGTTAACAGTGAGAGCATCCCCTACTCTGCTGAAGCGGGATACTTTGTGGCAAAGATCAGGGCTGTAGACGCAGACTCTGGATACAACGCGCTGCTTTCTTATCACCTGTCTGAGCCCAAAGGAAACAACTTGTTCAGGATCGGAACCAGCACCGGGGAGATCAGGACTAAGAGGAGAATGAGTGACAATGACCTCAAAACTCACCCCTTGGTGGTCTTGGTCTCTGATAACGGAGAACCCTCCCTGTCAACTACTGTGTCTATTGATGTGGTGGTGGTTGAAAGCACGGCTGAAATCCAGACTCCGTTCAGACATGTGCCTGTAAAGGAGGACAGCTTCTCGGATTTGAACCTGTATCTGTTGATCGCCATTGTGTCGGTGTCCGTCTTCTTTCTGCTCAGCCTCATCACTTTAATAGCAGTCAGATGCCACAGGACAGACGGCACCTTCAGCAGGTACAGCGCCCCCATGATCACCACCCACCCTGACGGGAGCTGGTCTTACTCTAAAGCTACTCAGCAGTATGATGTGTGTTTCAGCTCAGACACGCTCAAGAGTGACGTGGTGGTTTTCCCCGCCTCGATTCCACCTGTAGATGCAGAACTGATCAGTATTAACGAAGGAGACACTTTTACCAGAACTCAGACTTTACCTACCAAAGAAAAGGTGAGTCCATGAAATTTTAAAATACTTGCATATTGTCATTCCTCGTCATTGCAGATTAAACGGTACCATTTTTTCTTATCTTAGCATGGTGTATCTTCTGATTTAAACTAGATTCCAAATATATATATGCTTCAGCTTTAAAACGTTTAGTTGTGCCAATTTAATAATATCCATCATTTGGACAGCAGTGCGTTCATGTAGCTGTCCATGGTGCTGGTGTAGGCATTCTAGTATATATAAAAATGTGATCTGAAGGCCGCAACAATTATAACTAGAAAGTGCATTTTCTGAAGAAACTGCAGTGTGAATGCTTGAATCTGAATGTATGCATTGAAATGAAATAATTACTGAATTTAAGTTAAAAATTTTGAATGAGATAAAAAAAAAAAAAACCCGAATTTAACCTGAAAACAAAAGTGCTGAACTGCTAAAAGCTGAAGGTTACACAGAAGAAGAAGTTGGAAAAAAGCTGAAAATGTTTTAATTGTAAATTAGAAAAACCTAAGAAATGAGAAAAGAACATTTAGAGTCAGAAAACATCTGAAAGAATATTAAAAGGTCATATTCTTTGAATCACTGAATGACTAAAATGTGATCCCTCCACTTGGACCCACACAGTTTAAAAAGTTTACATCTCTGAGCTTTGAAAGACAAGATGTTGGAAAAAGAACAACGATGGCGACGTTTTGAGGGTAAAATGATGGCTTTAACACTGTGGACACAGCAGCAGTTGAAAGAGAAGTGTTTAAGATGAATTTTGGCAGAGTGGCAGAGAGAGCTCGTTAAGCAGGCAGGTGTGAGCCTGGTTGCTATAGTGACCGCACCCAATGGCTCCATACACACGTACACAGACATGCGCCTCACTTTTGCTGCTTAAAATGAACAGAAAAGTCAGGCCGAAACAAATCGTTCCCAAATGAAAAGTAAAAGTCGTATTGACAAAATTCTTTCACTGTGAGCGACAGCAATGTCTAGTCTACCAAATTCTCAGTTTTCATGTCTGTGGAGTTTATTATATGGACGTGGTGACAGTGGAAAGACACCATGCTCTTCTGATTTTCAAACGAACCTTCTGAGCCATTTTAACATTAGAGTCTATGGAAGAGTTGGAGGGAGGAGGCTGTGCATTGGTGACATTTATGAAAGAACCATAACACCTAGTACAATAGTAAACACATTGGATGAAAGAGGACAGCCATGGCTACGTTTTGAGGGTAAAATCATACCTGTAGAGCAAACGCTGCGGACACAGCAGCAGTTTTAAAAAAGATTTTAAGATTATTTTTTTTGCTCCTCTCACTCTAGCAGTTGAGCTGCCTCACTCTAGCCCCAACATTCCGTCCCATACACACCCATTATAAACTCTGAAACGGGTGAAAAAACATCATGAAACTTAAACTGGAACTGAAGAAAAAGTATAATAGATATTGAAAAGATAAATACAAGTTGAATAGTTGAATGTCTTGTCTTCGTTTTAAAGTTTGAATGGTGGCTCTATGTGAACGTATGTTGAAGTAGTAAGAGTTTAAAAATGAGTAAGTTGAATGAGAATTTGAAGGGGCTCCCCATTGAAATACATGGGAAATTTTTGTTGAATAAAGTTGAATAAAATTAAAAATATAAATGTTAAAAATGAGAAAAATACAAGCAATCATGTCCAAAAGAATAGGAATCTAATGGTGTTTGAATGGTTTTTCTAAGTTGAATGGTTTTGAAGGAGTAGGCTTTCAAAAAACGTACGGAATAGATAATAAAATATAAGAATAAAGATTAGAAGAACAATACTGTGAATGCTTTTCAAGCATTCACACTAATAATAATTAAGTCACATTTCTGATATGTGCATTGCTCTTTGTCTCTGGTTACTCAAAGGATAGACAGATAGCACATTAAGCTGATATACGCCTTGACAATTGTATTATTCATATTTGCTCATATTTTCATGTTTTGTGAAAAGGAGATAAGGCAAGTTTTAATTCAATTTGGTTTATATATATGCTACACCTGTCTTTAAATAAATATATAAGGGAGCTGGACATTATTTGCCATTACCAGATTGGCATCTTGATGCATTTATCTTGAAGGCTTAAACGAACTTATGAGATTGTTTTGTGATAATGTAGTATTTTTAAATGACCACATGGGGACATTGTAGACCATCACATTTTCATAGTGCTCTTGGTTGTTCGAAGCTCCTCCTAGATTTAGATGATGGTGACGATGATGCTTTGCAGGGCTTTGTTACAAGAGGGGCAGTATGAGAATACATTGTGCGATCATCGCTTTGTCCTTTACTTCTTATATACACGGAAATCTGGATTCTGCCACTCTAATTTCACCTTGAAGACTACGATCCATATGCTGTGCTCGCACAGGATAGAAAATGTCGACAGGGAGGATACGCAGTTCTTTTGGGATTTATGTAGTCGTTGTTCTTTTGGATTGCTGCTGGCAAGTGGTGACTGGGCAGCTCTCTTACTCTGTATCAGAGGAGGTAAACCCGGGGACTACTGTGGGAAATCTCGCTAAAGATCTAAATCTTAACGTGCATGACTTGAGGACGCGTATGTTTCAGATTGTTAGCGGATCAAAGAGAAATTATTTCGATATAAATTTGAAAACGGGTAGTCTCTATGTCAGTGAAAGAATCGACCGTGAGGAGCTTTGCGCAAAAGCTGCAATATGTACTGTTAGCGTAGAGGCCGTGATCAACAATCCACTGAAGCTTTATCGTTTAGATGTAAATGTAGTCGATATTAATGATAATGTGCCACATTTTCCTGAGAATTTGCAGTATCTTAATATTGCGGAAAGTACTGTGCCAGGGGGGAAATTTGGATTTATAGGGGCATCGGATCTTGACGTTGGAAAGAATGACGTTAGTTCATACAAGTTGAGTCAAAATGATTACTTTTCTTTAGAGGTCCACAAAGGAAGGGATAGTGTGTCTGCCGAGCTGGTGCTACAGAAAGCTCTAGACCGAGAAATACAACCTACTGTTAATCTTACAGTGACTGCTATCGACAGCGGAAACCCACCCAAGTCAGGAACATTGCAAATCATTGTAAATGTTTTAGACATTAATGACAACGCTCCGGTTTTCAGTAGGGCTTTGTATAAAACACAGATTCATGAAAATCTACCAATGGGTAAAACAATTATATTTTTAAATGCAACAGACGCAGATGACGGATTAAATGCTGAAACTGAATATTCTTTTAGAAGTAAAGGTCAGGATCATGTTTTAAATGTATTTCAAATAGACTCTAAAACGGGAGCGATTTCAATTAAAGGTAAAATCGATTACGAAGAAAGTTCTGCATTTGAGATTCATGCTGAGGCGACTGACAAAGGCCAGCCTCCGATGTCTGCTCATTGCAAAGTGTTGGTAGAAGTGCTGGATCTAAATGATAACGCTCCTGAGATCACGGTAACGTCACTACTAAATACAGTGAAAGAAGACGCGGAAGTAGGTGCAGCCATTGCACTTGTCTCGGTTTTGGATAAAGATGGTGGGAATAACGGGGCAGTGAAAGCTGTGATTGCAAATGAGACTCCATTTAAACTGGACACAAACTATAGAAATTATTACTCTTTAGTGGTTACTGGTCCGCTTGACAGAGAAACTACAAACGAGTACAATGTTACTATAATAGCAACTGATGAAGGAGCTCCTCCTCTCTCCAGCACCAGCATAATTAGTGTTCACGTTTCTGATGTCAATGACAACTCGCCTCGCTTCTCTGATCCGATACTTAATATTTATGTTAAAGAAAACAGTCCAGTAGGAGCAGTCATTAAAACTCTGACTGCAACTGATGCTGATGTCGATAAAAATGGTCAAGTGAGCTATTCTTTTTTAAAAAGCAGCAGTGACTCACTACCGTTTCCTACAATGATTAATATCAACTCAGAGACAGGAGATATAATCAGCCTGCAGTCTTTTAACTACGAGGAGTTAAAAACATTCCAGTTTAAAGTTCAGGCCACAGACTCTGGTGTTCCTCCGCTCAGCAGCAACGTCACTGTCAACGTTTTAATCCTGGATGAAAATGACAACAGTCCCACGATTCTCGCGCCATATTCTGAGCATGGCTCCGTTAACAGTGAGAGCATCCCCTATTCTGCTGAAGCGGGATACTTTGTGGCAAAGATCAGGGCTGTAGACGCAGACTCTGGATACAACGCGCTGCTTTCTTATCACCTGTCTGAGCCCAAAGGAAACAACTTGTTCAGGATCGGAACCAGCACCGGGGAGATCAGGACTAAGAGGAGAATGAGTGACAATGACCTCAAAACTCACCCCTTGGTGGTCTTGGTCTCTGATAACGGAGAACCCTCCCTGTCAACTACTGTGTCTATTGATGTGGTGGTGGTTGAAAGCATGGCTGAAATCCAGACTCCGTTCAGACATGTGCCTGTAAAGGAGGACAGCTTCTCGGATTTGAACCTGTATCTGTTGATCGCCATTGTGTCGGTGTCCGTCTTCTTTCTGCTCAGCCTCATCACTTTAATAGCAGTCAGATGCCACAGGACAGATGGCACTTTCAGCAGGTACAGCGCCCCCATGATCACCACCCACCCTGACGGGAGCTGGTCTTACTCTAAAGCTACTCAGCAGTATGATGTGTGTTTCAGCTCAGACACGCTCAAGAGTGACGTGGTGGTTTTCCCCGCCTCGTTTCCACCTGTAGATGCAGAACTGATCAGTATTAACGAAGGAGACACTTTTACCAGAACTCAGACTTTACCTACCAAAGAAAAGGTGAGTCCATGAAATTTTAAAATACTTGCATATTGTCATTCCTCGTCATTGCAGATTAAACGGTACCATTTTTTCTTATCTTAGCATGGTGTATCTTCTGATTTAAACTAGATTCCAAATATATATATGCTTCAGCTTTAAAACGTTTAGTTGTGCCAATTTAATAATATCCATCATTTGGACAGCAGTGCGTTCATGTAGCTGTCCATGGTGCTGGTGTAGGCATTCTAGCATATATAAAAATGTGATCTGAAGGCCGCAATAATTATAATAATAATTAAGTCACATTTCTGATATGTGCATTGCTCTTTGTCTCTGGTTACTCAAAGGATAGACAGATAGCACATTAAGCTGATATACGCCTTGACAATTGTATTATTCATATTTGCTCATATTTTCATGTTTTGTGAAAAGGAGATAAGGCAAGTTTTAATTCAATTTGGTTTATATATATGCTACACCTGTCTTTAAATAAATATATAAGGGAGCTTGACATTATTTGCCATTACCAGATTGGCATCTTGATGCATTTATCTTGAAGGCTTAAACGAACTTATGAGATTGTTTTGTGATAATGTAGTATTTTTAAATGACCACATGGGGACATTGTAGACCATCACATTTTCATAGTGCTCTTGGTTGTTCGAAGCTCCTCCTAGATTTAGATGATGGTGACGATGATGCTTTGCAAGGCTTTGTTACAAGAGGGGCAGTATGAGAATACATTGTGCGATCATCGCTTTGTCCTTTACTTCTTATATACACGGAAATCTGGATTCTGCCACTCTAATTTCACCTTGAAGACTACGATCCATATGCTGTGCTCGCACAGGATAGAAAATGTCGACAGGGAGGATACGCAGTTCTTTTGGGATTTATGTAGTCGTTGTTCTTTTGGATTGCTGCTGGCAAGTGGTGACTGGGCAGCTCTCTTACTCTGTATCAGAGGAGGTAAACCCGGGGACTACTGTGGGAAATCTCGCTAAAGATCTAAATCTTAACGTGCATGACTTGAGGACGCGTATGTTTCAGATTGTTAGCGGATCAAAGAGAAATTATTTCGATATAAATTTGAAAACGGGTAGTCTCTATGTCAGTGAAAGAATCGACCGTGAGGAGCTTTGCGCAAAAGCTGCAATATGTACTATTAGCGTAGAGGCCGTGATCAACAATCCACTGAAGCTTTATCGTTTAGATGTAAATGTAGTCGATATTAATGATAATGTGCCACATTTTCCTGAGAATTTGCAGTATCTTAATATTGCGGAAAGTACTGTGCCAGGGGGGAAATTTGGATTTATAGGGGCATCGGATCTTGACGTTGGAAAGAATGACGTTAGTTCATACAAGTTGAGTCAAAATGATTACTTTTCTTTAGAGGTCCACAAAGGAAGGGATAGTGTGTCTGCCGAGCTGGTGCTACAGAAAGCTCTAGACCGAGAAACACAGCCTACTGTTAATCTTACAGTGACTGCTGTCGACAGCGGAAACCCACCCAAGTCAGGAACATTGCAAATCATTGTAAATGTCTTAGACAATAATGACAACGCTCCGGTTTTCAGTAGGGCTTTGTATAAAACACAGATTCATGAAAATCTACCAATGGGTAAAACAATTATATTTTTAAATGCAACAGACGCAGATGACGGATTAAATGCTGAAACTGAATATTCTTTTAGAAGTAAAGGTCAGGATCATGTTTTAAATGTGTTTCAAATAGACTCTAAAACGGGAGCGATTTCAATTAAAGGTAAAATCGATTACGAAGAAAATCCTGCATTTGAGATTCATGCTGAGGCGACTGACAAAGGCCAGCCTCCGATGTCTGCTCATTGCAAAGTGTTGGTAGAAGTGCTGGATCTAAATGACAACGCTCCTGAGATCACGGTAACGTCACTACTAAATACAGTGAAAGAAGACGCGGAAGTAGGTGCAGCCATTGCACTTGTCTCGGTTTTGGATAAAGATGGTGGGAATAACGGGGCAGTGAAAGCTGTGATTGCAAATGAGACTCCATTTAAACTGGACACAAACTATAGAAATTATTACTCTTTAGTGGTTACTGGTCCGCTTGACAGAGAAACTACAGACGAGTACAATGTTACTATAATAGCAACTGATGAAGGAGCTCCTCCTCTCTCCAGCACCAGCATAATTAGTGTTCACGTTTCTGATGTCAATGACAACGCGCCTCGCTTCTCTGATCCGATACTTAATATTTATGTTAAAGAAAACAGTCCAGTAGGAGCAGTCATTAAAACTCTGACTGCAACTGATGCTGATGTCGATAAAAATGGTCAAGTGAGCTATTCTTTTTTAAAAAGCAGCAGTGACTCACTACCGTTTCCTACAATGATTAACATCAACTCAGAGACAGGAGATATAATCAGCCTGCAGTCTTTTAACTACGAGGAGTTAAAAACATTCCAGTTTAAAGTTCAGGCCACAGACTCTGGTGTTCCTCCGCTCAGCAGCAACGTCACTGTCAACGTTTTAATCCTGGATGAAAATGACAACAGTCCCACGATTCTCGCGCCATATTCTGAGCATGGCTCCGTTAACAGTGAGAGCATCCCCTATTCTGCTGAAGCGGGATACTTTGTGGCAAAGATTAGGGCTGTAGACGCAGACTCTGGATACAATGCGCTGCTTTCTTATCACCTGTCTGAGCCCAAAGGAAACAACCTGTTCAGGATCGGAACCAGCACCGGGGAGATAAGGACTAAGAGGAGAATGAGTGACAATGACCTCAAAACTCACCCCTTGGTGGTCTTGGTTTCTGATAACGGAGAACCCTCCCTGTCAGCTACTGTGTCTATTGATGTGGTGGTGGTTGAAAGCACGGCTGAAATCCAGACTCAGTTCAGACATGTGCCTGTAAAGGAGGACAGCTTCTCGGATTTGAACCTGTATCTGCTGATCGCCATTGTGTCGGTGTCCGTCATCTTTCTGCTCAGCCTCATCACTTTAATAGCAGTCAGATGCCACAGGACAGACGGCACTTTCAGCAGGTACAGCGCCCCCATGATCACCACCCACCCTGACGGGAGCTGGTCTTACTCTAAAGCTACTCAGCAGTATGACGTGTGTTTCAGCTCAGACACGCTCAAGAGTGACGTAGTGGTTTTCCCCGCCTCGTTTCCACCTGTAGATGGAGAACTGATCAGTATTAACGGAGGAGACACTTTTACCAGGACTCAGACTTTACCTACCAAAGAGAAGGTAAGAAATTAGCAAAAACAATGCAATGCATAAATCCATGCCTTGGGTAATCTCCATGTTTTGTTTGCTTATTGTTGTTGTTGGTTTTTTTTAAGTGGAATATGTTAGTACTAACTTCACAAACTATTTAAAGATGTGATTTTTCTTTATCGGTTTGGAGTTGAGTTGAAATGTACAGTTGTTAATAAGCCAAAATAAACAAAGTTCATGAGCCTTTCAAGTTTAGACAGAACGTTATTGTCGCTATCCGTGGTGCTGAAATCAGAAAGGTGCAAGTTGCCGGTCATTTGGAGGGTGCATCAGGGGACTTAATTGGGGCACGGTCGACAAAGACAAGTGTTTTCCCTGGAAACTTGACATACAATTCATGATAGATCTTTTTACTTAGTGGAGAATGGTGTAAAGTTTGTTTTATCGCATTTAGCAAGGTTATTCGACCGCTTATTCAATCACCTTCGCTCTCATACTTTTAGAAATTAGGAAAATGTGTTTATTTTATGTCATAATAGTAGTAAGTTCTTGCTGTATCTTTCTTGTGTCGAAATATTTTCAATAAGGTCTGTCAATTCTAACTCGTGTACTTTTAGACGGGGTATCACCAAGAGGAAAGTTATGATTTTTTTTTCTTTGTTAACTGAGAATTAATCAGAATGGGAAAAGGAAAAAAATCCTTTGAAATGCACCATAACATATAAGTTAACAGGGTTATGTTCATAATTAATGAGAAGTTGATCGCCTTGGACGGGTGGGTAGTCATTTAATTGTTGCTGTTCCTAAAGCTTAAATGCAGTTATTTTACATTACCAGATGGTGGCACTGAAGACCATGACATCTAGATGTTATTTCTAAAGGCATAAGACTCCACCCAGAAACAGAGGATGATCTTTCTCTGGGCTTTGTAACAAAGAGGCGCAGAGCGAGAGAGAAAGGGCGAAAAATTTATCAGGCTGACTTGTTGTGATTGCCTTTGTTTGCGGATATCTGACGGTTGCTGGTGGACACAAAGTGTGCCTGATTTCGGTGGATTTAATCATGCATTTCCCAACAAAAACAGATATTTTGCGGGCTTATTCTGTGGCCGTGCTGCTGAATTATTGCTGGGAAGCGGTGTCTGGACAGCTCTCGTACTCTGTATCGGAGGAGGAAAATACTGGGACATCTGTTGGAAATATTGCCAAAGATCTAAATCTCAATGTACAGGATTTAGAGTCTCGTAGGTTTCAGATTGTTAGTGGATCACAGAAGAAGTATTTCGATGTGAATTTAAAAACTGGTGTTCTTTATGTCAGCGAAAGAATCGACCGCGAGGAGCTTTGTGGAAGGGCTTCAAAATGTACTGTCAATGTAGAGGTGGTGATCAACGTCCCGCTGAAGCTTTATCGCTTAGAGATAAATATAAAAGATATAAACGACAACGCACCAGTTTTCTCTGAGAAGCTGCAGTCACTTGATGTTCCAGAAAATACTTTACCGGGAGTCAAATTTGGACTGATAGAGGCATCAGATTTGGATGTCGGTAAAAACGGTGTTAATACATATAAACTTAGTAATAACGACTATTTTACATTAGATATTCATAAAGGAGAAGACAGCGTGTCTGCTGAGTTAGTACTGCAGAAATCGTTAGACAGAGAGCAGGATTCTGTTATAAAACTCACGCTGACTGCAGTAGACGGAGGAAACCCACCCAAGTCAGGGACATCGCTTATTATCATTTCCGTGATGGATACTAATGACAACCATCCCGTGTTCAGTAAGTCTTTGTACAAAGTTAAAATTCCTGAAAACTTGTCCAGTGGGTCGACGGTGATTACGCTGAATGCAACAGACACAGATGAGGGTTCAAACAGTGAAATTGAATATTCTTTGAGAAAAAAAGGCCAAGATCATATTTTAGATTTATTTGAAATTAATTCAAAAACGGGAGTGATTTCAGTTAAGGGTAAAGTCGATTATGAAGAAAATCGTGCATTTGAGATCCATGCTGAGGCGACTGACAAAGGCCAGCCTCCGATGTCTGCTCATTGCAAAGTGTTGGTAGAAGTGCTGGATCTAAATGACAACGCTCCTGAGATCACGGTAACGTCACTACTAAATACAGTGAAAGAAGACGCGGAAGTAGGTGCAGCCATTGCACTTGTCTCGGTTTTGGATAAAGATGGTGGGAATAACGGGGCAGTGAAAGCTGTGATTGTAAATAAGACTCCATTTAAACTGGACACAAACTATAGAAATTATTACTCTTTAGTGGTTACTGGTCCGCTTGACAGAGAAACTACAGACGAGTACAATGTTACTATAATAGCAACTGATGAAGGAGCTCCTCCTCTCTCCAGCACCAGCATAATTAGTGTTCACGTTTCTGATGTCAATGACAACGCGCCTCGCTTCTCTGATCCGATACTTAATATTTATGTTAAAGAAAATAGTCCAGTAGGAGCAGTCATTAAAACTCTGACTGCAACTGATGCTGATGTCGATAAAAATGGTCAAGTGAGCTATTCTTTTTTACAAAGCAGCAGTGACTCACTACCGTTTCCTACAATGATTAACATCAACTCAGAGACAGGAGATATAATCAGCCTGCAGTCTTTTAACTACGAGGAGTTAAAAACATTCCAGTTTAAAGTTCAGGCCACAGACTCTGGTGTTCCTCCGCTCAGCAGCAACGTCACTGTCAACGTTTTAATCCTGGATGAAAATGACAACAGTCCCACGATTCTCGCGCCATATTCTGAGCACGGCTCCGTTAACAGTGAGAGCATCCCCTATTCTGCTGAAGCGGGATACTTTGTGGCAAAAATCAGGGCTGTAGACGCAGACTCTGGATACAATGCGCTGCTCTCTTATCACCTGTCTGAGCCCAAAGGAAACAACTTGTTCAGGATCGGAACCAGCACCGGGGAGATCAGGACTAAGAGGAGAATGAGTGACAATGACCTCAAAACTCACCCCTTGGTGGTCTTGGTCTCTGATAACGGAGAACCCTCCCTGTCAGCTACTGTGTCTATTGATGTGGTGGTGGTTGAAAGCATGGCTGAAATCCAGACTCAGTTCAGACATGTGCCTGTAAAGGAGGACAGCTTCTCGGATTTGAACCTGTATCTGCTGATCGCCATTGTGTCGGTGTCCGTCATCTTTCTGCTCAGCCTCATCACTTTAATAGCAGTCAGATGCCACCAGACAGACGGCACTTTCAGCAGATACAGCGCCCCCATGATCACCACCCACCCTGACGGGAGCTGGTCTTACTCTAAAGCTACTCAGCAGTATGACGTGTGTTTCAGCTCAGACACACTCAAGAGTGACGTGGTGGTCTTCCCCGCCCCGTTTCCACCTGTGGATGGAGAACTGATCAGTATTAACGGAGGAGACACTTTTACCAGGACTCAAACTTTACCTAACAAAGATAAGGTAAGCGCATATTGGTCTTAAATATCCTGGAATGTTATTTATTGTGCAAAACCACGGTCGAGAACCGAGTATGAATCAATAGGGTTTCACCCGAATTAAATTAAAAGAACTTAATTGCCACGAAAAAAATGGGGATAAATCCAGTTCGAGTTAACTAATAAAATAAATCACTTGGATATATTTTGTTAGGCTTCTTTTACGCATACTCATAGTTTGTGGTATTTACTTCTAGCAAAAGATGTGCAGATTTTGAATCATACCCTAAACGTTGTTCTTCATAGTACTGAACGGACGATTATGCACGATGCCAACATGCTGGGCAGTTATACTGTACTTTAAATAATGTCTCGCTAAACATGTGTTCGAGTATTCATATCCTGGCTTTGTTAACCTTAACAGGTTGCAGCAATGTATATTCAAAACAATTCTGAAAAAAAAAACACCTCTTTTTACATGGCTTGGTTCTGTTAATTTCTCAGTTTTGTATTGTAAATATTTTTATTGTCTGAATAATGCTGAAGGTATCATATATTACTATATGTCTATGAGAGTTCATTCATAATTTTTTTTTTATAAATGTATAAATTTAAAAAAAAACCCTGAATGATAACAGTATTCAGAATAATGCCAGAATGGCAGCACGTCATGGTTGTTGTTCCTCAAAGCACACAACTGTTTAGCTAGATAATTAAGGACACTTAATTTCCTGATATTGAATGCACTTCTTGAAAATGTCCACACGGGGACATTGTAGACCATCAGATTTGAATTTCGTCTTTGGTGTCTCGGACTCCTCCCAGAGTGTATTTCTCTGGAATTCAGACAAAGAGAATCGGAGGGCGAAAGAGAACGGTGCGACAACCATTTTCTGATTCATGGGAGATGAGTCAAAAAGCATCACTCTCATGTCTTACTCTGTTTAATTGTTTGAATTTGTTAATGTAGTATACGGGTTTGAATTAATCCGCTTCCCTGTGAATGTAAGAATGAATATACTGGGCAAATCGAGCTGTATATGGATATATCTCGTCTTCGTGCTGCTGGATTGTTACTGTGAAACGGTTTCTGGGCAGCTCTCTTACTCCGTCTCAGAGGAGGTGAATCTGGGGACTGTTGTCGGAAATGTCGCGAAAGATCTGAACATCAATGTCCAGGATTTGGAGCCCCGCATGTTTCAAATCGTTACTGGATCAAAGAGGAAATATTTCGAGGTAAATCTAAAAACTGGAGCCCTCTATGTTAACGGGAGAATAGATCGAGAAGAGCTTTGTGGTAATGACGCCAAATGCTCACTCGGTGTAGAAGCTGTTATTAATAATCCACTGAAACTGTACCGTATGGAAATTACGATTTTAGATGTAAATGATAATTCTCCTTTATTTGAGAGTACGTTGCAATCAATGAACATTACTGAGAGCACAGTGGCGGGAGCAAAATTTCCTCTGCATCAAGCTCACGATGCTGACGTGGGTAAAAACACTGTAAACACCTACAGGCTGAGTCAAAATGAACATTTCTCTCTTGATGCACACAAAGTTCAGGGTGTAACTCCTGAGATGGTGCTTCAGAAAGTTTTAGACAGGGAAAAACAGTCTGTGATTACGCTCACACTGACTGTCATCGATGGGGGAACACCTGCTAAATCCGGAAGCATGACAATAATAGTTAATGTACTGGACGTTAATGACAATCCTCCCGTTTTCAGCCAAAGGTTGTATAAAGCCAGAGTCTACGAAAATGTTAAAATAGGCACATCAATAATTACATTAAATGCGACTGATTTAGATGAAGGACAAAATGGAAAAGTGATATATTCATTTAGTGAAGTTGGTCAGGGGAAACAAACGAATTCATTTGTTATAGATGAGAAAACAGGAACTGTAACGAATAAAAGGAATATTGACTATGAAGAAAGTAATGCTTTTGAACTTCGAGTACAAGCCAGTGATGGAGCCTCTTCCCCTCTCACGTCACATGCCAAATTACTGATTGAGGTTTTAGATGTTAATGACAACCCACCTGAAATTTCAGTCACATCGTTATTGAACACTGTTAAAGAGGATGCATCAGTTGAAACAGCCATTGTTCTTGTTTCAGTATTTGATAAAGATGGAGGTAAAAATGGGATGGTGACATGTAAAATTTCCAATAATGTTCCTTTTAAATTGGAGTCAAATTATAAGAATTCATATTCATTAGTTGTAGACGGTCCTCTTGACCGAGAGACTGCACCTCAGTACAACATCAGCATCACTGCTACTGATGAGGGCAGCCCACCACTCTCCAGCACGAGTGGTATAACACTTCATGTGTCAGATGTAAATGACAACAAACCTCAGTTTTCAGAAAGTGTGATCAACATCTACGTGAAAGAAAACAGTCCAGTAGGAGCAGTTATTAAAAAAGTGACAGCAGTTGATGCAGACATTGATCAAAATAGTCAGGTGAGTTATTCCTTTTTACAAAGCAGCAGTGACTCAGTGCCGTTTTCTACATTATTAAACATCAACTCAGAGACTGGAGATATAATCAGTCTGCAGACTTTTAACTATGAGGAGTTAAAAACGTTCCAGTTTAAAGTTCAGGCCACAGACTCTGGTGTTCCTCCGCTCAGCAGTAACGTCACTGTCAACGTTTTAATCCTGGATGAAAATGACAACAGTCCTACGATTCTCGCGCCATATTCTGAGCATGGCTCCGTTAACAGTGAGAACATCCCCTATTCTGCTGAAGCGGGATACTTTGTGGCAAAGATCAGGGCTGTAGACGCAGACTCTGGATACAATGCGCTGCTTTCTTATCACCTGTCTGAGCCCAAAGGAAACAACTTGTTCAGGATCGGAACCAGCACCGGGGAGATCAGGACTAGGAGGAGAATGAGTGACAATGACCTTAAAACTCATCCCTTGGTGGTCTTGGTTTCTGATAATGGAGAACCCTCCCTGTCAGCTACTGTGTCGATTGATGTGGTGGTGGTTGAAAGCACGGCTGAAATCCAGACTCAGTTCAGACATGTGCCTGTAAAGGAGGACAGCTTCTCGGATTTGAACCTATACCTGCTGGTTGCCATTGTGTCGGTGTCCGTCATCTTTCTGCTCAGCCTCATCACTTTAATAGCAGTCAGATGCCATAGGACAGATGGCACTTTCAGCAGGTACAGTGCCCCCATGATCACCACCCACCCTGACGGGAGCTGGTCTTACTCTAAAGCTACTCAGCAGTATGACGTGTGTTTCAGCTCAGACACGCTCAAGAGTGACGTAGTAGTTTTCCCCGCCCCGTTTCCACCTGTAGATGGAGAACTGATCAGTATTAACGGAGGAGACACTTTTACCAGGACTCAGACTTTGCCTAACAAAGAGAAGGTAAGAAAGTATTAAATCTCGTATTCACTGCTGCACTTCTTTGTTTTTCTAAATCTTAAAAGCCTAATGTAATTTATCTTCATCTCGTAGTTTTTATCATCTTTAGCAATACATTTACACACTTCTTAGCTGTGACTAAAATAATACAAATGCGAAGAAATTACTGTTGCTGAGTTTACAGCACGACAGGATCTTCTCCAACGCTGTGTTGTTGTTCTCTTTTCTGTTGTAACGTGAATTTTTCATGGCAGTTTCGCATTATCACGCATTTGCTGCTCTCCGTGGTGCTCAACGTATGTGTCCTTGTCGGATTCACGTGCACGGTTAAGGATGTGTTTTGACATATTTAGTAGACGTTAAACAACGTATCACAACATCGATAACGTGTTTAAACATACCCCTATATATTTAACATTTGTGCTCGCTTCTCTCTTCACTTTAAACAAACAAGTGTATTTGCCCAATTATTTTTTAAATTTAGCATTTAAAATATCACATACCTTAACATCTTTCCATAATAAAATGTTAATTGTAATCATCCGTTTAACTGATGAACTATTATTTCTAACCTTTAATCTAGTGATTTATACTACTCTTTTTAAACACTAGGAATATACAGTGCACCATTGTCCGCTGGTTTTGCTGACGTGTAATGTAGTTAGAGCAAGTGACCACGTAGGGACGGTACAGACCGTCACATTTAGACGTTCTGGTCGATGACTTCGGGCCCCTCCCATCCTACGTTCAGCAAATGATGCATTTGTGTGCTTTGTTACAAAGAGAGCTCGGAAGAGAACGAACGGTGGTCTTTATTTGAGAAGATAGAGAAGATTGCTTTGGAATAATTATACATTCATTTCCATTTATTGGTTGCTGTGACATATTATCTGGAGTATTGTGCCTTCGCCTGCTGTGTAAATATGCTTTTACCGCATAGAAGAAGCTTTCTGTGGATTAATCTGTTATTCGTGCTGCTGGATTGTTATTGGGAAACGGTTTCTGGGCAGCTCTCTTACTCCGTCTCAGAGGAGGTGAATCTGGGGACTGTTGTCGGAAATGTCGCGAAAGATCTGAACATCAATGTCCAGGATTTGGAGCCCCGCATGTTTCAGATCGTTGCTGGATCGAAGAAAAAATATTTCGAGGTAAATCTAAAAACTGGAGCCCTCTATGTTAACGAGAGAATAGATCGAGAGGAGCTTTGTGGTAACGACGCCAAATGTTCACTAATTGCAGAAGCTGTTATTAATAATCCACTGAAACTGTACCGTATAGAAATAAATGTTTTGGATGTGAATGACAATTCACCCTCATTTCTCAGCACATCCCAGACAATTAATATTACCGAGAACACAGCGGTAGGAACAAAATTTCTGCTGAAACGAGCTCACGATGGAGACGTTGGAAAAAACTCTATAAATGCCTACAAACTGAGTCAAAATGAACATTTTTCTCTAAATACACTTAAAGGGGGTAGCATAACAGTCGAATTGGTGCTTCAGAAAGTTTTAGACAGAGAAAAACAATCTGTGATCAAACTCATACTAATTGCAATTGATGGTGGAACACCTCCTAAATCTGGAAGTATGACCATTATAGTAAATGTCTTAGACATTAATGACAATCCTCCTGTCTTTAGTCAAATGCTGTATAAAGTCAGCATACATGAGAATGTGAATATTGGGACTTCAATAATCACCCTGAATGCGACTGATTTAGATGATGGAAAAAATGGGCAAATATCGTATTATTTTATGGAAATAGACGAAGGAAAACAAACAGATGTGTTTTCTATAGATGAACAAACAGGGACTGTAACAAATAAAAGGAATATTAACTTTGAAGAAAATAATGCTTTTGAACTTCGAGTGAAAGCCAGTGATGGAGCTTCCTCGCCTATGAGTTCACATGCTAAATTACTGATTGAAGTATTAGATGTTAATGACAACGCACCTGAAATTTCAGTCACATCACTGTTGAACACTGTTAAAGAGGATGCATCAGTTGGCACAGCCATTGCTCTTGTTTCAGTATTTGATAAAGATGGAGGTAAAAATGGGATGGTGACATGTAAAATTTCTAATAATGTTCCTTTTAAATTGGAGTCAAATTATAAGAATTCATATTCATTAGTTGTGGACGGTCCTCTTGACCGAGAGACTGCACCTCAGTACAACATCAGCATCACTGCTACTGATGAGGGCAGCCCACCACTCTCCAGCACGAGTGTTATAACTGTTCATGTGTCAGATGTAAATGACAACAAACCTCAGTTTTCAGAAAGTGTGATCAACGTCTACGTGAAAGAAAACAGTCCAGTAGGAGCAGTTATTAAAACAGTGACAGCAGCTGATGCAGACATTGATCGAAATAGTCAGGTGAGCTATTCCTTTTTACAAAGCAACAGTGACTCAGTGCCACTATCTACATTATTAAACATCAACTCAGAGACTGGTGATATAATCAGTCTTCAGTCTTTTAACTATGAGGAGTTAAAAACTTTCCAGTTTAAAGTTCAGGCCACAGACTCTGGTGTTCCTCCACTCAGCAGCAACGTGACTGTTAACGTTTTAATCTTGGATGAAAATGACAACAGTCCCACGATTCTCACGCCATATTCTGAGCATGGCTCCGTTAACAGTGAGAGCATCCCCTATTCTGCTGAAGCGGGATACTTTGTGGCAAAGATCAGGGCTGTAGACGCAGACTCTGGATACAATGCGCTGCTTTTTTATCACCTGTCTGAGCCCAAAGGAAACAACCTGTTCAGGATCGGAACCAGCACCGGGGAGATCAGGACTAAGAGGAGATTGAGTGACAATGACCTCAAAACTCACCCCTTGGTGGTCTTGGTCTCTGATAACGGAGAACCCTCCCTGTCAGCTACTGTGTCTATTGATGTGGTGGTGGTTGAAAGCACGGCTGAAATCCAGACTCAGTTCAGACATGTGCCTGTAAAGGAGGACAGCTTCTCGGATTTGAACCTGTACCTGCTGATCGCCATTGTGTCGGTGTCCGTCATCTTTCTGCTCAGCCTCATCACTTTAATAGCAGTCAGATGCCACAGGACAGACGGCGCTTTCAGCAGGTACAGCGCCCCCATGATCACCAACCACCCTGACGGGAGCTGGTCTTACTCTAAAGCTACTCAGCAGTATGACGTGTGTTTCAGCTCAGACACGCTCAAGAGTGACGTAGTAGTCTTCCCCGCCCCGTTTCCACCTGTAGATGGCGAACTTATCAGTATTAACGGAGGAGACACTTTTACCAGGACTCAGACTTTGCCTAACAAAGAAAAGGTAAGAACACAGTGTTTATAACAGCTTACAATTTTACACAAAAGAAGCGCGTCATCTTACACTGAACTCGTCTACATGTGGTTAATTTCTCCTGCTTTCAAAGATTACCCTTTACAACTGTCCGCAGCTTTAAGCCAGTCTTTTCCATTTAAATACTCGCTGTTTAAATGCCGCAGAAGAGAAGCCAGTATGCGGATAAGGAGCTTTTGGTGGTTTTGTTTAAAATTAATATAATCACTGCAAGTGAGAATATTTATTTGATTTTCCTTTCAGATTGTTTCATATATATTTGCGTAGTTCATTATTGTTTTAGGGTTCGTTTCCTTCTTGTTTGCGTTTATTTTTTCGTTCATCGTTGCCTTGTTGCTCTTTGACAGTCATTTCACTCGATGTTGTAATAACTCAGATTTTGCTTGTGTCCTTACAATTTCTTTCAATATACCCTTTGCATATACCTAAAACACAGCGACATTTTGTGAATACGCCGTTTTTGACACACTGCAATGGGTTTCACGCCTTAGATGGTATATTTCAGTTAAAGGCTGAAACAAGCGAAAAACAAACAAATATATTCTAAAATTAAAACAAATAAATAAGACAGTGTTACACACTAACAATATAAACAGTGTTTTATTTTCCTAACAAATCAACCAGATGTTTTCTGGTTCTGTAAAACTGGACTGATGATATTTATTTTATTTTCCCTTGGTTTCTGTTGTAATTGGTGTATAGAGCCATAAGAGGGCGGTGTAGACCATAAATCAGAGACATAAGTCCCGAGGCCCCTCCCAGATTGATAACGTAATGATGTCTTGTTGGGCTGTGACACAAAGAAACAGAAGCACGGAGAAAGGCTCGAGCATGATCTGCGCGGAGGATGAAGCAGAAGAAAATTGATAACATTTCCTGTCAATATTTGGCATAAACGGGACCCGTTTAAAGTTGGTTTGATGTCATTTTGGATTATGGCTTCAATTAACACAAGTCCTGCGGTGATATACTTTTTTTTTGTCCTGCTGGATTTTTATTCGGAAACGGCGTCCGGGCAGCTCTCGTACTCGATATCAGAAGAGGTGAATCGAGGGACTTCTGTAGGAAACATAGCCAAGGATCTAAACCTAGATGTCCATGAGCTGGAGCCTCGCATGTTTCAGATCGTTAGCGGATCAAAGAGAAAATATTTCGAGGTAAATCTAAAGACGGGCGTTCTCTTTGTCGGTGATAGGATAGACAGAGAGGAGCTCTGTGGAAAGGCCATGAAATGCACACAGAGCGTGGAGGCTGTGATAAATGCCCCACTCAAGCTATATCGCTTAGAAATAAATATTCTAGATGTTAATGATAATTATCCAGCTTTCAGTACTGACTCGCAAAGTATTGAAATAGCAGAAAGCACATTACCCGGGACTAAATTTTTTGTATTGTCAGCCTTTGATGCCGATGTGGGGAAAAATGGCATCAGTATGTACAAATTAAGTGCAAATGAACACTTTTCATTGGCAGTGAATAAAGGAGAGAGCGTATCTGCTGAACTAGTCCTCCAGAAACCTTTAGACCGAGAAAAACAACCAGTAATAAGACTCACGCTGACTGCTGTAGACGGCGGAACACCACCGAAATCCGGAACCTCACAGTTAATAATCAATATCTTAGACAATAATGATAACGTCCCAATATTTACCAAACCACTGTATAAAACAAGTGTCACTGAAAACACGCCGCCAGGCACATCAGTGATAACTGTGACGGCGACGGACAGTGATGAAGGGCCAAACGGGGAAATTTCATATTCACTAAGCAGCAAGGACCAAGACCATGTTCTCAATATATTTCAAATTGATGAGCACACGGGATTATTGACAGTCAAGGGGAAGATTGACTTTGAAGAGCACCCGGCTTTTGAAATCCGCGTGCAAGCTTCTGATAAAGGCTCTCCTCAAATGACAGCACAGTGCAAAGTATTAATAGAAGTAGTGGATTTAAATGACAATAGCCCTGAAATTTCTGTAACCACCCTCAGTAACACTGTAAAAGAGGATGCAAAAATAGGTACTGCTATTGCACTTGTGTCAGTTGTGGACAGAGATGGGGGTAAAAACGGAATAGTCCACTGTGATATTAAAAGTGAAAGCCCCTTTAAGTTACAAACGAATTATAAAAATTACTACTCCTTGGTAGTAGATGGTCAGCTAGACAGAGAGAGTCATTCTCAATATAATATCACTATCACAGCTAAAGACGATGGAATCCCAGCTCTCACAAGTACGAAGGATTTTAATGTTTATGTTTCAGATGTCAATGACAACCCCCCTAAGTTTTCAGACACTGTGTTCAATGTATATTTAAAAGAAAACAGTCCACTGGGAGCTACTCTGCAACGAGTATCTGCACTGGATGTAGATATTGATCAAAATGGACAGGTAACCTATTCCATTGTTGAGAGTAAAAGTAACTCCTTGCCAATCTCGACAATGGTAAATGTAAACTCTAAGACTGGAGATATAATCAGTCTGCAGTCTTTTAACTATGAGGAGTTAAAAACGTTCCAGTTTGAAGTTCAGGCCACAGACTCTGGTGTTCCTCCACTCAGCAGCAACGTGACTGTTAACGTTTTAATCCTGGATGAAAATGACAACAGTCCCACGATTCTCACGCCATATTCTGAGCACGGCTCCGTTAACAGTGAGAACATCCCCTATTCTGCTGAAGCGGGATACTTTGTAGCAAAGATCAGGGCTGTAGACGCAGACTCTGGATACAATGCGCTGCTTTCTTATCACCTGTCTGAGCCCAAAGGAAACAACCTGTTCAGGATCGGAACCAGCACCGGGGAGATCAGGACTAGGAGGAGAATGAGTGACAATGACCTCAAAACTCACCCCTTGGTGGTCTTGGTCTCTGATAACGGAGAACCCTCCCTGTCAGCTACTGTGTCTGTTGATGTGGTGGTGGTTGAAAGCACGGCTGAAATCCAGACTCCGTTCAGACATGTGCCTGTAAAGGAGGACAGCTTCTCGGATTTGAACCTGTATCTGCTGATCGCCATTGTGTCGGTGTCCGTCATCTTTCTGCTCAGCCTCATCACTTTAATAGCAGTCAGATGCCACAGGACAGACGGCACTTTCAGCAGGTACAGCGCCCCCATGATCACCACCCACCCTGACGGGAGCTGGTCTTACTCTAAAGCTACTCAGCAGTATGACGTGTGTTTCAGCTCAGACACGCTCAAGAGTGACGTAGTAGTTTTCCCCGCCTCGTTTCCACCTGTAGATGGAGAACTGATCAGTATTAACGGAGGAGACACTTTTACCAGGACTCAGACTTTACCTAACAAAGATAAGGTGAGTCCATAAAATCTACAGATCCCTTTTCTTGGTCCTGATTGCATCAGTTTCCATAGCGTGATGCTTTTCAGTTACTGTTTTTAACAGAAAATATTTAACAACTGACTTAGGAGTGGTCTTGACTGTTTCATTATTTTTTTAATCACTGTTGTTAGAAATTCTGTACCTTTAAATTCATTTGTGCAACAGAAATGTGCGAAATATTATACCTTTGCTCCATTATTTTTGTCTGATTTTATATTTTACTATTCATCATACTTTAGCTACTTTCCTTTAACTACACAGCCTATAGTCTCTTCCATCCAGATGAAAAGTCAAACGGTGCTCTCCGTGGTCCTGAAACGACAACTAGTTTAGTTTCGCGATCATCTCATTGATTGAGCATCTGGGCTTTCTCTGGGTTGTCTCTTTGTAAGCTGTAATGCACTCTTAACTATCTTTGTATCACAGAAAGAAAAATTATATCAATTTTGTTCTTTTTCATGAGCCAGTAGGTGTGGATAATCACAGTCACCACAAGGAGACGGTATAGACCGTAACACGACAGCTTCCGTTTTGTGTTTAACGCTCCTCCCAGAGACAGTCCACACGGTGTTGTAACAAAGAGAGTAGTAGGTGTGGGTACATTGCGACAGCCACCCGTCTGGTCTGAAAATTGGTGGTATATGTACTACATTTGTTCGAATTTTTTATTGGAATTTCAAATTCGAATGTATGCCGTGTTGTGCTGAACGGAATTATGCCTTTATCGTGTCGCAACTGCTTTTCGTTGATATACTTAATACTTCTGATACTGGATTATTGTTGTAATGAAGCGTCTGGGCAGCTCTCTTACTCCGTCTCAGAGGAGGTAAACTCGGGAACAGTTGTTGGAAATATTGCCAAGGATTTACATTTAAACATACCGGATTTGGAGACCCGTATGTTCAGGATTGTTGGAGGATCTAAAAGAAAATATTTCGAGGTAAATACGAAGACTGGAGTCCTCTACGTGAATGAGAGAATAGACAGAGAGAAGCTCTGCGGGAAAGCTGTGAGATGTGCCGTAACTGTCGAGGCTGTGATAAATGAACCTTTAATGCTGTACCGTATAGAGATTAATATTCTTGATGTCAATGACAATTTTCCGCATTTCATTGCAAAATCACAGAATATAGACATTCCCGAAAGCACATTACCCGGGATAAAATTCCCCCTACTGCAGGCCTACGATGCAGATGTTGGAAAGAACGGCATCAACACATACAGGCTGAGCTCGAATGAACATTTTTCATTAGCAATAAGCAAATCAGGTGAGAGTATTTCGACTGAGCTAATGTTACAGAAAGTCTTAGACAGAGAAAAGGAACCTCTGATTAAGCTCACGTTAACAGCCTTAGATGATGGAAGTCCACCGAAGTCTGGAACATCAGATATTATGATTAATGTTTTAGACATTAATGATAACACACCAGTGTTTGCAAAGTCGCTGTATAAAGTGCGTGTGTTTGAAAACGTACCGATAGGCACTACAGTCCTGACTTTAAATGCTACAGATGCAGATGAAGGAACAAACAAAGAAATCATATATACACTTAGCACAAAGGAGCAGGACCACGTGCTGCAGATTTTTAAAATCGATCCGAACACGGGCACACTGACGGTGGAAGGAAATGTGGATTTTGAGGAACACCCAGTCTTTGAGATTCGTGCACAGGCCAGTGATAAAGGCCAACCTCCGATGTCCGCTCATTGTAAGGTGCTGGTTGACGTGTTGGACCTAAACGACAATGCGCCTGAGATTTTTGTGACGTCACTACTGAATACTGTGAAGGAAGATGCAAAAGCAGGCACCGCTGTTGCACTTGTTTCAGTGGTAGACAAAGATGGCGGTAAGAACGGTGAAGTGCATTGTACTGTAGATGAAGATGCTCCCTTTAAATTGGAAGCAAACTATAAAAATTATTACTCATTGATAGTGGTTGCCCCCTTAGACCGAGAGACGGTCTCTAGCTACGACGTCACCATAATAGCAAGCGATGGCGGTAGTCCCCCGCTCTCAAACACCATTATTGTCCCTATTCAAGTTTCTGATGTTAATGATAACGCGCCTCAGTTCTCGTCATCGATACTTAACATTTATGTTAAAGAAAACTGTCACGTGGGGACAATTCTTAAAACGGTAACCGCCTTTGATGCAGATATGAACAAAAATGGTGAAGTGACTTACAGTTTTATGGAAAGCAAAATTAACTCAGTCGCACTGTCTACATTATTAAACATCAACTCAGAGACTGGGGATATAATCAGCCTGCAGTCTTTTAACTATGAGGAGTTAAAAACATTCCAGTTTAAAGTTCAGGCCACAGACTCTGGTGTTCCTCCACTCAGCAGTAACGTCACTGTTAACGTTTTAATCCTGGATGAAAATGACAACAGTCCCACGATTCTCACGCCATATTCTGAGCACGGCTCCGTTAACAGTGAGAGCATCCCCTATTCTGCTGAAGCGGGATACTTTGTGGCAAAGATCAGGGCTGTAGACGCAGACTCTGGATACAATGCGCTGCTCTCTTATCACCTGTCTGAGCCCAAAGGAAACAACTTGTTCAGGATCGGAACCAGCACCGGGGAGATCAGGACTAGGAGGAGAATGAGTGACAATGACCTCAAAACTCACCCCTTGGTGGTCTTGGTCTCTGATAACGGAGAACCCTCCCTGTCAGCTACTGTGTCGATCGATGTGGTGGTGGTTGAAAGCACGGCTGAAATCCAGACTCAGTTCAGACATGTGCCTGTAAAGGAGGACAGCTTCTCGGATTTGAACCTGTATCTGCTGATTGCCATTGTGTCGGTGTCCGTCATCTTTCTGCTCAGCCTCATCACTTTGATAGCAGTCAGATGCCACAGGACAGATGGCACTTTCAGCAGGTACAGTGCCCCCATGATCACCACCCACCCTGACGGGAGCTGGTCTTACTCTAAAGCTACTCAGCAGTATGACGTGTGTTTCAGCTCAGACACGCTCAAGAGTGACGTAGTGGTCTTCCCCGCCCCGTTTCCACCTGTAGATGGAGAACTGATCAGTATTAACGAAGGAGACACTTTTACCAGGACTCAGACTTTACCTAACAAAGAAAAGGTAAGCATATGGATGAATTAAGTATTTCTAATTGCGCATCTTGTGTGATGGGTGTAAATTAACGGTCAATGGATAAAGTTTTCTTAAGCTATCTAATTTTTGGTCTATCCTGCCCAAGTAGGGAAAAAAAACTGCAATTTGACTTAAATACAGAAATACTACGAGTGTAGTACCTTGGAATAAACTGTAACTAGCTCTGGTTTCTTGTGATGCTTTTCCCATCTAAATAAGTGGTGCATGATGGATCATATTTTTTTCCTTGCAAATTTCAGAACACTTGGGGATTTGGTGCATCCAACTGTCTTGTGGGGTTTGGAACACGGCAGTCTTCAACGTAGCACAGTAGAATAAAACTCTACTTTTAATGTCTTACATTGGATTTTTAAATCCAATTTAAATTTAAATTTAAAATTTTTTTGTGTAGCCAGAGTGACGTTCTAACTGAGAACGGTAAGGAGCATCGAGAAATCATACATGTTACTCCCAGAAACGTGTGGAATACATGTTAATTAATGAATTTTTCAATCAGCAAATAATGAGGCAGATGTGCTTTTTTGCATTCATGTAGAGTATTTTCAGATTAAATCGCAATTTTTATATTCAGTATCCCTGGACTTTGTGTGTGATAGGACTCCATAGACGTGAAAAAAGACTGATCTGATGAACCCCGAAAAACGAAAAAAAAAAAAAACGTTTATCGATTTTTTTTGTGTCGGAAATTGTCTTCGAATTTCAAAGCTCTTTAGTGCAGGAAAATCGCTCAGCAGTTTTCTTTAGTTAGCTTTAGTGTGAAAACACCTTCCTGAAAAATGAGTGGAATGACATGCGGTCACAATGTTGGTGAATGTGGTGAATGTTTCAGCGTAAAAGCAGTAGGACTGGCATCTAAACTGCTGTAGAACTGAAGTGTAATGACATGCTGGAAGTTGAGTGCAGTCCTTCCGATTGTCCACACGGGGACATTGTAGACCATCACATTTAAATTCTCTCTGTAGGGTCTCGGTGCTCCTCCCAGATTCAGAGGATGATGATGTCTCTCAGGCGATTCAGACAAAGAGATTTAGAGGGCGAACGAGAACGGGAATGAACACTGATTATGTTTATAGGAAATATGCCAGAATAAACGTGGGCGCCTTTGGTTTTTTCTGAGGTTTGATTGTTTCATGATAAACGCCGTGACTATTTTACACCTTTTCTTGTTGAATGTAATTATGACTGGATCCGGCAGATCGAGCTGTGTGTGGATATATCTCGTCTTCGTGCTGCTGGGTTGTTACTCTGAAACGGTTTCTGGGCAGCTCTCTTACTCCGTCTCAGAGGAGGTGAATCTGGGGACTGTTGTCGGAAATGTCGCAAAAGATCTGAGCATCAATGTCCAGGATTTGGAGCCCCGCATGTTTCAGATCGTTGCTGGATCAAAGAGGAAATATTTCGAGGTAAATCTAAAAACTGGAGCTCTCTATGTTAACGAGAGAATAGATCGAGAGGAGCTTTGCGGTGATGAGCCCAAATGCTCACTCAGTGTAGAAGCTGTTATTAATAACCCTCTGAAACTGTATCGTATTGAAATTATTATTTTAGATGTGAATGATAATTCCCCTTCATTTGAAAGCACGTCACAAGAAATCGACATTTCTGAGAACACAGCGGAAGGAATGAAATTTCCTCTGCATCAAGCACACGATGCAGACGTGGGAAAAAATTCTGTAAATACCTACAAGCTGAGTCAAAATGAACATTTTTCATTGACTACACATAAAGAAGAGGGTGTAACTCCTGAGTTGGTGCTACAGAGAGTTTTGGACAGAGAAAAACAGTCTATGATTAAGCTCACACTGGCTGCCATCGATGGAGGAACACCTGCTAAATCCGGAAGTATGACGATAATAATCAATGTGTTAGATATTAATGACAATCCTCCGATTTTCAGCCAAAGGTTGTATAAAGCCAGAGTCTACGAAAATGTTAAAATAGGCACATCAATAATAACACTGAATGCCACTGATTTAGATGAAGGACAAAATGGAAAGGTGATTTATTTATTCAGCAAAGTTGGTCGTGGGAAACCAATAGATGTGTTTTCTATAAATGAACAAACAGGGACTGTAACGAGCAAAAGGAATATTGATTTTGAAGAAAATAATGCTTTTGAACTTCAAGTACAAGCCAGTGATGGAGCTTCCTCACCTATGAGTTCGCATGCTAAATTACTGGTTGAAGTATTAGACGTTAATGACAATGCACCTGAAATTTCAGTCACATCACTGTTGAACACTGTTAAAGAGGACGCATCAGTTGACACAGCCATTGCTCTTGTTTCAGTATTTGATAAAGATGGAGGTAAAAATGGGATGGTGACATGTAAAATTTCTAATAATGTTCCTTTTAAATTGGAGTCAAATTATAAGAATTCATATTCATTAGTTGTGGACGGTCCTCTTGACCGAGAGACTGCACCTCAGTACAACATCAGCATCACTGCTATTGATGAGGGCAGCCCACCTCTCTCCAACACGAGTGTTATAACTGTTCATGTGTCAGATGTAAATGACAACAAACCTCAGTTTTCAGAAAGTGTGATCAACATCTACGTGAAAGAAAACAGTCCAGTAGGAGCAGTTATTAAAACAGTGACAGCAGTTGATGCAGATATTGATCGAAATAGTCAGGTGAGCTATTCCTTTTTACAAAGCAGCAGTGACTCAGTGCCACTATCTACATTATTAAACATTAACTCAGAGACTGGTGATATAATCAGCCTTCAGTCTTTTAACTATGAGGAGTTAAAAAGTTTCAACTTTAAAGTTCAGGCCACAGACTCTGGTGTTCCTCCGCTCAGCAGTAACGTCACTGTCAACGTTTTAATCCTGGATGAAAATGACAACAGTCCCACGATTCTCACGCCATATTCTGAGCACGGCTCCGTTAACAGTGAGAACATCCCCTATTCTGCCGATGCGGGATACTTTGTGGCAAAGATCAGGGCTGTAGATGCAGACTCTGGATACAATGCACTGCTTTCTTATCACCTGTCTGAGCCCAAAGGAAACAACTTGTTCAGGATTGGAACCAGCAGCGGGGAGATCAGGACTAAGAGGAGAATGAGTGACAATGACCTCAAAACTCACCCCTTGGTGGTCTTGGTCTCTGATAACGGAGAACCCTCCCTGTCAGCTACTGTGTCTGTTGATGTGGTGGTGGTTGAAAGCACGGCTGAAATCCAGACTCAGTTCAGACATGTGCCTGTAAAGGAGGACAGCTTCTCGGATTTGAACCTGTACCTGCTGATCGCCATTGTGTCGGTGTCCGTCATCTTTCTGCTCAGCCTCATCACTTTAATAGCAGTCAGATGCCACAGGACAGACGGCACTTTCAGCAGGTACAGCGCCCCCATGATCACCACCCACCCTGACGGGAGCTGGTCTTACTCTAAAGCTACTCAGCAGTATGATGTGTGTTTCAGCTCAGACACACTCAAGAGTGACGTGGTGGTCTTCCCCGCCCCGTTTCCACCTGTAGATGCAGAACTGATCAGTATTAACGGAGGAGACACTTTTACCATGACTCAGACTTTACCTAACAAAGAAAAGGTGAGTCCATGAAATTTTTAAATACTTGGACTTTGTCATTGCTCGTCATTACAGTTTCAATGGTCCTTTTTTTTTCTTATCTTAGCCGTGGTGTATCTAGTGATTTAAACAAGAAATGTCAGATGCTGTGTATTTGATGATGAGTTCTCATCTAAATCACAGCTGTCTATCTGTTAGATATTTCAACGTGTAGTTCACCATTTGTGGTCCTGTGTTTTTTCCTTTTTCTTTTTTTCTTGAAGATCTTAGGATATGTGTGTACTTTGACTGATAAATTGACACATATCTTGTGCAGTGTACTAAAGGTTATCATTGCTCTTCAAGGTCGAGTTGTGATTTACATATTCAATTGAGCATTTTGAATAAAAAAAAATTCAGTTATTTGATTTAATTAAAGAAAATATAGAGAAAATATTAACGAATACTCAATGTGTATAAAAATGCAACGTTTTTGTTTGTGTCATTTTTAAAAGGGAGAATATGCTAATGTGGGCTTTCTCCATTTTTATGTCTAAATTAAACTGGTTTTGTAACGTGAAAATCACTCACAATGTAGCTGTGATGATGCTCTAATAAACACAGAAACATTCAAATTAGGAAAAGAATATAGAAAAAAAGTGTTCGGATGATTAATTAATATCCCTCTTTAATTTTTTTTGTTGTTTGTTTGTTTGTTTGTTTTTTAAAATCTCCTTAATCGCAATAAGACGGTTCATTTTTTACCTTTACTTCTAAGTTAGCTTCCAATAGAAATAGTATTCATAAAAACACAGAATACCAGAATGGCATATATAATCATGATGGCAACGTCTTACACTGGGGTTAATATTTGACTGTTCGTTTATGAGGGTCAAGTGTATTAAGACGTTTGATAATGTGGGTAGTTCTCGCAAATGTCCACACGGGGACATTGCAGACTTTTCCATTTAAGCTTCCTCTTTGAATGCCTCGGGGCTCCTCCCAGATTCAAATGACGATTATGTTTATCAGGCAATTCAGACAAAGAGAATCAGAGGGCGAAAGAGAACGGTACGAGAAACGCTGATATTCTGCCATAGACCTATTGATTTTTTTTTCTGTTTATGCCGTTACACACCGTGTCAATTTTTATGCTTTTTCTTGTTGAACATAATTATGACTGGACCGAGCAGATCGAGCTGTGTGTGGATATATCTCGTCTTCGTGCTGCTGGATTGTTACTCTGAAACGGTTTCTGGGCAGCTCTCTTACTCCGTCTCAGAGGAGGTGAATCTGGGGACTGTTGTCGGAAATGTCGCGAAAGATTTGAGCATTAGTATCCAGGATTTGGAGCCCCGCATGTGTCAGATCGTTGCTGGATCAAAGAAGAAATATTTCGAGGTAAATCTAAAAACTGGAGCCCTCTATGTTAACGAGAGAATAGATCGAGAGGAGCTTTGCGGTGATGAGCCCAAATGCTCACTCAGTGTAGAAGCTGTTATTAATAACCCTCTGAAACTGTACCGTATTGAACTGTTAATATTAGATGTCAACGATAATTCCCCTTCATTTGAACGCACGTCGCAGGTAATCAACGTAACTGAGAACACGGCAGTAGGGGCAAAATTTCCTCTGCATCAAGCTAACGATGCGGACAGTGGGAAAAATTCCGTAAATACCTACAAGCTGAGTCAAAATGAATATTTTTCATTGACTACACATAAAGAAGAAGGTTTAACTCCTGAGTTGGTGCTTCAGACAGTTTTAGACAGAGAAAAACAGTCTGTGATTAAGCTCGCACTGACTGCCATCGATGGAGGAACACCTGCTAAATCCGGAAGCATGACTATAATAATCAATGTGTTAGATATTAATGACAATCCTCCGATTTTCAGCCAAAGGTTGTATAAAGCCAGAGTCTACGAAAATGTTAAAATAGGCACATCAATAATTACACTGAATGCCACTGATTTAGATGAAGGACAGAATGGAAAGGTGATTTATTTATTCAGTGAAGTCAGTCAGGGGAAAAAAACTAATTTGTTTTCTATAGACAAACAAACAGGAACTGTAACGAGTACAAGGAATATTGATTTTGAAGAAAATAATGCTTTTGAACTTCGAGTGCAAGCCTTTGACAGCGCAGTTTTTCCCATGAGTTCACATGCTAAATTACTGGTTGAAGTATTAGACGTTAATGACAACGCACCTGAAATTTCAGTCACATCACTGTTGAACACTGTTAAAGAGGACGCATCAGTTGACACAGCCATTGCTCTTGTTTCAGTATTTGATAAAGATGGAGGTAAAAATGGGATGGTGACATGTAAAATTTCTAATAATGTTCCTTTTAAATTGGAGTCAAATTATAAGAATTCATATTCATTAGTTGTGGACGGTCCTCTTGACCGAGAGACTGCACCTCAGTACAACATCAGCATCACTGCTACTGATGAGGGCAGCCCACCACTCTCCAACACAAGTGTTATAACTGTTCATGTGTCAGATGTAAATGACAACAAACCTCAGTTTTCAGAAAGTGTGATCAACATCTACGTGAAAGAAAACAGTCCAGTAGGAGCAGTTATTAAAACAGTGACAGCAGTTGATGCAGATATTGATCGAAATAGTCAGGTGAGTTACTCTTTTTTACAAAGCAACAGTGACTCAGTGCCACTATCTACATTATTAAACATCAACTCAGAGACTGGTGATATAATCAGCCTTCAGTCTTTTAACTATGAGGAGTTAAAAACTTTCCAATTTAAAGTTCAGGCCACAGACTCTGGTGTTCCTCCACTCAGCAGCAACGTGACTGTCAACATTTTTATCCTGGATGAAAATGACAACAGTCCCACGATTCTCGCACCATATTCTGAGGACAGCTCTGTAAACAGTGAGAGCATCCCCTATTCTGCTGAAGCGGGATACTTTGTGGCAAAGATCAGGGCTGTAGACGCAGACTCTGGTTACAATGCGCTGCTTTCTTATCACCTGTCTGAGCCCAAAGGAAACAACTTGTTCAGGATCGGAACCAGCACCGGGGAGATCAGGACTAAGAGGAGAATGAGTGACAATGACCTCAAAACTCACCCCTTGGTGGTCTTGGTCTCTGATAACGGAGAACCCTCCCTGTCAGCTACAATGTCTATTGATGTGGTGGTGGTTGAAAGCACGGCTGAAATCCAGACTCAGTTCAGACATGTGCCTGTAAAGGAGGACAGCTTCTCGGATTTGAACCTGTATCTACTGATCACCATTGTGTCGGTGTCCGTCATCTTTCTGCTCAGCCTCATCACTTTAATAGCAGTCAGATGCCACAGGACAGACGGCACTTTCAGCAGGTACAGCGCCCCCATGATCACCACCCACCCTGATGGAAGCTGGTCTTACTCTAAAGCTACTCAGCAGTATGACGTGTGTTTCAGCTCAGACACACTCAAGAGTGACGTAGTGGTTTTCCCCGCCCGGTTTCCACCTGTAGATGGAGAACTGATCAGTATTAACGAAGGAGACACTTTTACCAGAACTCAGACTTTACCTACCAAAGAAAAGGTAAGGCTGAACCTTAGATAATGTAAGGTGAGCTGTAACATAAAATAAAAAATTTCTACTTCATGTTTTGATCAAAAATTTAGTTAATTTTCCATTTATTAATTTTATAGTGTATTCATATTTCATAGTTTTTGTATCTGTGTTTTATGTCAAAGGGTAAAAAAAAGTGTTACTGTAGAAATCTTTACGGTAAAAGCTTAGATATGAGCTATACAATATATTTTGAGGGTTTCTGGAGAAAACAAATAACTTTTAGCTTGTTGTCATTCAAATGGTCTGTAAGGGACTGTTCGCTGACATTTCCCCTGGGCTCTTTTTGCAGTCTTTAGAACATCTGGCCTTTGACATGATAATTTTGCCAACAATCACCAGTCATTTTGAAACAAATCACAGAAAAGTGAAATGTATCAAACAGTAACTAAACTCACTGTATACCTGAATATAAATGATCAAGATTTAAAATAAGCACTTCCATTTAACAAAACTTAGAGTCAGGTTTTGTGTTGTTTTGTTTTGTTTTTCAAGCAGCCTTGATATAAACTTTTGTTTGTAAATATACTTGTTATCCATTCACTTTTAAATTAAATTAATATACAATAATATATTTTTTCTTGGATTAAAGCTGTGGCTAGAAGTTAAAAAGGTTGAAAGCATAACAACAGAAATCACATTTTCAACTATGTCTATTTGTTGACTTATGAAGCCTGTTTATGTTATCATTTGTAATTTGTTTAGAAATAACCAAGGCTCGGTTCTGAAAGTCTTTTAACGGCGTGTCCCTTGGTATAAGGTCAAACAAATAAGGAGTGCCTGCATCAACATAATGATACTCTCTCCATGGTTCTGAAATATGTGGCGATTACATTATACTGTACTATTAGGATCTCACAATATAAAGAAAGAAGGTGTGAGTGACTCGATTAAGAACAAGTCTTATTATTTCAAACACAACAGCAGGATTTGATTGCATTCATTCCTTAACTGTAGTTACTTAAAATGACCATGGGGCGACAGTCTAGACCGTAATACCGCCGGCTGATCGCTGATGGTTGAAGGCCCCTCCCACAATAGAAGGATCATTTTGTCTGTGCTTTGTTAGGATGAGAGGCAGGACGAAGTGGGGAGGCTTGAGAAAAATGCACTGGCATTTACTTTAGTCTCACAAAATACATTTCGCCGCCAAAAAGCGAAAAACAGACCGACATAAGGATCTATGTTGTATGGAATTATGTATCTGCCGAGAAGAAAGGCGTCCTTCGGGATATATCTAATGCTTGTTGTCTTGGAGTATAACTGGGGAGCGGTATCCACTCAGCTCTCATATTCCGTGTCTGAGGAGGTGAACCTGGGGACTTCCGTTGGAAATCTCGCCAAGGATCTGAACCTAAATGTACAGGATCTGGAGTCACGTATGTTTCAGATTGTTACTGGATCAAAAAGGAAGCATTTCGATGTAAATTTGAAGACAGGTTTTCTCTACGTGAGTGAGAGAATAGACAGGGAAGAGCTCTGCGCTAAAGCTACAAAATGCACAATAAACGTGGAGGCTGTGATAAACAATCCGCTGAAACTTTACCGTATTGAAGTCAATATTCTTGACGTAAACGATAACCCCCCGTCTTTCAGTGCCAAATCTCAAACTATAGACATTGCAGAGAGCGTGTTGCCGGGAGCTACGTTCCCTGTGCTGTCGGCTTACGACGCCGATGTGGGGGGAAATGGTGTTAACACTTACAAGCTGAACCAGAATGAACATTTTTCTTTAGCGGTGCACAAAGGGGACAGTGTTTCGGCAGAGATAGTTCTTCAGAGAGCGTTAGACCGAGAAAAGCAGGCTGTAATTAAACTCACACTGACGGCTATAGATGGAGGGACACCTATTAAATCAGGCACGTCAGAGATCATAATTAATGTGTTGGATATAAATGATAATATCCCAACTTTTAAAAAATCATTGTATAAAACAAGTATTAAAGAAAATGCACCATCAGGCACTACAGTAGTAACAGTGGCTGCAACTGATGCTGACGAGGGTGCAAACAACGACATCGTATATTTACTTAATTCGAAAGATCAGGATCATGTATTAGAAATCTTTGAAATTGATTTGGAAACAGGAATAATAACAGTTAAAGGAACTATTGACTATGAAACAAACCCTGCTTTTGAAATCCGTGTGCAGGCTACGGACAAAGGCCAACCTCCGCTAACAGCACAATGTAAAGTACTCGTAGAGGTGGTGGATCTAAATGACAATGCCCCCGACATCACCGTGACGTCACTGCTCAGTACACTTAAGGAGGACGCTGAAAGTGGCACTGCTATTGCACTTGTTTCGGTTCTCGACGAAGACGGGGGCAAAAACGGTGAAGTCAAATGCGAGATATTGAATTCGGTCCCCTTTAAATTGGAGACAAATTATAAAAATTATTATTCTTTGGTCATTGGTGGCGTTCTAGACAGGGAACTTGTGTCGCACTACAATATCACTATTAAAGCTACTGATGAAGGCAGTCCCCCTCTCTCTAGCACCAGTGTAGTTACTATTCAGGTTTCTGATGTAAATGATAACGCACCTTTGTTTGGAGACACTGTAATTAATATATATGTGGCAGAAAACAGTCCTGTCGGGACTGTTTTAAAAACTGTATGTGCAACTGACGCTGACGCTGGCGAAAACGGGCAGGTGAGATATTCATTAGTCAGTGATAACGCAGGGCCGCTCTCTACAATGATCAGCATTAACTCAGAGACTGGAGGCATAGTCACTCTACAACCTTTTAATTATGAGGAGTTGAAAATGTTTCAATTTAAAGTCCAGGCCACAGATTCTGGTGTTCCTCCGCTCAGCAGCAACGTGACTGTTAAGGTCTTAATTCTGGATGAAAATGATAATAATCCAACAATTCTCGCTCCTTACTCTCAGCACGGCTCCGTTAACAGTGAGAGCATCCCCTATTCTGCTGAAGCGGGATACTTTGTGGCAAAGATCAGGGCTGTAGACGCAGACTCTGGATACAATGCGCTGCTCTCTTATCACCTATCTGAGCCCAAAGGAAACAACTTGTTCAAGATCGGAACCAGCACCGGGGAGATCAGGACTAGGAGGAGATTGAGTGACAATGACCTCAAAACTCACCCCTTGGTGGTCTTGGTCTCTGATAACGGAGAACCCTCCCTGTCAGCTACTGTGTCTATTGATGTGGTGGTGGTTGAAAGCACGGCTGAAATCCAGACTCAGTTCAGACATGTGCCTGTAAAGGAGGACAGCTTCTCGGATTTGAACCTGTATCTGCTGATCGCCATTGTGTCGGTGTCCGTCATCTTTCTGCTCAGCCTCATCACTTTAATAGCAGTCAGATGCCACAGGACAGACGGCACCTTCAGCAGGTACAGCGCCCCCATGATCACCACCCACCCTGACGGGAGCTGGTCTTACTCTAAAGCTACTCAGCAGTATGACGTGTGTTTCAGCTCAGACACGCTCAAGAGTGACGTAGTGGTTTTCCCGGCCCAGATTCCACCCGTAGACGCAGAACTGATCAGTATTAACGGTGGAGATACTTTTACCAGGACTCAGACTTTGCCTAACAAAGAGAAGGTAAGGCCAATGACTAATTTACGTTTATTATTCCCCTCCAATTATTACGATAATTAACAGTGAAATAAAACTTTACACACTGTACTACAAAATATTCTTTTTGGAGTAGGCTGGTTTAAGTTACAATAAAAAGTCGCTGTGGCTGTAGTTTAGACTTTTGCGGTGTCCTTTCTTTTGTCTGCATATTTCGCTGTCTATGGTATTGAAAGTTTACAAAACTTGCCCCATGAAATATCCGTAGCTGTAGGGAGTTATTGTCTTTTCTTGACAACCAATCCACGTAACAGTGTCTTTTTTGTTTTGTTTTGTTTTGTTTGGGGTTTTTTTGGTGGCGGGGGGGGCGGGGTATTTTTGTTTCGTTTTGTTTTAATTAAGGCAGTTTTTAAGTTTACTTACTATAAGTCTGTAAGTCTAATTGTAAACGACTAAGTGTAAAGAAAAACTGGATTTCTTGCTTTGTCATTTCAGATGAATACAATTAATAATTTGAGATTTGAAACCTTATTATCTGTCTTACTTTGAAAATGGAGTGCAAACTTTTGCACCTGCAATACTGCTTGGTGATTTGAATTGTACAACTTGCGGTGTTTCACCTGAATGAGAATATTGACCTTACTTAATATATATTTTTTGGATGATTCAACAAAGAAATACGACAATAAATACTACGATGCCAGTGTCGGTGATGGCGTAACTTCAAATAAAGTGTTATTTTATTAACGCACGTATAAAAATCTTTTAAATAACTCACAGTATTTTGGAATTGTGTGATTGTGGGCGTGTCTGAGTGAACAGGAATAATTTAGTTCTTACCAATGTGTGTAGTTTCTTCATATTACCACGTAGCGACGCTGTAGACCGTGGCACAGAAAGGTGGACGCTCCTCCCAGGGTAAAAGGGGAATAGCTTTGGTTTTCATCACAAAGAGACGAGGGAAGGGAAGGAGCGGCATAATGGAGCATTTCTCTTTAAAAATATCACAGTCGCCTTGATTTTTGTCATATCCTACCATCTAACACTGGGAACGGATTTGTGGATATATTATTTGCTGTATTCCGGCGGAAGTATGCATTTAACGACGAGAAGAAGCGCTATTGTCACATTTCTTTTGATTGTGCTCTTGGCTTATTATTGGGAAGCGGCGGCTGCACAGCTCTCCTATTCCGTCTCAGAGGAGGTGAATCCGGGGACTAATGTCGGAAATATCGCCAAGGATCTAAACCTTAACGTGCAGGAGTTGGCCTCCCGTTTGTTTCAGATTGTTGCATCTAAAAAGAAATACTTTGAGATAAATCTAAAGACCGGATTTCTGTATGTCAGTGAGAGGATAGATCGAGAGGAGGTTTGTACAGATGAGCCCAAATGCACGGTTACCGTAGAGGCTGTGATAAACAATCCGTTAAAGCTTTACCGCATGGAGATAGAAATTAGAGATGTGAACGACCACTCTCCATCATTTAACACGAAATCTCAAATACTGGAAATTGCAGAGAACACACTGCCTGGGTTTAGATTTGCGTTATCGGAGGCAAGCGACGCTGACGTGGGTAAAAACAGTGTTAGTGCATATAAGCTGAGTACTAATGAATATTTCAGTCTTGCCACACATAAAAGAGGAAAGAGTATATCTCCAGAGTTAGTGCTGCAGAAAGCCCTGGATCGTGAGAAACAAGCAAGTATACAACTTTTGTTAACTGCAATAGACGGAGGGTCTCCACCAAACACGGGGACATCAGAAATTGAAGTAAGTGTGTTAGACAGTAATGATAACGCACCAGTGTTCAGTAGCACTCTTTACAAAATTAAAACACTCGAAAATAGCCCGATTGGCACTACGATCTTCACCTTAAATGCGACTGACGCTGATGAAGGAACAAATGGTGAAATAGTGTACTCCTTACGAAGTAAGGATCAGGATCATATTTTGGATATTTTCCAAATTGACCCTGAGACAGGGGTTATTTCAGTCAAAGCCAAAATCGACTATGAAGAAAGAAAAGCTTTCGAGATCCGAGCAGAAGCTAGAGACAAAGGCCAGCCTCCCATGGCAGCCCATAGTAAGGTGCTGGTTGAAGTAATAGACTTAAATGACAACGCTCCTGAAATCAAAGTGACGTCACTTCTCAATGCAGTAAATGAGGACGCTGAAATAGGCACTGCTATTGCACTTGTTTCAGTTCTAGATACAGATAGTGGTAAAAACGGTGAAGTTGAATGTGTAATCTTAAATAAAGTTCCGTTCAAACTGGAGACAAATTACAAAAATTATTACTCTTTAGTTGTTGACGGACATCTAGACAGAGAGGAGACCCCTCAGTACAATGTCAAAATTTCAGCTACGGATGAAGGGAGCCCTCCACTTTCTAACACTAGTGTTATCACTGTTTACCTTTCTGATATTAACGACAACACGCCACGTTTTTCACAGTCTTTAATAAGTGTTTTTGTGAAAGAAAACAGCAAGGAAGGAACAGTTATAAAAAGGGTGACTGCAGTCGATATTGACATCAGCAACAACGGTCAGGTGAGCTATTCACTATTAGATAGTAATAGTAAATCACTTCCTCTCCCCACAATGGTAAACATTAACTCAGAAACTGGAGACATAATCAGCCTGCAGTCTTTTAACTACGAGGAGTTGAAAATGTTTCAATTTAAAGTTCAGGCCACAGACTCTGGTGTTCCTCCGCTCAGCAGCAATGTCACTGTCAACGTTTTAATTCTGGATGAAAATGACAATAATCCAACAATTCTTGCTCCTTACTCTGAGCACGGCTCTGTTAACAGTGAGAGCATCCCCTATTCTGCTGAAGCGGGATACTTTGTGGCAAAGATCAGGGCTGTAGACGCAGACTCTGGATACAATGCGCTGCTTTCTTATCACCTGTCTGAGCCCAAAGGAAACAACCTGTTCAGGATCGGAACCAGCACCGGGGAGATCAGGACTAGGAGGAGAATGAGTGACAATGACCTTAAAACTCACCCCTTGGTGGTCTTGGTTTCTGATAATGGAGAACCCTCCCTGTCAGCTACTGTGTCGATTGATGTGGTGGTGGTTGAAAGCACGGCTGAAATCCAGACTCAGTTCAGACATGTGCCTGTAAAGGAAGACAGCTTCTCGGATTTGAACCTGTACCTGCTGGTTGCCATTGTGTCGGTGTCCGTCATCTTTATGCTCAGCCTCATCACTTTAATAGCAGTCAGATGCCACAGGACAGATGGCACTTTCAGCAGATACAGTGCCCCCATGATCACCACCCACCCTGACGGGAGCTGGTCTTACTCTAAAGCTACTCAGCAGTATGACGTGTGTTTCAGCTCAGACACACTCAAGAGTGACGTGGTGGTTTTCCCAGGCCCTTTTCCACCTGTAGATGCAGAACTGATCAGTATTAATGGAGGAGACACTTTTACCAGGACTCAGACTTTACCTAACAAAGAGAAGGTAAGGAAATGCTGCTCTGAATAAGTAAGATTTTTGTATATCACTGAATGTCGGATAATGAATTAACAGATCTGTTAAATATGTGTTAAATATACGGTGGCCCTGAGAGGCCAAACGGACTGCAATTTAAGAAAACACCAGCAAAAAGAAAAACACTACAAAAGCACACAAACACAACGGAAATAGGAAAAATTAAAACGGAAATAGAAAAAAAACAGATTTCCAAAAGCACAAGGGAAGTGTTTCTGGGGAGACAAGAACCCGACGGACCAGTTGGAGGAACCCAAAACAAGCTAGGTGTGTTTTATCATGATTCCTATAATACTGATGATGGATTTTTAGGCTAACACGCTTACCTCTTATCTTTTCTTTCCTCACAAAACCGATAGATCCTCCACTTCTTTTAAGTGTCTCCCAGCGCAATTCTTAGCATATTTTGGTTCCTGCAACTGGTCCGTCGGGTCATTGTCTCCCCAGAAACACTTCCCTTGTGCTTTTGAAAATCAGTTTTTTCGTATTTGTGTTTTCGTTTTTCCTATTTCCTTTGTCGTTTTTCCTGTTTTCTTAAGTTGCAGTCCGTTTGGCCTCTCAGGGCCACCGTATAAATATAATAAACGTGTCAGAGTAAGTCGGTAAATTGTTCTTAAGAACGTTTACAACTTTTAAAGGGCATCCTAAGATTTTTATTGGTTTACGGCCACATAGAGATTAGTGGCATATAGTTTAATAGCTGTATTTTGGTAAATCGGGTACTAATTATGTTTAGCAGTTGAACCGCATGCATTGAAAGTGCACTGAACCGCTGTCCATGGTGCTGGCAGCAGCTTTCTTCTGTTTTGTCTCGTTATAGTCTGGTGCTGTCCGTTGTGCTGAATATTGGGCGGTGTACAAAAATAAAGATGAATAATAATTTAAAAAAAAAGATAATTAATAATGCAAACGAATTCATTAAACTGTATATGTCATCCAAAAAAAAAACGTAATTTGTGGATTATTCTGCATGGATTTTAATTCTGTTATACCTTATATAAAAAAAAAAAAAACATCTTATATTTCGGGCCATGTAACCGAATACAGAAATGCCACAAGATGCCGCTAGAGACCATGCAAAAAAATATAGTCGTTGGCGTTTAGAAACTCCTCCTCATTTAATGACGAAAGGATGAAACGTCACCATCTGGCATTGCTTTGTGAAAGAAGCGCACAGACGATCAAGGCCCTAATGAGTGAGGATCCTTGGCGAGAGTGGATACATGAAGGGATATTTTTCATATTTGGCGTTTCTTTCCAGGAAGTATAAATCAGGATTTCATACTTTTGTATAAACAGCGATGGCTGCTCGAAGACAATGGGATAATATTTGGAGTCTGTTTTTCAGCCTTCTTTGTCTCTGTGAATGGTCCGTGGCTCAGATATCCTATTCCATTTTTGAGGAGGTGGACAAAGGCGCTGCGGTGGGAAATCTAGCGAAGGATTTAAATCTTAGTGTGCAGCAGCTTCAGTCAGCGGGTCTTCAGATTACATCTGGGTATAAACCCCCGTATTTTGATATCAATCTTGAATCTGGAGTACTTTTCGTTAGCGAGAGAATTGATCGGGAGGAGCTATGTCCTAATACGGTAAAGTGCTCTTTAAATATCGAGGCCATATTGAGTAACCCTCGCAGTCTTCATCGAATTGAAGTTGTAATCAATGATATTAATGACAATGCCCCGTCTTTTCTAGAAGATATATCTACAATTGATATGTCTGAGTCCTCATATGTCGGAGAAAGGCATCCATTGCCGATAGCGCATGACCCAGATGTTGGCGCTAACTCAGTGAAGACTTATAAATTGAACGCGAATGATTATTTCTCTTTAGATATACAGAGTACTGGCGACCAGAGTGTGTCTGCTGAGTTGGTGCTGCAGAAAGCCTTAGATCGAGAAAAACAAGCTGTTATTGAGCTCACTCTGACTGCGATAGACGGAGGAAAATCTCCCAAAACGGGGACTTTGCAAATACAAGTTAATGTTCTGGATGTGAACGATAATTCACCCGTGTTCAGTAAATCTCTCTACAAAGTCCAAGTAATTGAAAATGCAAATATTGGCACACCGTTACTAACACTCACTGCGAGTGATTTAGATGATGGTATTAATGGTCAGGTTGTCTACACATTTACAGAAAGAGGACGTTTAAACCCTGATGACAAATTTTCCCTGAATAATAATACTGGGGAAATTACTGTGCGAGGAAATATTGATTATGAGGAAAACCAAGCATTTGAGATCCGCGTTCAAGCCCGAGACAGAGGAACTCCTCCTCGCAGTGCACATGGCAAAGTTTTAGTTGAAGTCATTGACGTTAATGACAATGCTCCAGAAATCTCAGTGTCTTCAATCATGAGTTCAGTGAAAGAGGACACCGAAATAGGCACAGCTGTTGCTATGGTGACTATCACTGATCAAGACGGGGGTAAAAATGGCCTCACAAACTGTAAGATAACAGGTTCTGTGCCATTTAAATTAAAATCCAACTATAAAAACTATTATTCTTTGCTAGTGGACAGGCTTCTTGACAGAGAGACTGTTTCCCGATATGATATATATATTGTAGCTACAGATGAAGGGACGCCCTCTCTGTCCAGCACAACTGTTATCACTATTCACGTTTCTGATGTAAATGACAACCCTCCTAAATTCCCGAACTCTCCAATTACTCTGTATGTGAAAGAGAATAGTCCGATTGGAACTACTATTCATAAACTGACAACAACAGATCTGGATTTAAATGAAAACGCAAAATCAATGTATCATTTAATTAGCAGCTCTTCCAAGACCATGCAAAGGGCTTCAATGGTAACTGTTAATTCAGAGACAGGAGATATAGTCAGCCTGCACTCGTTTAACTACGAGGAGTTAAAAACTTTCCACTTTAAAGTTCAGGCCACAGACTCTGGTGTTCCTCCACTTACAAGCAACGTCACTGTCAACATTTTAATCCTGGATGAAAATGATAATACTCCAACAATTCTCGCTCCTTACTCTGAGCATGGCTCCGTTAACAGTGAGAATATCCCCTATTCTGCTGAAGCGGGATACTTTGTGGCAAAGATCAGGGCTGTAGACGCGGACTCTGGATACAATGCGCTGCTTTCTTATCACCTGTCTGAGCCCAAAGGAAACAACTTGTTCAAGATCGGAACCAGCACCGGGGAGATCAGGACTAGGAGGAGAATGAGTGACAATGACCTCAAAACTCACCCCTTGGTGGTCTTGGTCTCTGATAACGGAGAACCCTCCCTGTCAGCTACTGTGTCTATTGATGTGGTGGTGGTTGAAAGCACGGCTGAAATCCAGACTCAGTTCAGACATCTGCCTGTAAAGGAGGACAGCTTCTCGGATTTGAACCTGTACCTGCTGGTTGCCATTGTGTCGGTGTCCGTCATCTTTCTGCTCAGCCTCATCACTTTAATAGCAGTCAGATGCCACAGGACAGACGGCACTTTCAGCAGGTACAGCGCCCCCATGATCACCACCCACCCTGACGGGAGCTGGTCTTACTCTAAAGCTACTCAGCAGTATGACGTGTGTTTCAGCTCAGACACGCTCAAGAGTGACGTGGTGGTCTTCCCCGCCCCGTTTCCGCCTGTAGATGCAGAACTGATCAGTATTAACGGAGGTGACACTTTTACCAAGACTCAGACTTTACCTAACAAAGAGAAGGTAAGGGTAAACTTTCTTTTCTGAACCTTTTAGGTCAACCGTAGCATAAAAAAATTGCACCTGTACTTCACGGAGACACTTGCAAGGACCCAGGCTGAACCTGTTAAAGCGGTATTTAACATTTCCAGTTGTGTTATTTCATTACAGAAATTAACCAGTATATTAAGTACAATTCGGAGAACATTTTATATTTTCTGTTTTATTTTCGTTTTATACATACACAGTGTGGATTCGGTGGTGTGTATATGTGTTTTTTGTTCTGTTCATTATCAGACGAAATCAATCAACTTGTGAATTTAATTTACATATAGTATTAAATTAATTTAGTAACATTTCAGATGCATTTTACCAACAGTAAAAAAGAAGGTGAAATACTAAGAATCGCTCACAAACATCCGTTGACTATTTATGAAAGAGATATTGTGACAGTTGTGGCAGATGTCCACGTGGTGGCGCCGCAGACTGTGACACTGAGATTTCTGTGTTGTAGTTTCGTGCTCCTCCCAGTTGTACAAGAGGATGTGGCTCTCCGGGCTTTTTGACAAAAACGGCAAGGACGGTGCGAAAGGACCGAGGGTGTATATATTATTTTGTACATGTAGGTGTACACTATAATTTAGCGCATATCTGAAAGTGTATTTATAGTAACTATAGAAATTGTGAAAGGGTGACCTTGTTGGGATCTGCGTTTCAATTACGTTGTGGATTTATGCATGTACCAATGAGGATGTCTATTGTTTCATATCTGGTGCTTGTGCTGCTGGAGTGTTGTCGGGAAGCGCAATCTGTGCAGCTCTCATATTCCGTGTTTGAGGAAGTGGATGTGGGGACTTCTGTGGGAAATATCGCTAAGGATTTAAATCTCAGCCTTCAGGAACTGGAATCTCGCATGTTTCAGATTGTCAGCGGCTCGAAAAGAAAATATTTCGAGGTAAATCTAAAAACCGGTGCTCTCTATGTTAATGAGAGAGTAGACAGAGAGGAGCTCTGTGCGAAGACCCTAAAATGCACAGTCAATGTAGAAGCTGTGATAAACAATCCTTTAAAGCTCTATCGCGTAGAAATAAATATTCTAGATGTCAACGACAACGACCCGTTATTCACGGAAAGGTCTCAGATTATAGACATAGCAGAGAATACTCTGCCTGGGATGAAATTCGCTTTGTCTGAGCCTATTGATGCAGATGTGGGGAAGAATATGGTTAACGCTTTTAAGCTGACGCCGAATGAATATTTTTCTCTCGCTACTATCAAAGGCGGAGAAAGCGTCTATGCCGAACTAGTCTTACAGAAAACGCTGGACAGAGAGAAGCAGCCTGTGATAAATCTCACAGTGATTGCTACAGATGGAGGGACTCCATCCAGATCTGGCACGTCACTAGTTATTATACACGTTTTAGATATAAACGATAACCCACCAGTGTTTAGTACCCCCTTGTACAAAACTCGTTTATTCGAGAATACACCAATCGGGACAAATGTGATTACACTAAATGCAACAGACGCAGATCAGGGAACAAACGGTGAGATAATGTATTCTTTGAGAAGTAAAGGGCAGGATCGTATATTAGAGATTTTTCACATTGATCCTGTAATGGGGGTGATCACAGTCAAAGCTAATGTTGATTATGAGGAATATACAGCGTTTGAGATCCGCGCAGAAGCTAACGATAAGGCCCAGCCACCGATGTCTGCTCACTGTAAGGTGCTGGTTGAGGTAATAGACGTAAATGACAACGCCCCGGCGATAACAGTGACGTCACTCCTCAGCAGCGTCAAGGAGGACGCAGGTGTAGGTACTGCGATAGCACTTGTATCCGTACTCGACCGCGATGGAGGTAAGAATGGGGAAATTAAATGTAAAATAAAAAATGATGTTCCCTTTAAACTAGAAACCAACTACAAAAACTATTATTCTTTAGTCGTTGACGGGGCCCTTGACAGAGAAATTACCTCCCAATACAACGTTACAGTTTCAGCGACCGATGAAGGGAGTCCGCCCTTAATGAACACAACTGTGATTACTATTCGCGTTTCTGATATAAACGACAATTCGCCTAATTTCTCAGAATCGGTTGTTAATGTCTACGTCAAAGAAAACAGTAAAGTTGGGGAGATTATTAAGAGGGTAACTGCACATGATGCGGACACTGACCGGAATAGTCAGGTGAGATATTCATTTTTAGAGAGTAACAGTAAATCAGTGCCGGTGTCTACAATGGTAAACATTAACGCAGAGACTGGAGACATAATCAGTCTGCAGTCTTTTAACTATGAGGAGTTAAAAAGTTTTCAGTTTAAAGTTCAGGCCACAGACTCTGGTGTTCCTCCGCTCAGCAGCAACGTGACTATTAACATTTTAATCCTGGATGAAAATGATAATAATCCAACAATTCTCGCTCCTTACTCTGAGCATGGCTCCGTTAACAGTGAGAGCATCCTCTATTCTGCTGAAGCGGGATACTTTGTGGCAAAGATCAGGGCTGTAGACGCAGACTCTGGATACAATGCGCTGCTTTCTTATCACCTGTCTGAGCCCAAAGGAAACAACTTGTTCAGGATTGGAACCAGCACCGGGGAGATCAGGACAAGGAGGAGAATGAGTGACAATGACCTTAAAACTCATCCCTTGGTGGTCTTGGTCTCTGATAATGGAGAACCCTCCCTGTCAGCTACTGTGTCTATTGATGTGGTGGTGGTTGAAAGCACGGCTGAAATCCAGACTCAGTTCAGACATGTGCCTGTAAAGGAGGACAGCTTCTCGGATTTGAACCTGTATCTGCTGATTGCCATTGTGTCGGTGTCCGTCATCTTTTTGCTCAGCCTCATCACTTTAATAGCAGTCAGATGCCATAGGACAGACGGCACTTTCAGCGGGTACAGCGCCCCCATGATCACCACCCACCCTGACGGGAGCTGGTCTTACTCTAAAGCTACTCAGCAGTATGACGTGTGTTTCAGCTCAGACACGCTCAAGAGTGACGTAGTGGTCTTCCCCGCCCCGTTTCCACCTGTAGATGGAGAACTGATCAGTATTAACGGAGGAGACACTTTTACCAGGACTCAGACTTTACCTAACAAAGAGAAGGTAAGATGCTTTCAACCACTAATTCCAGTTAAAGGGATACCACCCCTGTCTGTATTTTGATACCCACACATAGCATAATACTGTAATGTCAGTGTACATGGTTTAATGCAAAATTCGTACATTCATACAGAAAAGTAGATTACATACGTTTTTATTAGTGTAATGCTGCAAATATGACTTCCCTCACTGAAGTATTTTCTTAATCAATCGACTATATGAAAAGTGCTGGTCTAACACAGTAAATAACTAGTAATTATATGGTCTGAAGCTGCATAATGGGAAAGGCGCTCTCCGCGGTGCTGATTTCTCTTTGTCTGCGAGTCTTTCGTGTTTAGCGTCATGTCCTAAAATAGCTTATCTGTGAGTCTCAACACCATAAACTTGTATAAATAAAATTTTGAAGTTACATGCCCATAAATGATCAGCTGGTCCATAATTTGTACCATATAATTTACAGTACCTAATATGTTCACCTGGAAAGGCAAAATCGTTGGTTATATAACTTGTAATGTTTTAACTGAATGTGAAGATTTTCTCTTTTCTACTTAACAAAACTCTTCCCTGATTGCGTAGTTCCAATTTACCTGGCTTTTTTTAGTGTGCACGACGTTTTCTGCAACACAAAAAGTTAATATCTTATGACATCTGATATTCGTGATCCATTTCTGGTGTGTTTGGGAAAACAAACAATCTCTAAATATTAAACTGTTGTCGATAAAAGGAACACTAGATGTCGCCCAAGACCACAAACTCACTGATGTAAATTATGAGTTAAAGCTCCACCTTCACTGTTGGTGAAATAAGAGACAGCCTCTGCGTTTCTGTCCGGGTTAGTAAATCGCCTCGTCATGAACGATGGTATCTACATGTAGAGAGCTTGGTAGTCTTTCGGATATTTGTCTGCATTAGTGAATGAAGTGCGTTTATTTCTCTGGAATAATATCTACAAACCAGAATGAGTCTCCGACACCACAGAGAGGGGGAATGGATGTTGTTCGCCATTACTCTTTGTTTATCCGGCTACTGTGTTGCTCAGATTTCCTACTCCGTTTCTGAGGAGGTGGACAAAGGCACGGTAGTGGGGAATATCGCGAAGGATTTGAACATTAATACACAACAACTGGAGGAACGAGGATTTCGGATTGTATCGGGATACAGTAAGGCATATTTTGAGGCTAATTTACGGACAGGAGCTTTGTTCGTTGGCGAAAGAATAGACCGAGAAGAGCTTTGTCCTAATTTACCAAAGTGTTCTTTAAATATAGAGGGACTGTTAAACCATCCCATGAATATTTATCGCATTGAAGTCAGCATTGTGGACGTCAACGATAACGCTCCGACATTCCTTGAACAAATCCATGTGTTTAATATCTCCGAATCGTCTTCAACGGGAGAGAGGTATCCGCTCCCGGCAGCTCAGGATGCAGACACTGGCAGCAATTCAGTGAAATCCTACAAATTAAGTCCAAACGAGCATTTCTCCACAGATGTCAGTAGCGGAGGAGACCATTTGTCTGCTGAGTTAGTGCTGCAAAAAGCTTTAGATCGAGAGAAACAATCCGTTATTAAACTAACATTGACAGCCGTTGATGGGGGAAAGCCTGTGAGATCTGGCACCATGCAGATTTTTGTGAATGTCATAGACGTTAACGATAACACGCCTTCATTTAGTAAGCCGCTTCATAAAGTAATCGTCAGTGAAAGTGTGCCTATAGGTACAACAATACTCAAATTAAATGCAACAGACTTGGACGAGGGTTCAAACTCAGACGTCAGGTATTCTTTACTGAAAAGAGGAAATGTAGATTCCCCTGAAAAGTTCATTGTTATTCCTGAGAGCGGTGAAATCATTGTGAAGGGTAATCTGGATTACGAGGAAAACACTGCATATGAATTACGAGTGCGCGCTAGCGACCAAGGCGCTTCCCCTCGTAGCGGTTATTCTAAAGTGCTGTTAGAGATTGTTGATGTCAATGACAATGCACCACAGATTTCAGTAACTTCACTTATGAGCCCAGTAAAGGAAAATGCTGAAATTGGAACAGTAGTTGCACTTGTGACTGTAACGGATAAAGACGGGGGGCAAAATGGCCTCACCACTTGTAAATTGAAAGATTCCATCCCATTTAAATTAAAGTCAAATTACAAAAACTATTACTCAATAGTAGTTAATGGTCAGCTTGACAGGGAGACTTTATCACAATACAGTGTAACTATAATCGCTACCGATGAAGGCAGTCCGCCTCTTTCAAGCAGTGCTGTAATCACTGTGCACATTTCTGATGTTAATGATAATGCACCGAGTTTTCCAGATGGCTATATTAATATTTACGTGAAAGAGAACAGTAAAGTGGGAGACATAATCACAAAAGTGACAGCATGTGACGCTGACACAAATGAAAATGCTAAATTAACGTATTCGTTAATAGAGAACTATCCGAAAGAATTTTCGATTTCAACTGTTTTAAACATAAACTCAGAGACTGGAGACATAATCAGCCTGCAGTCTTTTAATTACGAGGAGCTGAAAATGTTCCAGTTTAAAGTTCAGGCCACAGACTCTGGTGTTCCTCCACTCAGCAGCAATGTCACTGTCAACGTTTTAATCCTGGATGAAAATGACAACAGTCCCACGATTCTCGCGCCATATTCTGAGCACGGCTCCGTTAACAGTGAGAGCATCCCCTATTCTGCTGAAGCGGGATACTTTGTAGCAAAGATCAGGGCTGTAGACGCAGACTCTGGATACAATGCGCTGCTTTCTTATCACCTGTCTGAGCCCAAAGGAAACAACCTGTTCAGGATCGGAACCAGCACCGGGGAGATCAGGACTAAGAGGAGAATGAGTGACAATGACCTCAAAACTCATCCCTTGGTGGTCTTGGTCTCTGATAATGGAGAACCCTCCCTGTCAGCTACTGTGTCTATTGATGTGGTGGTGGTTGAAAGCACGGCTGAAATCCAGACTCAGTTCAGACATGTGCCTGTAAAGGAGGACAGCTTCTCGGATTTGAACCTGTATCTGCTGATCGCCATTGTGTCGGTGTCCGTCATCTTTCTGCTCAGCCTCATCACTTTAATAGCAGTCAGATGTCACAGGACAGACGGCACTTTCAGCAGGTACAGCGCCCCCATGATCACCACCCACCCTGACGGGAGCTGGTCTTACTCTAAAGCTACTCAGCAGTATGACGTGTGTTTCAGCTCAGACACGCTCAAGAGTGACGTAGTGGTTTTCCCCGCCCCGTTTCCACCTGTAGATGGAGAACTGATCAGTATTAACGGAGGAGACACTTTTACCAGGACTCAGACATTACCTAACAAAGAGAAGGTATGTGCTTTTGAGTTTTTATTCGAGTGCTTTCTGTTTACAATTTAGATTTTATATTCACCGCATCATCAGACTCTCAAATTAAAGCAACGAAAAAGTAGGAATCCCCCGGTTGTCATAGCCGTTAATATCACCGCTTATTGTAATATCAGCACTCACGATTAACCTTCTTATCTACCACACTTCGAGAACAAAGCGATCGTGCCCATTTTGTTCCCCTGTTTTTTTAGATTCCTGTCTGCTTAACAAATCATTGTTCATGCTGGTGGCTACAGCGCTATCCGTGGTTCTGAAACAAAGATGCAACGTTACGATTGAACTCTCAGTGCCAGTATACTCAGAACCTTTTTTTCTTTTTTTTTTATTAAAATTAGTTAAAAGCACAAGGTCATATTTTGGCGAAGAGGTGTTTTCTTTTTTTATTATTATTATTATTATTATTATTATTATTATTATTATTATTATTATTGTATCACTTCTGTTTTATTTCATTTTAATTTGCTGTGAATTCACTTTCTTTCTAAATACACTGCACTACTGAGGTAATATTCTAGCCTTTAATGCCTCTTCAGAGTTTCGGGTTCATGTCTAAAAACGGAGCAAATATTTAAGTATTATATATAAAAACTGACAACTGACCAAGACAAAAACTCTAAGACTGGAAATGTAATTGTAAAATATTTGTAATGCAACAAATCATGGGGGCTTAATGTTGCTCATATTTCTCTTGAGTCGTCTAACATTTGCCACACGGTGTCGTTGGAGACCGTAGAAACAATTGTATATCTATAACTCCATCCTGTACGGGAATACTGAGGCCGTCATTGGACACCAGTTTAAAGACACACTGGGACTATACTGTGGCGAGAAGGGCTGCTGCTGCTGGATAATGGTGTTTATAGCGGATATTTACAGGATATAGAATCATCTGGATTTACAGATTTATGCGTTGACTGTTCAACTATGGGAAACCGAGATTGTGCATGGATTCATATGGTTATACTTCTTTGTCTCTGTCACTGGTCTGCTTCACAATTATCGTACTCCATTTCCGAGGAGACGAACAAAGGCACTGTGGTAGGGAATGTCGCAAAGGACTTAAACCTCAATGTACAAGAGCTGGAAACCAGGGATCTGCGTATTATTTCGAGTTACAGTAAGAAATATTTTGACGTGAATTTAAGAACCGGAAGCCTCTTTGTTAACGACAGAATTGACAGAGAGGAGCTTTGTCTGAGAACGGTGCAGTGTTCCCTAAGAGTGCAGGCTGTTTTAAGCAATCCAGTGAATGTGCATCGCATCGAAGTGACCGTGTTAGATATAAATGATAATTCACCAGAATTCATTGAAAATTCATTTTCGTTAAATATATCTGAAACAGTCTCAGCAGGAGAACGATACCTACTGCCTATAGCGGAAGATGCAGATTTAGGCAGTAACTCGGTGAAGTCCTACAGGCTGAATCAAAATGAACATTTCTCGCTTGATGTACAGAGCGGTGATGAACATGCAATTTCTGCTGAATTAGTGCTGCAGAAAGCTTTAGATCGAGAAAAACAGTCGGTAGTTAATCTCATTCTGACCGCTGTAGATGGAGGAAAACCTGCCAAATCAGGAACACTTCAAATAACAGTAAACATAATAGATTCCAATGATAATGCGCCGGTGTTTAGCAAATCTCTATATAAAGTGAGAGTGACAGAAAATTCTACACCCGGAACACTTGTGGTTAAGTTAAATGCCACAGATTTAGATGAAGGCATGAACAGTAAACTACTGTATTCTTTCATCAAAAGGGGCAGCAGTGATCCATCAGATATGTTTGATCTCAATTCAGAAAAAGGAGAAATCACAGTGAAAGGTGGATTAGATTATGAAGGGACGCATGCTTATGAAGTCAGAGTACAAGTAAAAGATCACGGCATCTCTCCTCGCAGTGCGCATGCTAAAGTGCTTATAGAAATATTTGATATGAATGATAATCCCCCACTGATATCAGTGACGTCACTAATGACACCGGTAAAAGAAGACGCTGAACTGGGGACTATTGTTGCTTTGATTACAGTGAGTGATAAAGATGGAGGGGAAAATGGTGTAACCAGCTGTAAGGTAGTTGGATCTGTTCCGTTTAATCTCAAGTCCAACTACAAAAATGATTATTCTTTAGTTGTAGATGGACCGCTGGACAGAGAAACCACTTCTGTTTATAATGTCACCGTTACAGCCACAGATGAAGGAAATCCACCTCTGTTCAGTAACAAAGTCATTACTGTTCATGTTTCTGATGTTAATGATAATGCACCTCGATTTACGCAACCTGTTATGGATGTGTATGTGAAGGAAAACAGTCCAACGGGCTCAGTAATTTATACAGTAAATGCCTTTGATGCTGATCTAGATGTTAACGCAAAGGTGACTTACACGCTGTTAGATAGTTCTCTTAAAAACATTCCAGTTTCATCTGTTTTAAATATAAATTCGGAGACTGGGGATATAATCAGTCTGCAGTCTTTTAACTATGAGGAGTTAAAAACGTTCCAGGTTAAAGTTCAGGCCAAAGATTCTGGTGTTCCTCCGCTCAGTAGCAACGTGACTGTCAACGTTTTAATCCTGGATGAAAATGACAACAGACCCACGATTCTCGCGCCATATTCTGAGCATGGCTCCGTTAACAGTGAGAACATCCCCTATTCTGCTGAAGCGGGATACTTTGTAGCAAAGATCAGGGCTGTAGACACAGACTCTGGTTACAATGCGCTGCTTTCTTATCACCTGTCTGAGCCCAAAGGAAACAACTTGTTCAGGATCGGAACCAGCACCGGGGAGATCAGGACTAAGAGGAGATTGAGTGACAATGACCTCAAAACTCACCCCTTGGTGATCTTGGTCTCTGATAACGGAGAACCCTCCCTGTCAGCTACTGTGTCTATTGATGTGGTGGTGGTTGAAAGCTCGGCTGAAATCCAGACTCAGTTCAGACATGTGCCTGTAAAGGAGGACAGCTTCTCGGATTTGAACCTGTATCTGCTGATCGCCATTGTGTCGGTGTCCGTCATCTTTCTGCTCAGCCTCATCACTTTAATAGCAGTCAGATGTCACAGGACAGACGGCACTTTCAGCAGGTACAGCGCCCCCATGATCACCACCCACCCTGACGGGAGCTGGTCTTACTCTAAAGCTACTCAGCAGTATGACGTGTGTTTCAGCTCAGACACGCTCAAGAGTGACGTGGTGGTTTTCCCCGCACCCTTTCCACCTGTAGATGGAGAACTGATCAGTATTAACGGAGGAGACACGTTTACCAGGACTCAGACTTTACCTAACAAAGAGAAGGTAGGCAACAAAACACCAACCTTAATCCATCTTCACAAGACTGTTTGACGTTGATACATTATTTTGAACATAAGAGCAATTAAGCTTTGATTTAGCTTTCAGTACTTTCAACACTTAGCCAAAAAATCATTTAAGTGAATTTCTGGGCGCAAAAATTCAATGGTTAATGATATTTTGAGATTTAGTTATTAATTCATTTATTAGTCTTCACAGTTCATAAGAAAAAATAGCTGATCTTTTGTGGCCCTTGATGCCGTGCTATCACCTCCTTTCTTGGAATAATTGTCAGTCATTTTTATGTAATCAACACGGTTCGCCATGTTGACCAAAACCACAAACTCAAATATGTGACAGCTGCTGTCGTTTTCTAGTGATGTGAAAGACGTGAAATTTTATGTGGTGAAAACTCACTGTCCGTGGTGCTAGACGTTGTGCACCAAGCTTTATACGAGGTGATTGTGTAGGACCATTCAATAACACGCTTTTAGTTATTATATATGTATATATATATATATATCTGTGTGTGTGTGTGTGTGTGTGTGTGTAGAGAGAGAGAGAGAGAGAGAGAGAGAGAGCTTCAAGACTGCCTAGATTTAAAATCAGAATTATAATCTTTGTTAGTGTAAATAATGAATTACTTTAACTGCGTACATGCTTGTTAACTCACTGAAATAATCGAGCTTTTCCACTAACGAGATTTTCCCCTTACATTCTAAATACAACAAGTTTTTATTTCCAAACAAAAACGAAACATTCACTATTGCTTAAGATATTCGGCTATGTAGAATGCTGTTAGTAGTCTTTGTCCACATGATGTCGCAGGAGACCATAGACCTGAATGTATTCATGTAGTTAAAACTCCTCCCTGCACGGGAAAAAATGAAATACTCATCGGCCATTGCACACACGCGGAAGGTGCTGTGTCCATGAGAGTAGGAGCTCCTTATATAACTTATCGCTTCGGGTGTACATTTCTCAAATGAGGATTAATGTTCACTTGTGTTCACTTCTTTTTGTGGATCAACAATGTATATTCTACCAAAGGAGGAACACGTCTGGATTCGCATTGTTGTGTTTCTTTGTCTTTGGCACTGGACTGCTTCGCAGTTAGCCTACTCGATTTCCGAGGAGGTGAACAAAGGCACAGTGGTGGGGAATCTCGCAAAGGATTTAAACATCAATGTACAGGAACTAGAAAACAGGGATCTACGCTTGGTTTCCAGTTACAGTAAGACATATCTTAACGTTAACTTACGGAGTGGGAATCTCTTAGTTGAGGAGCGGATAGACCGAGAGGAGCTTTGTCCACTGACTATAAAATGCTCCTTAAAATTACAAGCTTTTCTAAGCAATCCAATGACTGCACATCGCGTAGAGGTTAATATATTAGATGTAAACGACAATTCACCTGCATTTCTCGAAAGCAGGTATTACTTAAATATTTCTGAATCATCGTTGACGGGAGAGCGATATCTTCTCCCTGTGGCCGTGGACGGAGACATAGGAAGCAACTCAGTAAAGACCTACAAGCTCAGTCAAAATGAGCATTTCTCACTTGATGTGCAGAGCGGCGGAGAGCACGGTGTGTCTGCTGAGCTGGTGCTGCAAAAAGCTTTGGACCGAGAAAAACAGTCAGTAATCAATCTAATACTGACCGCTGTAGATGGAGGAAAACCTCCAAGAACGGGATCATTACAAATACATGTGAATGTAATCGATGTAAATGATAATATTCCCGCGTTTAGCAAACTGCTTTATAAAGTGCGTGTCAAAGAAAATGCCACTCCCGGAACACTTGTTATCAAGTTAAATGCCACAGATTTAGATGAAGGCATGAACAGTAAAATCTTATATTCCTTCATCAAACGAGGGAATATTGATCCATCAAATATTTTTGATCTCAATTCAGAAACAGGAGAAATCACAGTGAAGGGTGGATTGGATTATGAGGAGACGCCTGCTTATGAAGTCAGAGTACAAGCAACGGACCAGGGTCCCGTTCCTCGTAGTGCACATGCTAAATTACTGATAGAGATAATTGATATGAATGATAATCCCCCACAAATATCAGTGACGTCACTGATAACGCCAGTAAAAGAAGACGCTGAACTGGGGACTATTGTTGCTTTTATTACAGTAAGTGATAAAGATGGAGGGAAGAATGGTGTAACCAGCTGTAAGGTAGTTGGATCTGTTCCGTTTAATCTCAAATCCAACTACAAAAATGATTATTCTTTAGTTGTAGATGGACCGCTGGACAGAGAAACCACTTCTGTTTATAATGTCACCATTACAGCCACGGATGAAGGAGCTCCACCTCTGTTCAGTAACAAAGTCATTACTGTTCATGTTTCTGATGTTAATGATAATCCACCCCGATTTACGGAGCCTTTTATTAGTGTTTATGTCAAAGAAAACAGTCCAACAGGCTCAGTAATTTATACAGTAAATGCCTTCGATGCTGATCTAGATGTTAATGCAAAGGTGACTTACACACTGTTAGATAGTTCTCTTAAAAACATTCCAGTTTCATCTATTTTAAATATAAATTCAGAAACTGGAGATATAATCACCCTGCAGTCTTTTAACTATGAGGAGTTAAAAACGTTCCAGGTTAAAGTTCAGGCCACAGACTCTGGTGTTCCTCCGCTCAGCAGCAACGTCACTGTCAACGTTTTAATCCTGGATGAAAATGACAACAGTCCCATGATTCTCGCGCCATATTCTGAGCATGGCTCCGTTAACAGTGAGAGCATCCCCTATTCTGCTGAAGCGGGATACTTTGTGGCAAAGATCAGGGCTGTAGACGCAGACTCTGGATACAATGCGCTGCTCTCTTATCACCTGTCTGAGCCCAAAGGAAACAACCTGTTCAGGATCGGAACCAGCACCGGGGAGATCAGGACTAAGAGGAGAATGAGTGACAATGACCTCAAAACTCACCCCTTGGTGGTCTTGGTCTCTGATAACGGAGAACCCTCCCTGTCAGCTACTGTGTCTGTTGATGTGGTGGTGGTTGAAAGCACGGCTGAAATCCAGACTCAGTTCAGACATGTGCCTGTAAAGGAGGACAGCTTCTCGGATTTGAACCTGTACCTGCTGATCGCCATTGTGTCGGTGTCCGTCATCTTTCTGCTCAGCCTCATCACTTTAATAGCAGTCAGATGTCACAGGACAGACGGCACTTTCAGCAGGTACAGCGCCCCCATGATCACCACCCACCCTGACGGGAGCTGGTCTTACTCTAAAGCTACTCAGCAGTATGACGTGTGTTTCAGCTCAGACACGCTCAAGAGTGACGTAGTGGTCTTCCCCGCCCCGTTTCCGCCTGTAGATGGAGAACTGATCAGTATTAACGGAGGAGACACTTTTACAAGAACTCAGACTTTACCTAACAAAGAGAAGGTAGGTAATTTGAACTTAAGTCTTGTAAAACCTCACAGTGCGATCATAAAATTATTATGTCATTTCCTGTTAACAGTTCTTACATATATACAAATTATACAGCTTCAAGTGAACAATCCTAAGAACCAAAACACTAAGACTGACTTCTTCTTTTTGAGTTTGCTTGACAGAACTTTGGAGCATTTTGCTTAAAATGAGTGACATAATCTGTCGAATAGTGTTTAACCCTTTCATTCTTTTATGAGCGATTTTTAAACTTAAATTAGTGCGTCCAAAATCTAGGAGGCGTCAAGACTACCTTTAGTCACTTAAGTAAATAATTCATGTCCCACAGAGGGTGATTGGTGTTGGTACTTGTCACTGCACTAATAGGCTTTTTTAATCTCGTTGACATATTTATACTTTACTGTTTATATAACTTACAGTGGCTGTCATGGTGACTCAAAGTGCAACACAGGGTGTAGTACCAGGTATCTTATTTTTATTCAAGACGAGTATAGAATATCATGAAAAGTCGCTGTCCGTGGTGCTAGAATGTATGGCGCCATATTTTGAATACGTGCATTTTGTGACATCATTAAGTGAGCAAAGGTTTTGTTTTTCTTCTTCTTCTATTTCTTCTTCTTCTTGATTTTAATACATGTGTACGACTGAAAATTAAGCAATAATGGACTTTGAATAAAAGACAATATGTGTGTTGAATTGTTATAACGTCAAACGAGCTCGTTAGCTCACTGAAATACCGATCTTATCTTTTTTATTGACCGGGTTTCACACAACACAATCAAATTTTTAAATATTTTCATGTCCACACTGACACTAAATGTTCACGGTTTCTATGTAGAATGCTGATAGCAGTCTTTCGCCACTTGATGTCGCAGGAGACCATAGACCTAAATTTGTTTGAATTGTTAAAACTCCTCCCTGCACGGGAAAAAATGAAATCCTCATCGGCCATTGCACACCCGCGGAAGGTGCTGTGACGATGAGAGCAGGACCTCCTTATATCATTTATCGCTTCGGGTGTACATTTCTCGAATGAGGATTAATGTTCACTTGTGTTCACTTCTTTTTGTGGATCAACAATGTATATTCTACCAAAGGAGGAACACGTCTGGATTCGCATTGTTGTGTTTCTTTGTCTTTGGCACTGGGCTGCTTCGCAGTTAGCCTACTCGATTTCCGAGGAGGTGAACAAAGGCACAGTGGTGGGGAATCTCGCAAAGGATTTAAACATCAATGTACAGGAACTAGAAAACAGGGATCTACGTGTGGTTTCCAGTTACAGTAAGACATATCTTAACGTTAACTTACGGAGTGGGAATCTCTTAGTTGAGGAGCGGATAGACCGAGAGGAGCTTTGTCCACTGACTATAAAATGCTCCTTAAAATTACAAGCTGTTCTAAGCAATCCAATGACTGCACATCGCGTAGAGGTTAATATATTAGATGTAAACGACAATTCACCTGCATTTCTCGAAAACAGGTATTACTTAAATATTTCTGAATCATCGTTGACGGGAGAGCGATATCTTCTCCCTGTGGCCGTAGACGGAGACATAGGAAGCAACTCAGTGAAGACCTACAAGCTCAGTCAAAATGAGCATTTCTCACTTGATGTGCAGAGCGGCGGAGAGCACGGTGTGTCTGCTGAGCTGGTGCTGCAAAAAGCTTTGGACCGAGAAAAACAGTCAGTAATCAATCTAATACTGACCGCTGTAGATGGAGGAAAACCTCCAAGAACGGGATCATTGCAGATACATGTGAATGTAATCGATGTAAATGATAATATTCCCGCGTTTAGCAAACTGCTTTATAAAGTGCGTGTCAAAGAAAATGCCACTCCCGGAACACTTGTTATCAAGTTAAATGCCACAGATTTAGATGAAGGCATGAACAGTAAAATCTTATATTCCTTCATCAAACGAGGGAATATTGATCCATCAAATATTTTTGATCTCAATTCAGAAACAGGAGAAATCACAGTGAAGGGTGGATTGGATTATGAGGAGACGCCTGCTTATGAAGTCAGAGTACAAGCAACGGACCAGGGCGCCTCTCCTCGTAGTGCACATGCTAAATTACTGATTGAGATCGTTGATATGAATGATAATCCCCCACAAATATCAGTGACGTCACTAATGACACCGGTAAAAGAAGACGCAGAGCTGGGGACTATTGTTGCTTTGATTACAGTAAGTGATAAAGATGGAGGGAAGAATGGTGTAACCAGCTGTAAGGTAGTTGGATCTGCTCCGTTTAATCTCAAGTCCAACTACAAAAATGATTATTCTTTAGTTGTAGATGGTCCGCTGGACAGAGAAACCACTTCTGTTTATAATGTCACCATTACAGCCACAGACGAAGGAGCTCCACCTCTGTCCAGTAACAAAGTCATTACTGTTCATGTTTCTGATGTTAATGATAACGCACCCAAATTTATGGAGACTGTTATTAATGTGTATGTCAAAGAAAACAGTCCAACAGGCTCAGTAATTTATACAGTAAATGCCTTTGATGCTGATCTAGATGTTAATGAAAAGGTGACTTACACGCTGTTAGATAGCTCTCTTAAAAGCATTCCAGTTTCATCTGTTTTAAATATAAATTCAGAAACTGGAGATATAATCAGCCTGCAGTCTTTTAACTATGAGGAGTTAAAAACTTTCCACTTTAAAGTTCAGGCCACAGACTCTGGTGTTCCTCCACTCAGCAGCAATGTGACTGTAAACGTTTTAATCCTGGATGAAAATGACAACAGTCCCACGATTCTCACGCCATATTCTGAGCATGGCTCCGTTAACAGTGAGAGCATCCCCTATTCTGCTGAAGCGGGATACTTTGTGGCAAAGATCAGGGCTGTAGACGCAGACTCTGGATACAATGCGCTGCTTTCTTATCACCTGTCTGAGCCCAAAGGAAACAACTTGTTCAGGATCGGAACCAGCACCGGGGAGATCAGGACTAGGAGGAGAATGAGTGACAATGACCTCAAAACTCACCCCTTGGTGGTCTTGGTCTCTGATAACGGAGAACCCTCCCTGTCAGCTACTGTGTCGATTGATGTGGTGGTGGTTGAAAGCACGGCTGAAATCCAGACTCCGTTCAGACATGTGCCTGTAAAGGAGGACAGCTTCTCGGATTTGAACCTGTATCTGCTGATCGCCATTGTGTCGGTGTCCGTCATCTTTCTGCTCAGCCTCATCACTTTAATAGCAGTCAGATGCCATAGGACAGACGGCACTTTCAGCAGGTACAGCGCCCCCATGATCACCACCCACCCTGACGGGAGCTGGTCTTACTCTAAAGCTACTCAGCAGTATGACGTGTGTTTCAGCTCAGACACACTCAAGAGTGACGTAGTGGTCTTCCCCGCCCCGTTTCCACCTGTAGATGGAGAACTGATCAGTATTAACGGAGGAGACACTTTTACCAGGACTCAGACTTTACCTAACAAAGAGAAGGTAGGACATTTGTACTTGTTTTGTAAAACGTCATAGTGCGATCATAAAATTATAGCTTCTGCAATTTCTTGTGTAGTTGGTGTAGACATACATACACATTCTGCAGCTTTAGTTGAGCATCAGTTAGGCAATAGTACACCAAGTCTTATTCCCAGTCCTTCAGATTTTCAAACAGTTTGAATAACCTTTGTGGCATTATGCTGAAGATGAGTAGGTCACCTTAAGCTGTAGCATCGCTTTTAAGCTTTTTCAGCATTAAAGACAGCGTCTTATTTTTTTTTAGTTTTGGGTTGTTGGGGGGGGGGGGGGGGGGGGGTATTTTCTGTTTATTTTTATCTTCGACAATTTTTATTTTCGTTTTGAACTTTAATAACAAAACAGAAAACAAACAAATAAACAAAAAATAAAAATCATCATATTCTTTCTTCACACACCAAACCCCACAGCAACCACTCTCTCATTACTCCTCTGCCCCTCAAGTTACAGAAAGTCAGTTAGTGAAGGGGGACCAAATACAATTATATTGGTACAATTTATCTAATAAATCATAAGTCACTTTTTCGTAAGATGCCAACTTAACCATCGTCACTAGCCACTCCTCATAGTGAGGGGGTTTCTTTTTCCGCCCATGTCTTAACAAGACCCGTTTTGCCGTATTAAGAGCCAAGATAATCCTTTTTTTTTTTGTATTGCAGGAAAAGTCTCAATCGGAAAGTTCTGTAGTTATACCAAGTATGGACAATTTCGGTGAGATACCAAATCTTTTCAAAACACTGAAAATGACCTCCATTGTGTTTTCCCACCAGTCCTGAAGTGTCAAACAGCTCCAAAGGATATGTAAAATCGAAGCATTTAGACCGTCACATCTCCAGCAATCGTCTGTGGGGGGCCAAGTTCCATTTATACAATTGTTGCAGTGTTCAATGTCACTTATGGATTATCTTAAGTTGGATAAATCTACTGCCTATTTCTTTAAACATAGTATTAACGTTATGGAGACATCAGTCCCATTCAACTGAAGATATATCCAATGCCAAGTCCTGGGCCCAATAGCCCTTATCTTTAAGAAGAGGTTCAGCTAACCGATCCTGCAATAAATGATAAAACTTAGAAGTGATACCTTTACCCAAGGATGATCTCGAGAGCAGTACTTCCACAGGACTGCCCACAAGACAACACAAGGGGGTTCCCAGCCACTTCGATAGTGAGCTGTGTATTTGAACATATCTCCACAACTGATTAAGCTGCAAATTATCTCCACAACTTGATCAAAGATTAAAAAACATTTGGTCCCACAGTCAACCAAAATCTGATAGATGCCTGCCTTACGCCACTGTAGCCAGTCAACTGGTGTCCCTCCAATTAAAATTATTTTATTCCCCCATAAAGTTGCAACAACCCGGCTTTTGTAATTTACACCACAATATCTTTGCATTTGCAATTATAGGATGGGTAAGTTTGTGGCTGGTGTCAAACAGCTCCTTTGAAAGAGAAATACCGCCATTAACTTCCGTCTCTATTTGGGACCAAATGGGTTTGACTGCTGCAGTAGGTAACAAGCTCTAAGTTGTTTCACATTCATCACCCAATAATACCATTTGAAGTTAGGCAGTGAAAATCCTCCTCTCTTTGCACATGCTTGCATTTTCTTAATTCTTTTGTTCTTTTTTTAATGTGACATGGTGCATGTAAATTTACCAGGCTTTAAATGCCTATATGTTTTCTATCACTTCTGTATTTACATAAACGGTTCATTTATTACTGAGTGATAGAGGTTCGTGGCACTATGCTAATATGCTACTTTTGACTGCTGAATAACGTTTCAGTGACATTTTATGATCTATGCTGATTGCCATGGTGACTGAGCCTTAAACGTTGACTTTTTGTAGCAGTTGTCATTTTGTTGTAATGTTCAGTGACTGTGCTTGAATGTGGTGAAAACTCGCTGTCCGTGGTGTTAGACGGTACGTTGCCTGTTTAGGACGTATGGATGTTGTGTTTTCATACACTAAAAAACAAAACATTTTCCTTTCATTCTTTTAAAAAAATCATATTACTAAGGAATAACTATTTCTGGAATTCGAATCAAAGTAATCATTTACGTTGAATTTTCATAATGTTACAGATGTTCCTTTAGTCACGGAAATAGCGAGTTTTTTATCAACCAGATTTCTCGCTTACAATCGAAATAATATATGTTTTATTTCTATACTGAACTTCAATATTCACAATTTTTAACAGGAATTTAGTACTCTTTATTGTGTTTTGTTATCAGTCTATCACCACATGATGTCGCAGGAGACCATAGACCTAAATGTATTTGTGTAGTTAAAACTCCTCCCTGCACGGGAAGAAAATGAAATACTCATCGGCCATTGCACACCCGCGGAAGGTGCTGTGACGATGAGAGCAGGACCTCCTTATATCATTTATCGCTTCGGGTGTATCTCGAATGAGGATTAATGTCCACTTGTGTTCACTTCTTTTTGTGGATCAACAATGTATATTCTACCAAAGGAGGAACACGTCTGGATTCGCATTGTTGTGTTTCTTTGTCTTTGGCACTGGGCTGCTTCGCAGTTAGCCTACTCGATTTCCGAGGAGGTGAACAAAGGCACAGTGGTGGGGAATCTCGCAAAGGATTTAAACATCAATGTACAGGAACTAGAAAACAGGGATCTACGTGTGGTTTCCAGTTACAGTAAGACATATCTTAACGTTAACTTACGGAGTGGGAATCTCTTAGTTGAGGAGCGGATAGACCGAGAGGAGCTTTGTCCACTGACTATAAAATGCTCCTTAAAATTACAAGCTTTTCTAAGCAATCCAATGACTGCACATCGCGTAGAGGTTAATATATTAGATGTAAACGACAATTCACCTGCATTTCTTGAAAGCAGGTATTACTTAAATATTTCTGAATCATCGTTAACGGGAGAGCGATATTTTCTCCCTGTGGCCGTGGACGGAGACATAGGAAGCAACTCAGTGAAGACCTACAAGCTCAGTCAAAATGAGCATTTCTCACTTGATGTGCAGAGCGGCGGAGAGCACGGTGTGTCTGCTGAGCTGGTGCTGCAAAAAGCTTTGGACCGAGAAAAACAGTCAGTAATCAATCTAATACTGACCGCTGTAGATGGAGGAAAACCTCCAAGAACGGGATCGTTACAAATACATGTGAATGTAATCGATGTAAATGATAATAGTCCCGCGTTTAGCAAACTGCTTTATAAAGTGCGTGTCAAAGAAAATGTCACTCCCGGAACACTTGTTATCAAGTTAAATGCCACAGATTTAGATGAAGGCATGAACAGTAAAATCTTATATTCCTTCATCAAACGAGGGAATATTGATCCATCAAATATTTTTGATCTCAATTCAGAAACAGGAGAAATCACAGTGAAGGGTGGATTGGATTATGAGGAGACGCCTGCTTATGAAGTCAGAGTACAAGCAACGGACCAGGGTACCGTTCCTCGTAGTGCACAAGCTAAATTACTGATAGAGATAATTGATATGAATGATAATCCCCCACAAATATCAGTGACGTCACTAATGACACCGGTAAAAGAAGACGCTGAACTGGGGACTATTGTTGCTTTTATTACAGTAAGTGATAAAGATGGAGGGAAGAATGGTGTAACCAGCTGTAAGGTAGTTGGATCTGTTCCGTTTAATCTCAAGTCCAACTACAAAAATGATTATTCTTTAGTTGTAGATGGACCGCTGGACAGAGAAACCACTTCTGTTTATAATGTCACCATTACAGCCACAGATGAAGGAGCTCCACCTCTGTCCAGTAACAAAGTCATTACTGTTCATGTTTCTGATGTTAATGATAATCCACCCCGATTTACGGAGCCTGTTATTAATGTGTATGTCAAAGAAAACAGTCCAACGGGCTCAGTAATTTATACAGTAAATGCCTTCGATGCTGATCTAGATGTTAATGCAAAGGTGACTTACACGCTGTTAGATAGTTCTCTTAAAAACATTCCAGTTTCATCTATTTTAAATATAAACTCCGAGACAGGAGATATAGTCAGCCTGCAGTCTTTTAATTATGAGGAGTTAAAAACGTTCCACTTTAAAGTTCAGGCCACAGACTCTGGTGTTCCTCCGCTCAGCAGCAACGTCACTGTAAACGTTTTAATCTTGGATGAAAATGATAATAATCCAACAATTCTTGCTCCATATTCTGAGCACGATGCCGTTAATAGTGAGAACATCCCCTATTCTGCTGAAGCGGGATACTTTGTGGCAAAGATCAGGGCTGTAGACGCAGACTCTGGATACAATGCGCTGCTTTCTTATCACCTGTCTGAGCCCAAAGGAAACAACCTGTTCAGGATCGGAACCAGCACCGGGGAGATCAGGACTAAGAGGAGAATGAGTGACAATGACCTCAAAACTCACCCCTTGGTGGTCTTGGTCTCTGATAACGGAGAACCCTCCCTGTCAGCTACTGTGTCTATTGATGTGGTGGTGGTTGAAAGCACGGCTGAAATCCAGACTCAGTTCAGACATGTGCCTGTAAAGGAGGACAGCTTCTCGGATTTGAACCTGTATCTGCTGATCGCCATTGTGTCGGTGTCCGTCATCTTGATGCTCAGCCTCATCACTTTAATAGCAGTCAGATGCCATAGGACAGACGGCACTTTCAGCAGGTACAGCGCCCCCATGATCACCACCCACCCTGACGGGAGCTGGTCTTACTCTAAAGCTACTCAGCAGTATGACGTGTGTTTCAGCTCAGACACGCTCAAGAGTGACGTAGTGGTTTTCCCCGCCCCGTTTCCACCTGTAGATGGAGAACTGATCAGTATTAACGAAGGAGACACTTTTACAAGAACTCAGACATTACCCAACAAAGAGAAGGTGAGTTGATTTTAGTCTTTTAGTCCATACTACAGATTTTCACACAAACAAATGGACACATTCCTTGTCTAATTTCCTTTTAAAACGTCCTATCTGTAGTATGTGTAAAATTAGTCTCTATTCTTGAACTTCTATTCTATTCTTGAAAAAATGAACTGTCAGAAATTACAATGGTAACTAAAGATTCCTAACTAAAAACTAAAAAAATTTCCTGGATGACAATACCCTAGTTTCTTTTTTTTTTGTTAACGAAAACTGACATAAATCAACCAGAGCTCCGTCTTGGGTTTTTAAGCAGTGTAACAGTTAAACTTGCTTGATGTTAAGATTTTTCTTTTGTTTTATTCTATGTACAATAATCTCGCCCTGTTTTATTTAGTGAAATTGGAGGAATTAATGGTAATTCTTCACATTTCTTCTATATCTTAACAGAGTTATTCATTATGTGTTGTCAGCCTGTTTAAAGGGTCTCTTTGGTCAGTAAAACTGCATCTGATAATAAAACATACTGGTTGTGCTCCTCTATTTTTAAACCATAGTCATATCTAATTTGTAACGCATGGGGTCGGTATTGACCACATGTTTAAGAAAGCTGGGATTTTTCAGTCTCCTCCTTTACGTATGAAGCGTCAGCAGGGTGGCAGTGCTTTGTGCGAAGGACAGGAATGGCGATAAAAAGCAGAAAACCAGAGAGGATAAATTTTTACACGTTGGCTGGTTCTTTGGTGTTTTGTAGATGAAAATAATTTGAATTGCGTCTCCGTCTTTGAAAACAGCGATGGGAAGTATAAGGAATAATGAAATTCTGTGTTTGCCGATCGTCCTGCTTTTATCTGGCTGGTCTGTGGCTCAGATATCGTACTCTGTTTCTGAAGAGGTGGACAAAGGGACTGTGATTGGAAACCTCGCAAAGGATTTAAACGTCAATGTTCGAGACCTGCAAACGAGGAATCTAAATGTTGTGTCTGGATACAGTAAGAGATATTTCGAGGCTAATTTTAAAACAGGGGATCTTTATGTTAATGAGAGAATAGACCGCGAGGAGCTCTGTCCAAACGTGATAAAATGCACACTAAACTTGGAGGTTATACTGAGCAATCCTATGGTGCTCCGACGCATCGAAGTCACGATTGCTGATTTAAATGACAACGCGCCAGCCTTCGTAGAGAAATCATTTTCACTGAACATTTCTGAATCTTCACCCGCGGGCGAGCATTTCTTGCTTCCGCTGGCCCTTGATGCAGACACAGGCAGTAATTCGGTAAAGACTTACAGGCTGAGTGCAAATGAATACTTCTCTCTAGATATACAAGGAGGCGGAGAACACACTGCATCCGCTGAACTAGTGCAGCAGAAGGCTTTGGATCGAGAGAAACAAGCCGTCGTTAAACTAACACTGACCGCTGTAGATGGAGGCAAACCTCCTAACACCGGAAGCGTACAAATTATAGTCCATGTTCTGGATGCAAATGACAACACACCAATGTTTAGCAAAACACTTTATAAAGCACGTGTAAATGAAAATGCTCCAGCCGGATCATTAGTAATTCAACTCAATGCCACAGACTTAGACGAAGGGGACAACGGGAGAGTAATTTACACTTTTGTCAAACGTGCAAACTTCGATCCAGCTGATTTGTTTTTTATAAATGCCGAAACTGGTGAAATCACAGTTAAGGGTCATTTGGATTATGAAGCACAGTCAGCATATGATATTCATGTGCAAGCAACAGACAGAGGTCCGTCACCTCGAAGAGCAAATGGGAAGCTATTGGTTGAGATAGTTGATGTAAATGACAATGCCCCAGAAATTGTGGTGACGTCACTCATGAACCCTGTCAGAGAAGATACTGCAATAGGAAGCGTTGTCGCTTTGGTGACAGTGACTGATAAAGATGGAGGGAAAAACGGTCAGACTCGCGGTAAACTTGCTGGTTCCACACCTTTTAAGTTGATTTCAAATTACAAAAACTATTACTCTTTAGTTGTAGACAGAACTCTTGATAGAGAGCAGCGGCCTGTTTACAACGTCACAATTATAGCTAACGATGAAGGTACCCCGTCTTTATCGGCCTCCAGTGTTGTTAATGTTGATATTTCTGATGTCAATGATAATGCGCCTGGTTTCGCTGAACCTGCAATTAATATTTATGTAAAAGAAAATAGACCAGTTGGTGCTCGGCTCTATACTATCAATGCAGTCGATCCCGACATAAATGAAAACGCTAAAGTAACGTATTCGCTAGAAGGCGATTCAAACAGTATCCCAGTAAATTTATTTGTAAGCATCAATTCAGAAACAGGAGATTTAATCAGCCTGCAGTCTTTTAACTATGAGGAGTTAAAAACTTTCCACTTTAAAGTTCAGGCCACAGACTCTGGTGTTCCTCCACTCAGCAGCAACGTGACTGTCAACGTTTTTATCCTGGATGAAAATGATAATAATCCAACAATCCTCGCTCCTTACTCTGAGCATGGCTCCGTTAACAGTGAGAGCATCCCCTATTCTGCTGAAGCGGGATACTTTGTGGCAAAGATCAGGGCTGTAGACGCAGACTCTGGATACAATGCGCTGCTTTCTTATCACCTCTCTGAGCCCAAAGGAAACAACCTGTTCAGGATCGGAACCAGCAGCGGGGAGATCAGGACTAAGAGGAGAATGAGTGACAATGACCTTAAAACTCACCCCTTGGTGGTCTTGGTCTCTGATAACGGAGAACCCTCCCTGTCAGCTACAATGTCTATTGATGTGGTGGTGGTTGAAAGCACGGCTGAAATCCAGACTCAGTTCAGACATGTGCCTGTAAAGGAGGACAGCTTCTCGGATTTGAACCTGTACCTGCTGATCGCCATTGTGTCGGTGTCCGTCATCTTTCTGCTCAGCCTCATCACTTTAATAGCAGTCAGATGCCACAGGACAGACGGCACTTTCAGCAGGTACAGCGCCCCCATGATCACCACCCACCCTGACGGGAGCTGGTCTTACTCTAAAGCTACTCAGCAGTATGACGTGTGTTTCAGCTCAGACACACTCAAGAGTGACGTGGTGGTTTTCCCCGCTCCGTTTCCACCTGTAGATGGAGAACTGATCAGTATTAACGGAGGAGACACTTTTACCAGAACTCAAACTTTACCTACCAAAGAGAAGGTGAGTTCACCATAACCTTAGACTGGGTTTGGTCTTTGATTTAATCGTAATACGGCAAATTTATTTGTATAGCACTTTTTAGCACACAGCTTATGAAACGGTTACTGAATGGTACTTAAAGCCAGGATTGAGTCGAGCTCCTAAATGACTTAATACTGAGTACGCTGTCTATGGTGCTGAACTGACCATCGACCATCATTTCTTTGCCAACCGTTTGTTATTGTTTGTTATAAAAAGTTGAACAATATGTTGTGAATTTTACATTCATATTTTCTACTGCTTTGTCTACTTTTACAAAATATACCGTTTCAAAGATCCAATTACGACACATGTACTAATATTTCTTATGCTTGGTAAATATCATACATATCTGGACCAAACAAACAGTTGGTGTCGCTCGAGGCCATAAATTTATTTATGGGTCAGGGTTTTGTTTTTTTTGTTGGGTTTTTTTCCCCCCAGACTCCTCCTCTCCCTGCGAGTCTGCCGTAGTCCACTAGTGCTTTGTCAAAAACAGAAAAATTGCCACAAGACGGAAACGGCTTTCTCTGTTAGTCACCTCTGAAGTGGATATGTTCCGAAATTATTATTTCGTTCATTGTGTGGCAGCGACGAGGCGTGGAGGACAAAGACTCACAATGTGGATAAAAATCATAGCTTTGCTCTGTTTGTGTGACGCGTCTGCAGCGCAGCTCTCGTTCTCCGTTGCCGAGGAGGTTGACAAAGGAACGGTGGTTGGAAATATCGCAAAGGATTTACACATTAACGTTAACGAGCTGGAAAAACGGGACTTACGAATTGTATCTGGGAACTCAAATAAACATTTTGACGTGGATTTAAAAACTGGTGCTCTGTATGTTTGCAATAGGATTGATCGTGAAGAGCTCTGTCCAAATACTGCGAAATGTTCCCTGAGCGTAGAAGCAATTCTGAACAACCCGATGCATCTGCATCGCATAGAGGTGCAGGTTACTGATATTAACGATAATGCTCCATCCTTTATTGAAAATGAAAAAATTTTAAATATTTCAGAGTCTTCTTCCACTGGGGAGCGATATCTGCTCCCAGTGGCAAACGATGCAGACACGGGCAGCAACTCGGTAAAAAGCTACAAGCTTGGTCCAAATGAATATTTCTCATTGGACGTGCAGAGCGGCGGACAGCACAGTGAGTCTGCTGAATTAGTACTGCAAAAATCTTTAGACAGAGAGAAAAAATCTGTTATTCACCTTGTTTTAACAGCTCTGGACGGAGGAAAACCTCCCCGATCTGGAACATTAAGGATAGTTGTGCATGTTATGGATATAAATGATAATTCTCCAGTATTTAGTCAGCCTCTGTATAAGGCCCAGGTAACTGAAAATACCCAGTTTCAGACCTCTATAGTCACTGTAAGTGCCACAGATTTAGATGAGGGAATAAACAGTGAAATACTGTATTCGTTTATTAAAAGGGGAAATTTCAAACCAGAAGCTTTATTCTCAATAAACCCAGGCACGGGGGAAATAACTGTAGTAGGAGAAGTAGACTATGAAGAGAATACAGCACATGATATTCGTATACAGGCAAGAGATAAAGGTACGCCATCACGAAGTACGCATGGTAAATTGTTAGTGGAAGTAATTGATGTGAATGACAATACGCCTGAAATCACTGTAACTTCTCTTATGAGCCCAGTTAAAGAAGATGCAGAGATAGGTACAGTTGTGGCTTTGGTGACTGTAACAGACAAAGATGGGGGCAGTAATGGACTCACCAGTGCTAAACTTCTTGGGGTGGTGCCTTTTAAACTCAAGGTAAATTACAAAAATTATTATTCAATAACAGTTGATGGGCCTCTAGACAGAGAGAGTATTTCTCAATATAATGTAACCATGATAGCCACTGATGAAGGCACTCCACCTCTTTCTAGTACTAGTGTTATTCCTGTTCACATTTCTGATGTGAATGACAATGCCCCTTTATTCTCAGAACCTGTTGTTAATGTATATGTAAAAGAGAATAGTGCAGTGGGCGCTATTATATCAACAATTACTGCCGTCGACCCTGATTTAGTGGAAAATGCTAAAGTGACATATTCCCTGCTCAGTGACTTTTCAAAAAGTATTCCAATAACCTCTGTTGTAAATATAAACTCAGAGACTGGAGATATAATCAGCCTGCAGTCTTTTAACTATGAGGAGTTAAAAACTTTCAACTTTAAAGTTCAGGCCACAGACTCTGGTGTTCCTCCACTCAGCAGCAACGTGACTGTCAACGTTTTAATCCTGGATGAAAATGACAACAGTCCCATGATTCTCACGCCATATTCTGAGCACGGCTCCGTTAACAGTGAGAACATCCCCTACTCTGCTGAAGCGGCATACTTTGTGGCAAAAATCAGGGCTGTAGACGCAGACTCTGGATACAATGCGCTGCTTTCTTATCACCTGTCTGAGCCCAAAGGAAACAACCTGTTCAGGATCGGAACCAGCACCGGGGAGATCAGGACTAGGAGGAGAATGAGTGACAATGACCTCAAAACTCACCCCTTGGTGGTCTTGGTCTCTGATAACGGAGAACCCTCCCTGTCAGCTACTGTGTCGATTGATGTGGTGGTGGTTGAAAGCACGGCTGAAATCCAGACTCAGTTCAGACATGTGCCTGTAAAGGAGGACAGCTTCTCAGATTTGAACCTGTATCTGCTGATCGCCATTGTGTCTGTGTCCGTCATCTTTCTGCTCAGCCTCATCACTTTAATAGCAGTCAGATGCCACAGGACAGACGGCACTTTCAGCAGGTACAGCGCCCCCATGATCACCACCCACCCTGATGGGAGCTGGTCTTACTCTAAAGCTACTCAGCAGTATGACGTGTGTTTCAGCTCAGACACGCTCAAGAGTGACGTAGTGGTCTTCCCCGCCCCGTTTCCACCTGTAGATGGAGAACTGATCAGTATTAACGAAGGAGACACTTTTACAAGAACTCAAACATTACCTAACAAAGAGAAGGTAAGAATGTTGACACATTCAGTGCACAAAGGTGAATGATTTTTTTCCCTCCCAAATTATCCTGTATCAGCTTTTTACTTAAAAAAAAATCTTGCAACACATATTAACTTCAGGTAGGTAGGTAGGTAGGTAGGTAGGTAGGTAGGTAGGTAGGTAGGTAGGTAGGTAGGTAGGTAGGTAGGTAGATAGATAGATAGATAGATAGATAGATAGATAGATAGATAGATAGATAGATAGATAGATAGATAGATAGATTTATTGCTGTCCTCTTTAAATGTGTCCAATGGGACTGTAGAACTGCTTGTGTCTTTTTAGCAGGTGGTAAATCAAAATGTTATTCCAAATAAAACCCTCAATGCGTTCAGCATCTCTTTTTATGCTGGTTTTTTTTTATTGTTTATGATTACCACAAGATGTCGCCAACAGCTCATGGCATTAAAACGGGGGGGGGGGGGGGGGGGGGTGTTCTGTTCGACGCTCCTCCCTTTACAGTGGGTTTGTAATTCTTTCTTTGTCACAGCAGTAGCAGAAAATCCTCCCTGTATTTAAGGGCAATAGACTGGACGTACTCTTATCGCGCAATGTTACCGTCTGCGTGATTTTTTGTCTAATTAACTTGGTTAGTAGGATATGACGAAAATGCTACAAGGGACTATTTTCCGGAACTGGATTTATTATTTGTCCCCTGTATTTTACATATGGAGTGAAGCGGCGGCACAGATTGTGTATACTATTACGGAGGAGTCGAGCCCGGGTACCAGTGTGGGAAATTTGGCAAAGGATTTACATCTAGATGTTAATGAACTGGAAGCCAGAGGTTTTCAAATTTCAGGACCTAATACGAGGTATTTCCAAGTAAACGTTAAGACGGGAGTACTGTTGGTGAAAGACAGAATAGACCGAGAGGAGCTATGTTCTCGAAATGTGAAGTGCTCACTGGAAGTAGAAGCCATTGTGAGCTCCCCGCTGAATCTATATCGATTCGAGGCTAAAATTTTGGATGTAAACGACAATGCGCCCTTGTTTCGGATACCGGAGGTTGTTTTGAACGTCTCCGAGTCAGCGTTTCCTGGTGAAAAATTCGCTCTCCCAAAGGCATTTGATGCAGATGTCGGAAGTTATTCAGTGAAGAGCTACAAGCTGAGCCAAAATGAGCATTTCACATTGGATGTGCAGAATGTTGGAGAGCCCACTATGTCTGCTGAAATGGCACTGCATAAAACCTTAGACCGCGAGAAACAGGCTGTTATTAAATTAACACTGACGGCTACAGACGGAGGAAAACCTCCTAAATCAGGCACGTTATACATCACCGTTAATGTGCAAGACGTCAATGACAATATTCCAGAATTTGACAAACCCCTGTACAAAGCCACAGTGGTCGAGAACACGCCGCGCGGTGCAAGCGTAATTTCCGTGCATGCTCGAGATTTAGATGAGGGTCTTAATGGAGAAATACAATATTCTTTTATTAACCAAGACAATGATAACGATGTCGACAAATTTGCCATTAATCCCATAACAGGGGAGATCACAGTAAATGGGGAGCTGGACCACGAAAAACACAGTGCAGTTGAAATTCGAGTCCAAGTGAAAGACAAAGGGCAAAACCCAAGAGCATCTCATTGTAAAGTTCTCATTGAAATCACAGATGTTAATGATAATCCACCAGAAATTACAGTTACATCTTTAGCCAACATGGTGAGGGAGGATGCACCCCTAGACACAATGGTTGGGCTTTTAACGGTGAAGGACTATGACGCAGACAAAAATGGCATCGTTCAGGTTAGAGTACTTGATTCTGTGCCCTTTAAAATTAAGAACACATATAAGAATCATTACTCTTTAGTCGTAGACGGAACTCTAGACAGAGAACGGGCTTCTCAGTATAATTTAACAATAATGGCGACAGATGAAGGGCTACCGCCTCTTTCCAGCACGAGCGTGATTACGGTTCACGTTTCTGACGTTAATGATAACGCACCGCGTTTTGCAGATCCTGTGATAAACATTTTCGTAAAAGAAAACGGTCCAGTCGGCGCTGTTATTTATAGCATGAGTGCAGATGATCCTGATGTAGACGAAAATGCAAAAGTAACATTTCAAGTCATACATAATAACAAACCCAATGTTATAGGGTCAGTTATTAACGTGAACTCTGAGACTGGAGATATAATCAGCCTGCAGTCGTTTAACTACGAGGAGTTAAAAACTTTCAACTTTAAAGTTCAGGCCACAGACTCTGGTGTTCCCCCACTCAGCAGCAACGTCACTGTAAACGTTTTAATCTTGGATGAAAATGACAATAATCCAACAATCCTCGCGCCATATTCTGAGCATGGCTCCGTTAACAGTGAGAACATCCCCTATTCTGCTGAAGCGGGATACTTTGTGGCAAAAATCAGGGCTGTAGACGCAGACTCTGGATACAATGCGCTGCTTTCTTATCACCTGTCTGAGCCCAAAGGAAACAACTTGTTCAGGATCGGAACCAGCACCGGGGAGATCAGGACTAGGAGGAGAATGAGTGACAATGACCTCAAAACTCACCCCTTGGTGGTCTTGGTCTCTGATAACGGAGAACCCTCCCTGTCAGCTACTGTGTCTATTGATGTGGTGGTGGTTGAAAGCACGGCTGAAATCCAGACTCAGTTCAGACATGTGCCTGTAAAGGAGGACAGCTTCTCGGATTTGAACCTGTATCTGCTGATCGCCATTGTGTCGGTGTCCGTCATCTTTCTGCTCAGCCTCATCACTTTAATAGCAGTCAGATGCCACAGGACAGACGGCACTTTCAGCAGGTACAGCGCCCCCATGATCACCACCCACCCTGACGGGAGCTGGTCTTACTCTAAAGCTACTCAGCAGTATGACGTGTGTTTCAGCTCAGACACACTCAAGAGTGACGTAGTGGTTTTCCCCGCCCCGTTTCCACCTGTAGATGGAGAACTGATCAGTATTAACGGAGGAGACACTTTTACAAGAACTCAAACTTTACCTAACAAAGAGAAGGTAAGATATAAAATCGAGTATTAAAATCGCTTACTGCTCTATCTGAAGGCGTTTGGTATGAGACATTATTATGAGCACTGTCCTTGGTGCTGAAATCATGGGCGCCCGTTAGAACTCTTTTGCAATATTTACTGCATCACCCTACGCTGGGGTACATAGCCATTTAAAACATTAGAAATTTAAAAAAAAAATTATTATATTGGTTAATACAAAGACCATAAATAGACTAATAGAGTAAATTAAGCAATTAGACTACATTGCATTGCAGAAGGAATTCGTTTAAAAGCTCACGAGAGCCGAAGAAGTCTAACGTGGATACAGGAAGTTTTACTGTTGGTGTTGTGTGGAATCTCAGCACAACAATAACATTCAGTGTACTCACTCCATTCTTAATGCAGTGCTCCGACTCGGTACGAAGGGAGCGTTCACTGACCATATACATTTTAATACTGGTTTTGCCACAGTTTTTAGGGGTTTCACGAGAAATTACGGGATCAGGATCTAGCAGGACCTTATCCATAACAAAACACGTGAACAATGATATCATAGTCTCCGCTACCGACGTGGGCTTTTACTAAATCGGTTGCTAGCACCCATGTTACGAAAAACTAGCCAGAAGAACAATAGTAACAATATTCACAATCTATGGAGCTTGAAATGTCATTTCTAACGTTGTTTGCTCATTCACAACAGGTAGACAGATAGCCACAGCAGCTGCAAAAGGGATCAAAAATCTATTTAAACATAAGACAACTGATATGCCGTAAACAGCTTTGATTTGAAAAAAAAATGCTTATTTGAGACTTTGCTGCTACCAAAGAGAGCAAAGAGAGTTTTAACACACTTACTGTTTTCTTGGAGTAGAAAGTGATTTTGCAGAGGTGGTTGTGATGAGTTACTGTCCTGACAAGTCTGAAGCAATCTTCTGATAATCCATCATAGTTCGTGGTCATTCGGTTACTAATGGAAGCAAAGAGGAAACAAAAACTTATCGGAGGAATTGAATGAAGCAGAAACTCGACTGCTTTTTTCTGTCATGCAGAGAAACTATTCTCCGTGAGCGCGAATACAGTTCGTATGTGACATTTTTAAAAACTTCTTCGCTTGGCAACACCAGATTAGCAGAGCAGAGCTGACCGGCACTGAGCTCAGTGCTGCCGCTGGTGGCTCCAAACTGTATTGCAGCCATTCTCTAAGCTAATACTATTTAGAAATTCAGTTTAGCTCAGTAACTCCTGCTTCTGTGTGTATATTTACTTTTATTCCACTCAGTTTAGTTCCATTTGAAGATGTACCCTGTCCTGCTTTATGGCTTTTCTATAATTAAGATTTGGCTATAGACTCAAATCAAAAGCATTTTGATTTCATGATTTTGCATTACCCAAACAGATCGAAAAGGGTGATGCTTTTATGGAAATGTCGCTATTTTCTTATGATGATATAGATTATTATTAGCCTCATATTATTTCTTTACATCTTTACATAATGCTTAAAGAAGTTTTGAACTTAATATCTGCTTCCAGAGTGTAGTTTCAATGTTTTGGGGGTTTTTTCCAATGAGGTGTCTTATTTTGTTTTTTGTTTTTTTGTTGTTGCTGTTTTTGCTAGGCAGTTAACAGGTAAAGTCTGTCACTCCTAGCACTATTCATCATCAATAAAACTATTTTTTAAATGTATGAAGTCAGGCCATGATATTACTATTCAGATAGTATTTTTGGCTTTGATGTTGCTACAAAATGAGATGCCAGAATAAGAAGACTTTAGCTGAGAATAAAGAGACAGTAGTTAGATCTAACAGCTACAGGAAAGGGACTCTGTATAGTTCTATTTGCACCGACATCAAAGTTTAAGCACTAAGTGTTACAGCTGCCTCTGCTGATGCTAACATGCCCAAAAATAGCCATGCCAGGTAGAAGCAGAAATGTCAATGGCAAGTTATAAGGATGTAAGTTCTCATAAACACAACTGAATCACATCAGTAATGTATGCCTGCACCAGCAGCACTGAACTGATAGGTCTAATCAAGGCATTTGTTTTCTTGCCTGCAGTTAATTCATTAAGCTCTCTTTGCATTTTGTTCACTTTTTGTCTATAAATATCCACAAACTTCCACACTTCCACACAGATGTTTACTTTTGGAATTTGCTGTTGAATCTGATGCCTTAGTGGATTTGTCAGCCTTTTCCATAGTTGACAATTAGACTGGTAGCAGCAAAAGCATGGGTGTTACTCATAACTGTAACTAATCGTCTGTTATGTTCAATAATCTATAAGAATGTTGCATTAGCATTGTCAAGAGAGGAGGTTAAACAAAAGTCAGTGTAAGTAAAAATACCCACAGAGAATTCTAGACATGCATGGCCTTTAATTCTCTTGGGCTGTCTCAGACATTTCAGTCAGTCACTCTGTCAACCATTAGAGCTCTTAATTTTCCACTGTTTGTATTCAAACTGTCGCTGCAATATACCCAAATCAATTGTTTATTAAATATTTTGAAAAATTAATATGGCTACTTTTTAATGGATTAGTATGCAATGTGTTATTGCCCTCATACTGCTGTCATGCCTCCTTGCTTTAATATTATAGCTGTCAAGCTCTGCACTTGCACTCGATGAACTGTTAAACACAGTTATGCTTTTATAGGCCACTGTGATAGTTTGTTTAATAATAGATAGTCGTTTAACTGTGTATATACACAATAGTATATATACTCATGAAGCAAGATCCTCTTTCCCCTCCCCCCCTCTTCCTCTTCTCTGAACAATCAGAGAATTACTGTCCATCTTTGCAGACATGTGGAGCACTGCAAATACGATCTAATATATTTTCATAAACATCCATAATGTTTGCACAGAGCCCTAATCAGCTCGTGTCAAGCAGCAAAGAAGCGCCTCGTATTCTTTGATCCCATTAGATTTTTTACATCTATTCGTGACATTTGTATGCATTTGATATCGCTGTTGCTTTAAACTGGTGGAATATGTTCAGATAATGCAGGTTACGTTTGGTAGTACACTGTGTAACGCCGGATCCGTGATCCTTTGAGTCACTGAGACGGTATGACCTCATTTCAGGGAGTGGTTCAGCCCAAACAAGCGTGTCCTGATCTGTCAAAACTCCGTTCGTTGGCTGGCTCACCGTGAAGACGACTGATCCAGGGTTTTCCCTCCCTCTTTTTCAAATCTGTTAGACACAATTTGAATACTGTGAGCGACTAGTATGGCCTGTGCAACTTATAAGTGGGTCAGCGTGTGATTTAAATATGACAGTGCTATGTGACTTAACCTGGGATTTGTGATTGCGTTGCTCTGTGTGCGACACAGTCTCTGCTATATGCACAAACTCTCTGCACAACGTGGATCCTGAAAAAATGGTAAACGGTAAACGGCCTGTATTTGTATAGCACTTCACCTGGTCCTAAGGACCCCAAAGCGCTTTACACTATACACAGTCATCCACCCATTCACACACACATTCACACAATGTCTGAAGCTGTCTCTCTGCGGTAAAGGAATCCACTAGCTTGTGTGCTCTGTATGCTGCAGCTCTCTGTGAATGTGTATGAGAGAGGAAGAGATGGGGGGAGGGGCAGGTAATTTTCCGCTACTCGTTGCAGTGGCAGTAGCGGCAGGGAGCTTCAGTACCGATCGAGGTATCAGCTCCGCTAGGCTCAACCCCCCCCCCCCCCCTCCCAACTCGGCTCTGCGGCTGGGCGGGGCCGACAACACCTAGTGTCAATCACAGCTAAATCGGTTGGTTGGGGCATAGGCTGAGGATGAGGAGGAGAGGCTTTTATCCAGGCAACCATCAGAACATTTATCTGTACTCCCTGGTGCTTCAAAATCTATTAAATTATTGATTTTGAAGTACATTATCGTTGTCGAAGCTAAGCATTTATGGCTTGCAACATGACAACAACTCATGCCTGATGAGTTCAGCAGTTGGATAGAAGGCATTACAAAGAAATGCCCTCACCTCAGTTATAACACAGGGTGACTGACCAGCACAGATTCATTCATTGTTCTTTATTGTTCTCTCTTTGTCTGTATGTCACACAGACATACATCTTATGTAGCACTTCCTGTTTGTCTCCTTTGCAAGGGTGTGTCCTTTGTGACAGAGTGAGGTTAGTGCTGCCATCTGTGGTTACCATGACGACTGTTTGAGCCATAATGAAATGATGAACTAGTCTGTTTCCAGCGAGCTGCCAGTATACACCCGCCCCCACCCAGGCATCCTTCCCAGCATGTGTTACGTAGATGCAAGCACAAAGCAAACATGGTGGATATGTTGAGAGAAACAGAGACAGAGGAAAGGGAAGGATGCAGTCCAAAGATGCAGTGCTTCTGCAGCACAAATGCCTAGTCAGAAAAATTAGGGAGCAAAGCGAGTGAGGGAAAAGTGTGTGAGATTAGAGAATCTGTTCCAAAATAGGACAGGATTTTGAAGGAAGTCACATGCAGCAGCACAGACAAGAGCCTTGAGTGTGAGATGGTGAAAAGAAACGGGAGTTTGTGAGGATGTGATGGACAAAAAAAAGCACATATAATAAATGCCCTGCAGCTAACTGAGAACATCACAAGCTTACAATTGGTCACAGATAAAAGGAAGAACTTATCACCACCCCTCCCCTACTCACCCTCTTCCGCTAACCCATCTTCCCCACATGCTCCCTCTTAGTGGCATTTGGATGTTTTTCACTGTCGTTAGATTAGCTTTGTCATGCTCAGAACCATGGCTTCCATCCTCCCATATGGGAAGGATGGAAAGCCAGGGCATCCTGAGAGGGAAGTATCCAAAGCCTGCCTGCATTTTCTGATAGGTTTGTTCAGTGCCACAAGGAAAATCTGTTTGATTTATGCACAGCCTGAATCAGGACAACCAAGAACCCTTGGAGGGTCCCACAGGGATGGATTGGTGTCCTCTCAAACCCTTTATTTTTTAGAAAAAGGTACACAAGGGATCATACCCAGAGAATGCCTTTTACACGCACTTACTGTGTCCACCTGAGCAAGAGGATTGGCTTATCATGGGACCTTTGTTTTGAAGATTTTATAATGGGAAAGTTCTTGAGCACAGGGGAGAGAAAGCATGAGAATTCAACTCTGTCACAGTGTGATAAGCCCATATATTCAGCAGTAGCACTCATCAGCCTTTGCTTTTTGTATTTTTGCATTTTATAAAAAACACACAGCATAAGCATGTGTGTGTTTGTGCGTGTATGTGTGTGCGCGCGCGTGCGCGCGTGTGCACGTGTGCGCGTGTGTGCGCGTATGTGTATTTTGAAATCTTTTTAATTATGTATGTGTGAGATTGGCATTCTCTGCATTGCTATATCTCATTTTACCTCTGCAGGGTGCCTTGGCTTTATAGCTTGCTTTTTTCCATTGAGGTCACTATACTGAAAATGATAAAGAAAATGACTGCCACTGCAGCTTGACATCTGTGCCCTTGCTCCCTCCCTCTCTCTCAAACACATGCACACTCATATATGGGATTAGACTCTAGTGCTTTGGCTTAATGAAAAAGCCTGGGGTTGGGCGGTGGGGCGATAGTCACGTGTCCTACCCTTGTACTACCAGTGTATTCCAACAGAGGGACCAATTTCACTGTCTTTTCCACCTCTATTCCCTCCTGCCCAGATTTCCTCTTCCGCTTGGGGAAGGTTTAAATGTGTATCACTAATGACCTTGCCTTTTAACCTTCCTTTTTTTACTAAGACAGCAAATGTGAAAAATATCTTAAATATACTGTTTTATTTTTTAATTTAATCAGTTGAACAAGATATTCCTTTACTCACTTCCTCTGTGTTAAGGGTGTATAAAGGCTTCTTAAAAGAGCAGTTTGCCATATTTATTTCAGAACATTTTAAAAATTCATGACAGACATCTGCTCTATTTTTTCTTCTCACCTTCTATGTGAAGAAGCATTAAGAAAAATGAAAATCTTATAAGTGTTTGTCTCCGTCTGCAAATACTAATACAGTGTGACTGCTGTCATATTGCACAAAGAGACTTCAAAGCAAAGCTTTGCACCATATGAATTTGCCCAGAATAACATAGATTTTAATACTTTAGGATTTCTTTCTCTCACAGTGGCATTACACTGGGGAGCATTATGGTCGAATTTTTTGTTAATAAAGTCTGCAATGCGATCAGCTGTGGCCAAGCTTTTTAATTGCTTCATGCAGCTAACAAACATACAACATCACAGTTGTATGTGAGATCTCTGTCATGAGATCTCTGTCTTTGGGTTCTCTCAGCTCCTCTTTTATACCCTCACAAAACAACTCTCTGTATCTCTTCAGTTACGACAGTTGATTATCCCACCTGGGCTGTTGCTGGATAGGGAGGACTCCCACTGTCTTCTTGGGAGTTTTCTCTTCAAAGCAAAACAGTTAGCACATAACACAGTTGAGCATAGCAAAGCAGTTATACTAGGTGATATTGACACACACATGTCCTTCACCTAAGAAATAAAAGGTTATACAAAATTCTACAGTGAAATTCTAAGCACCTGAATCTAAATGTGAGAATAAACTTGAATTTTTCCAATTACAATGTCCTGAACTTTATTAGAGAACCACTATTAGAGAACCACTAGGTAGGCCTAAGAGTTTGCATGCACCGATTTTCTAGTAAGGTCATATTGTCAATGATACTTTTCTGGCATTTAAAAAAAAATATGAGAGAACAGACAGATCAACAGATCTTCTGACATCCCTTCAGACACAGCCATGTTATTATACAGTGGTATTTTCCTTATAAATGCCTACAGCAACAAATGCCCTTTAAGTTGGAATGACTGCCTTTGTTTGTATGTGTTCACGGAGGGAATGATGCAAGGACTTATACTTAATGATTGCCCAATTATGACCATTTTCTATGAGGGTCTCTGTTGTCAGCTCTAACTCACTAAAATGGGGTGTGCCATATAAAAAACTCTTAGGGCAAGTAATATGAATGGTTTTTAGAGTACCCGCTTACAGTAGTAATGAGGTTGAAGAGAATGTTATTAATATCATGATCATCTTGCATAATTGATGTAATGGGGCTCTTAATATTCTGCTGCAATAAAAGGAACAAAGGCAAAGTCAGAATATTTCTCTTGTCACAAGCTCGCACGTTGAAAACTGCACGTCACGAAACGCGTAAGAACCCAGTATCTCCATCAGCTGGAACAGCGGCTGCCGGACAAAAGCGCAGCTTGAGACAGTCCAGATTGGAGATTGCAGAAGGTGTGAATATTTAAGGAGAAATAAATGAAAAAATAGATGAGAACCGAACCTTTGATAACCTGTGATTTTTTTTTAAAAAAAACTGCGCAAACTGCAGTAAAGGGAAACACAAATGAGCCAATTAGCGCTTTGAAATCAGTATTTGTTTAGGCGTGACAGGCGTCTGTTTGCAGGTGGGACATTGTTAATAACTTTATCTGCAACACCCTTGAGTGAAAAAAGAAAGAAATAATCTAGAGCTCAGAGGCACGCAATTAACGCTGAAACAGATGGGCGTATATGAAGCAGGAATGAGTATTAGACAGCTGTAGAAAAAAAAAATGCGCTGGGAAAAATAGCGAGGAGGGCGGAAAGGAATGTAAAAGATCGGTGCAGAGAACACGTGTAAATTCAGCTCTGTGTTTGTTGTTTATAAGATAAACGTCGTCTCTCTCTATTTTTGTATCATTGCCAGACTCGAAGGTTTAAACACCCCAGCGGGAAAATCTGCTAAATGTCACTGTTAGTGTGGCAGACCCATATAAACCCAGTGATGCTGCTCGCTCTGTTGATAATGCACATGTAGAAATCCACGAAGGATTTAGCACTAAAAATAATAATATTCAAATGACGTAATGTGAAAACACATTTTTTAACAGAACGTCTGACTTTCGCACATAACATTTGCCTGCTTCTCCAATTACGCCACCTATTCGTGTCGCCTTGTATCCGTTCATCCACTAGCAGCATCCCAGTGAGTCACTGTCTTCTCTTTGTCTCCCGAGATGCCAAACGCTGTCATCGCCGTGGGCAGACCAGGCGTGGGTGACAGTGGCAGAGCACCAAGGAAGAGAAAAGATTATGTGGGCGGTAGACGCTCATCTTGGCCCAGTGGCCGTGTTGAAGAAGATTCGGGGTTTCACAAGGCCAAATCGTCACAACGAATAACTTTACACAAGTTAGTGTTTAAAGAGTGTGAACAGATCACATTAGCACTTTTTAGATATCGGTACTCTACTGGATGCATCACCGAATTTGCTGAAAATTACTTTTATTCTTGGTGGGCTTCACCAGGACGTTTCAACACGAATCTCTGTTAGTCGTCAACCAAACACGTGACAAAAGCGTCCAATACTGTCTGTCCTTTTGATTCGCGTTTGGCCCAAGGCTCCAGTTAGCTTCAGTTAACTTGTATACTGGGAACCAGAGGTGAGCAGATCAAGCCAAATATCATACTGATTCCAACTGGTATTGGTATCAGATCCATACTAGCGCGATAGGATCGATACTTCTCATCTTCTAAGCTCAGTAAGGGGCTGCTTATGTGGGTTAAAAAAAACACCACGTAAAATACACACTGCTCTTCCCGATATAAATTGCCTTTATAGGTTAGAAATATCGGTCTCAGTACTGTTATTGGTAGTATTGACATTTGTTTACTTGGCATTGGATCGATACCAAAATATGCAGCATTGAACTGCGCTACTGAGCATCGAGCTAGCAAAGTAATTTAAGGGCACCCCGCAAAAGATGTTAACGTTACCACCTGCTACACATGCGCAATTTAATCCATTTAATTTAATGAATGAAACTTAACTTAACGTGGTGTAGCGTTTTAGTAGCTGCAAGATTTATGCGCTATTAATTGAGGACTTGATGCTGATAACCGAGGGAAGGCGTGCATGTTGACAAGAATCCTTCTAACGCTTTAAGTGCTTCACATCTGTACTGCCTATTAGGGGAAAGCCCTGCCTTGTCTTTATGCAGATGTGGAATAGGTTAACATCTGGAGCATTTGCCTGTGACCCGGTTAGTCTGGTCACCATTTAACAACGTTATTATGTCATGTGCTTTTTCTTTTATGTGGGACTGAACCAGTTCTAATGGCTCTGCAGCTGTGGTGTTAAAGTGCAAAGCATTGTCAGCTGTCACTGAAGGGCAGAGTGGTATCATGAAGGAACAGAAATGTGTTTGTTCTGACAGAAGTCACCTGTCTCGCAGCACTTAACACGTGATTAGGACGGGGTTAAAAAGACAAATCGTGGTCAGTTTACCCGTCACCTCCTCTTACCCCCACTGTATTTTCTGTGATATAAAACTGGAGTTAATAAAGCCCTCTTTATATTGAACAAATACACTTAATATTGTGTCACACCTTTATGTGGATCCCTTCCTAAATTGGTGCATTTATGTGTTTCTTTTATTCCAAAACACATCTCTTTTCGTTGGAGTAAAGCGTTTTTGTGTTGTTCTGGATTTGCATCAGCGAGGAAGTCTAATTTCCAGGCTGCTTCATAAATCAGTTTCCCAGCACACAATGAAAAGGGCGGTGGCACTCACAAAAAAAGAGGGAAAACGATTCTGTTCATTTCTTCGAAATCAGTACACAGATGCCGCTGCAGGTTTATCTTGATTTGTAGATTAGACATATCGATAAAACTACCGAGGTCTGGTCTTTTGAAGTTTAATTTTATTAGACGGTGTTTGATTATTTTTGTCGGAGGTGCTGAAATGCAGTCAGCGTCGTTTGAGCGAGAAGCTGGCCCTCCCCCTTTGCCCACAGACAGCATCGCCACATCGCAGAGAGAAAGAGAGAGAGAGCAATAGGCGGCATCTGTGAAAGGAGACAGGCTTGCTAGAGGGATAGATTCGTTTAATAACACCACTCAGACAGACAAAGCAAAATATGGATGCGGAGGAAAAATTTTCATTCATGCAGGCACCTGTGAAGATGCGGTTTTTATCCTGCACATAGTCGGAGTTATGCGCGGTCTGTTCCCTCGTTTTTAATGAGGCGGGTGGGGACCAACAGTAAGCTGAAAAGGCGGAAAGATTTCTCCAACCCGTCCGCAAATTCTGCCCGCCTGCGATGGCTGTGACGGCGCGATGCTGTTACAGTGTAAAAGGGAATGTGCCTTTTTCTTTATATTTGGTTATCGTCGTACTCAGTGGCCTTACAAATGCACAAATTCGATACTCCATTCCAGAGGAGCTGGAGAACGGAGCACTGGTAGGTGACATTGTCCGAGATCTGGGTCTGGATCTAAGAAAACTTTCCACTCGACGCATCAGAATTACATCGGACAGTGGACGGAGATATTTCACCATAAACCACAAAACTGGGAAACTGGTGGTGAGTGACCGCATTGACCGAGAGACATTTTGTGAATTCAGTGGCACCTGTTCACGCAGCCTTGAGGTAGTTTTAGAGAATCCGCTTGAGGTGCACAACGTGGAGGTTGAGATTTTGGACGTGAACGATAACGCGCCGCAGTTCCCTCGAGATGAATATCAGCTTGAGGTGTCCGAGTCCGCTGTGCCCGGGTCTCGTTTCCACATCGAAGGCGCTCAGGATGCAGATGACGGCTCCAACTCTGTGAAGCAGTATCGACTCAGCCCAAGCGAGCACCTCACTCTAGACGCAATTAAAGCCTTCTCTAATAATAAGCACATTGAGCTCATTCTCAAAAAGTCCTTTGACCGGGAGCAGATGCCCTCTCATCAGCTTATCCTGACAGCAATGGATGGAGGCACCCCACAGCGAACTGGCACGGCCAAAATTAATGTCCGTGTGCTCGACGCTAATGACAACTCGCCCACATTTGACAGCTCTGTGTACAAAGTAAAACTGTCTGAAAACTCTCCAAAGGGTGCACTTGTAATCAAGTTAAATGCAACAGATCCCGACGATGGCTTAAATGGCGAGGTTTTTTACTCTTTCAGCAGTTACACGCCAGAAAGAGTCAGACAGATGTTTTCTATGGACACAGACACAGGGGAAATTAGGGTAAAAAACAACATAGACTACGAGGAGACAACCTCTTATGAAATGTATATACAGGCAATGGACAAGGGGCCAGCCCCCACAGCAGTACACTGTAAAGTAGTTGTAGAAGTTTTGGATGTCAATGACAACATTCCTGAGATTGTACTGTCTTCACTCTCCAGCCCTGTACGTGAAGATGCCCGGGCTGACACAGTGGTAGCATTGATCAGTGTGATTGACCGTGACTCTGGACCAAACAAGCAAGTAACCCTGGAGATCATGCCCAATTTGCCTTTTAGGATCAAGTCCTTCCGCAATCACTATACTATTGTCACATCAGCTTTCCTGGATCGTGAAACCATCTCATCCTACAATGTCACAGTCAATGCTGTGGATGGAGGCACACCACCCCTGTCATCTCAGATGACCTTTAAAGTGGATGTTGCAGATGTTAATGATAACCCACCTCGTTTTGAACAAACGTCATATACTGTTTATATTACAGAGAACAATGCTCCTGGTGCATCTCTCTGTATTGTTAAGGCCACAGACGCTGATGCTGGAGAAAATGCACGGATCACCTATACCGTCCTCAATGACAACAACCATGGCATCCCTATCGCCAGCTATGTCAGCATCAAACCTGATAAAGGTGAGGCCTATGCCCTGAGAGCCTTTGACTTTGAGAAGCTGCGAGAGTTTCACTTTCAGATTAAAGCCCAGGACAACGGTGTACCTCCCCTCAGTCGTGTGGCCACAGTTTATGTTTACGTTATGGATCAGAATGATCATGTGCCCAGGATAGTGTACCCACCTGCCAATGGAAGCCGCACTATGGAGACACTAATGAAGAACGTTGAAGCAGGAGTGTTGGTTAGCAAGATTACTGCATGGGATGGTGATGCTGGGCAGAATGCTTGGTTACTTTATTCCCTGGAGCAGACCAACACAGATGTTGATCTGTTCAAGGTGCATGAGTACACAGGTGAGATCCGCACCACACGGCGTGTCATAGAAGATAACTCCACCTCCTTCATTCTGACTGTACTGGTGCGCGATAATGGACTACCCCCACTCTCCTCCACCGCTACAATCTATGTACATGTGTTGGAGTCCCCTCCAAAGTTGGCACCTGAAACCAAACGCATCATCAGAGCTGACAGTGGCCTAAAGCTTTCCAGTGTCACTATCTACCTCATCATTGCCTTGAGTGCCACAACCTTTGTATTCCTGGTCACTATCTTTGTGCTGGCAATTGTGCGATGCCATGCCTATTGTACCCAGCCTGGCTCCTGTTGCCCTTGTTGTGTGTCCAAGAAAAATGTGCCAGAAGGAGGCGCTACAGCAGCTGGAGGTGGGGGCGCAGCAAGAGCTGCAGGTGGAGGGCAGCAAGCCAACAATGTGGCCCTGCGACGTGACCTGAAAGTGGAACCACATTATATTGAAGTGCGGGGAAACGGGTCTCTCACCAAAACATACTGTTACAAGACATGCCTGACTGCCACATCAGGAAGTGACACTTTTATGTTCTACAACACTGGACGGCCGCATAGTGGCACTTGGGGTTCAGGCTACGTCACCAGTCACAGTGGACAGAGCCAGATATTTGTACGGCGTCTCAGTATGCCAGATGCAACAGCAATTCAGGTGTGTTTGTGGTCTGATCTCTGTGTTTGTTATTTTAGATTTCTTTAACACTAAATGAAGCACACCATAAAAATAAAATTCTCAGGGTTTTCTCTTCGGCAGTGTTTTAGCAGTGGGGCTGTGGGGCTGTGATGTTTTAAAAATATATTGCATGGTGCCACTCCCTGTGATTGGTTAGTTCTCTTAGTCTAACTTTGTCTGCTAGGATGAAGAAATTGTTTTCATCATGATGTTAATGGACATAGTTTTCATCTTCACATTCCTTATCTTTAGGTGTTGCATCTTGATAATGGTTTGGTATGACAATGTGGATTGCTTCTCTGGATTGTGTTGTTATTTGAGTGAATGGGTGTTAACATTTTTAATTGAATATTTGGTAGACTACATATTGTTTTTCTGTGTTTCACAATGTTTGATGATTCACGGTTTAAAATTTTGAAGTGTGTCTGTCCTTCAAGGTAAACACTGAGTCTGTATATCAAGGTGCAAATCCTCTCACTCACTGTATCTTTCTTTCCCTTTACTTATTTTGTTTTCAAAACAAACTGGTAGATTTAGCATTGCTTGTTCACCTGTGACCCCACACAGCCTGTGCTGTTTGTCTAAGGTCATCTTTGTGCCACAGTATTCAGTAGTTTTAGAGGGCAATAGGTGGTCATCTCTAAAGACAGAAAAAAGGAGACAGAGAATCTGTGAAATAGTGCAGTTTGCCAGCTGTAAGAGCCCCCAGTCCCACTGCACCAAAATATCCGCTTCTGGTCACGTACTTCTTTGGTACTAAAGAATAAGCTGGGCTCTGGGAATTAGTAAAGAATACAGAAATGAGGCAGAGACTGAGTTTCATTCAGCATAGAGCTTCATTTTATACATTTATTTCTTTTCTCTTCTTTCTTTTTGTTATGTGGAAGTTTGAACTGTTTGCCTCATTTGTAGTTATAGTGAAACGGCATTATTTTGGATGCACATTATTATTATTATTATTTTTTTAGTAATTATGTTTATCCCAGAGCCTGTCTGAAAAGTGCCGAGAATGCAGGAGAGATTAGGTGATAAAAAGAGAGCTGGAGAAAAAGGTAATTGTTCAGCTATCACTTGAAGTGTTCCTCATTAAATGCCAGTCATGTTCGATCTTGATATGTAATTAAATGGAAGCGATGTGTTTCTCAGTGCTGTCCGTGGATTGGCTGCCTCCAAACAGATGAGGCGGGGGATAAAAGGTGATTGGACACAGAGTTGATGGCGGAGGTGTGAGCTCTGTATCCATGCTAGGAGTGTTCACTCAGAAGGAGAGGGAAGAATAAAGGAAAAGGCGAGAAAATGGGAGTGCGACACTATTCCTATTCCTTAATTTATCACGTATTGTGAGGCAAGGAAATTAATATACCGAAAAACCCCATGGGAATTTTGTTTTTTCATCTTCACTTAATTCATATTCTCCCTTTCAAATGATGAAATAGGATGCGTTGATTTCTTATTCTCTTAGGTTTTTATTTCTTTGTTGTGTTTGTTTTTGTTTACATTTACTATGTGAATGCTTTAGTTTTGTGGGTTTGTTTTTCCTTAGGAGGAATACTAACTAAATTACCAACATATTTATGTTCCAGATGTTTCTATCTAATGTGTGTATAGTCTACTGTGTGTGATTTCATTTACCCCCATAAACACCATCCGGCCAGGCAGACCAGTTTCCCTTTGGCCACTGCTGTGTAGCAACAGGGCGAACATTAAGCAAAGCTGTTTAGTTCCATTTGTGGACAATCTGGTCTTATTTGTAGAGGTTATTTATTTATTTATTTCTTGTTCTACCCTCTTTATTTCAATTGTTTACAAAGTAAAATGAGCAAAATAACCTGCGTTAACTGTGTATTTAATGCCAAGCTAATGTCTTTTACTTCCTTCTAAATTACTGATCTGTTCACTGATTGCTTTTTGGTGAAAAATTGTCTCCATATAATTAAGTTCACCTTTAGTTCCTAGTATGAAAAGATGCTACAGCACTCTATATCCCTGCAGACATTATCCTCTGTTTGAAAGACTCCAGGAGGAATACCAGGCTTCTCTCATTAAGACCAAATATTGGATTTCAAGGGTGATGAATGTCCACTGCAGACTCATGGAGGTCAATGCAGCTTCAGTAGCAAGTGAACATCTGTCATATTTGAAAGGAAATGGGATTGTAAATGGGTCTCTTATGAGCTGCATGGCCAGGCAGGGGGGATTTAGTGTCCTTGGTCAGGTTGTTTTGTCTTTGTCAGTGGTTTAGGATGAGATCTGAGGAAATGCTATCTCATCTCGGTGATGTGGTTGCTGCAAACAGCCCATTTTGACGCAATTTGAGTCTCATCTTAGGAAGCTGCAAACAAACAATTAGTACTATAATTGCTTTTTTCAGGATATATGATGTTTTACCTTTGTGTCTGAAGTCTCATAATAGGATCTCATTAACAAATTGCACCACTGACAGTTAATCAGAGATTGTGGTGCTCATTTATCCCTCTTTTGTAGAATTGTCTGAGTCTAAATATAGAGGGACTTAATCTGATATCTGCCCTCCCCTCCCTCTTCCTTTCTCCACCTGTGACCTTCACTGGGCTGAACTAACAGAGGGAGGTGGGTGTAGAGTAAAATATACACTGGGCTCTTCACAGTTACCATGGTGAGATGTGTCAGACTCACTCAAGCAAATTGTGTGGCAGTGAAACTCAAGGTTTTTATCAGCGTAAACAAGACAGAACAGAAGGAACTCAAATACAGAAGAGTAGGTGGTGAATATATAGAGGCAGGGTAGAAAGGGTGGGTCTTTGGTGAGAAGGAAAAATCTAGCTGATGATACTGTCTTAAAAAAAATACTGATTAAGCATTGCTGAAAAACATGCCCAGTAATCGTCTGGGAATGGAGAGGAAGCAGAAGAGACGTTGGGTTAACAGCTGAAATTTGAGTCGATCATTAATATATAAAACGAAATAAGAGTTCTAGTGGTGATAAACACACAACACCCAGCTGAGTCCAAGAGGACTTATTCTGTCTGTGTGGCTTCAGGTCTTTTGTGAAACACTACAGAGTTGGTAGGCTGCTGGAGGTAAATCTCTCAAAGTCATTTTTCCTTCAAAGTGATGGATGAGAGTAGGGAGGGAGGGGGGAAGAAACTAGTGTGTGAGGATAGGAGGCCATGAGCACACCTACATGATTCAATCCATCAGTCATTTTTCTGCAAACGAAGAGGCAAGCTATCGCTGCTATAGATTGTGGTTGGGTGCCTTAGCTTGTGTGTTAATGTGTGTGTACTGCACTAGGAGTTGTTGCCATGACTTATTAATGAGATGGTATTGGCTTTCACCTGTACTTAAGACTAAATTTCTCTCACTCTCTCTTGCAGCCCAAGGCACCAAATTCAGACTGGAGATATTCAGCCTCCCTGAGAGCAGGAGGTGTAATGCAGAGGTAAGGATCCAATTTTACTTTGTGACTTTACACTAAAAGTCTCTTCATACCTCACTAGTTGATTTCCAATGTTTGGTGAAAAACAAAAGGTAAACAAAGAAAAAAAAATCATATTTTCAAGATTTAAGCCAATAATTAATTCCTGCACAGTTTTATAAATGACTGATCTGTAGTAGTTGACAAATTTTATTAATCCCTATATATGGAAGTTGCATAACCTATTCCCAAATAGTATATAGAAAAAGATTAGTGTCATATTTAAATTCTATCCGATGTAACATCTAAACATTAAATAAATGAATGCAAACCCAAGTTAAACTCGTCTTCTTCCAAAAACAAGTTTTGCTGGTGTCATTATCCCTCCAAATATCTGCATATAAAGATATTGATCTAGCATGCTTCCGCATATTATGCGGAGTAATTTTAAAATAAACAAAGACCTGCAAGTACATTGGGGTTATTTACAAGTTTATTAGTTGAAGGGAGTCTGTTATTTTTAGAGCAGGCTGTTATTTAAACATTATCTTAGAATTGAAGCAGAAAATATATGCATAGACAATAATGTATATTTAAAAAAAAATAGCTTTTTTTGGGCAATGATACTGAGTTGACATTGAGATCTGTTGTAAAGGGTATGGAGTTTTCCCATTCCAATGGCTACCAGGCAAAAATTTAAAATATTTAACAAAGCCTACCCAGCTACATATCAAACATTTAGCCAGGTTAGGCATTTGCATTCATTAATTCCAGTAAGGATTATCTTTGTGCATCCTTCGCAGTGATGTGAGTGCTGCCTTAAGTGGAAGGATTTAATCTTAACATCACCCATTAATTACCATTTTCCACTGTACATTATGTTTATTAAACATATAGTTAAGGTAAATTTAGAGAATTTAGAGAAGTACCTTAGATTTTATTTAAGCATTTTGTTCAAATAAGCAGAAATAATTAATCTTTAATACTCTATAGGAGAAGAGAGACACAGCAATAAGAAATACACTCAGGAATTGCTCTATGTTACCATGCCCAGATGGGGACCGGATTGGAGGGTTAGAAGCAGAGAGGGGTCAGTGATGTATGAAGGGCAGTTTTTTGGGTGGAAACATAGCTACAAGGAGACAGGGAGTGTGCTGCATGACCACGGTAGTGATCGCATTACAAATTACAAAATCGAGGGTCATGCTTATGAGATGGCACCATAATTACAAACAGTTACATGTTTAATGAGGTAGGAAAGTTATCTCTATCTAACTATCTCATTTATTGCTTGACTAAATTAATCTGTCCTCATCTTACAGATGGTGGCATTTAAAAAATATCAGAAGTGTTAATGCCAAACAACTAGAAACATTGCTTAAGACACCCATGCTGAGAAACACTTTGCCTTTGTCACTTTGTCTCTCCTAAGGCCCTTGTGCATATGTATATGCATGTCATAGTGTGTATGATTAAAACAGCTCCAATCGTTATTTATACTCAGTGCTATTGTCCCACCTGTATTTGAATGGAGTGGCACATCTGTCTTAACACAGATGCAACCTGAAACACTGAATCGAGTGTTGGTTTCTTTTCATTATTCAAACATCATCTCTGTAGATACAAATATGTATGTACTCATGTATGCGATCTGATGCCAGATTATTAACATCGCATCATCTGAGTGTCATTAATGTTCCATAGATTCCCTCATAATTACAGCGGGGATTATTGAAGTTAATGTGTCTGAGTGAAACAGTCTAATATAGTTAATCTTTCTCATGACTGACTCTCGCTGATGTGTTTCAGGTTGACTATCACTAAGCATCACGGAATTTTCATCTGTTTATACAGTATCAGAATCATATCTTGTGTGAGAGGCTTTGGATACAACACCCGAAAAACCATTTAATAGAAGTGACCTATTTCATTTTTTTAATCTAATCCCTGGGGAAAGCACATTTTCTCCTGTGTGTTATAAAAGTATGAGAGTATGAGTTAATTTTGAGATCATAGTAGTTATGAAATAAAACAATAAGTGGCTGAAAAATCCTGAAAATTGATAAGACAGTGGTTGCAGACAGTAGGAGAGGGTTACAAGGGAAATGAGAAAAAGAGACTACCATTAGGTGAAATATATACTGTCTGCCTGTTGCCACTGTAATGTGCTTTAATATTTAATCAGTGTACCCGATAATGCTGTGTTTTAGCAGCGCTTAAAATTCCATCCATCACCAAATCGCTTCTCGTCATGCATCAATGCATAATCTAGTTCTAGCTGTATACTATTTTAACTGTTCACAGTATTAAAAAGAAAAGAAAACTACAATATAATCAGTTGCAAAACTTTACTTTACTACACTGGTTCTGGTTCAGATTTCTGATAGACATTAGATTTCTTGTTTTAAAACACAATCACTGACAGGTTTTAATCACAGAAAGTACTGCACATGGATATTTGTAAAAAGAAATAAATAATTTTCTACATATCTATTTTTAAGCTGATAATTGTGAGAAGAACTATAGTCAGTGCCAAAATTTGTGTGGATCAATGAATTGAATTAAAGTAGAAGCAGGCTGAGAAGCAGAATAAAACGATGCTTTAGAACAGCAAATTAAGATGGTATGTATATTTTGTAAAATCATTTTATATTGGTAACTGCATGCTGTGATAGCCTGCCATGGGATAATGAATCACAGGTATATAAGTGTACAGTTTAGGTGAATTTTAGGTGAATTCACCTTTGAACAGAGGCTCTCTCATCCTCCCATCCTTAGATAACAGATATTTGGGACACCTTTTAAAGACATGTAGATATAACCAAACTGTGCCCTCTTTTTTAAATAATTTTTTTTTTTTTTTATTACTAAAACCACAATGTCTGAGCCAGACAGTATAATCTTCCACTTTTCAAGACAAGGCAGACACAGTGAGATTGGACCATGGTTTGTAGTAGAATTTCTGTTGTTGCTTTTTAACACTACACAGATTGTGGTGTTTTTCAGTAGAGCAGAGGGTGTTGGAGTCCCACAGAGTTGGTGTGAAAATGTAAGAACAGCCCTCTGTAATCCATAATCCAGAAAATGTTGGGAAAATGTAGAGTAACTACTTTAATCTTAATCTGAATGAAGCTGTTCTGGGATTTCTGCACCATTAACCAACCCCCACTGTTATTATAGTGTGTATTAAAAGAAACATATGGAGATAGGAAAACTGGATTTTGAATCCATACCTTGGGCTGTGAAATTCAGATGTGAAATCTTAACATACTATTAGAAAAAACTTATCTTAATGGATATTGTTTATAATATGTGTGCAAAAATACTTTTGTGATCTTTAATATGCTGATGTGTGTGTGTGTGTGTGTGTGTGTGTGTGTGTGTGTGTGTGTGTGTGTGTGTGTGTGTGTGTGTGTGTGTGTGTGTGTGTTTCAGTTCAGTGCATATGGAGGAGTCCTCAGTAATGCAGGGAGCCCAGGGGGTTCTGGTTCAGAACTGGCCCACTGCTTCCAGTGCTGCTGGTAAGAATCTCTCAAGCTACTTCCACCTAGAATAAGCACAGTTAATTATACCTCTGGCTAAAGATTAAAAATTAAATATACATATACTGGGAGGTTTCCATGATACACATAGTGCTAGTTTAGTCCAGAAAGTCTAAAACAATGCTCAATGATTCTGTGTTAAGCACAATTCTTGACACAGGTTCATACAGTTATGATGGAAATTTCTGTTAATAAAGTATGCAATGCAAACATCCCAGTTCTACAGTCACGAGAGCTCTGTCCTTGGGACGTCTCAGCTCCTCTTTTATACCTTGACAAAACAACTCTCTGTATCTCTTCAGTTACGACAGTTGCTTATCTGACCCAGGTTGTTGCTGGGCAGGGAGGACTCGGACTATCTTTCTACAGGAAGCACCTGGGCTGGTCTTGAGCATAGCAGTTGAGCATAGCTAAGCAGTTACACCAGGTCATATTGATACACATGTGTCCTTCACCTAAAAAATAAAAGATTATACAAAATTCTAAAATGAAATTCTAAGCACCTAAATATAAATGTGACAATAAACTAGAATTTTTCCTATTACAACATGCAGTTAAGATTGTCATACACCAACAACAGCACATCATTTAAAGCTTATCAAGGAGTGTGTACAGTGGTTATCAAATACAGGACTGTAATAAAACGATCAAGACAGAGATACCATCTACGAGACTGCCTGACCATCTCCTACCGCTTCCTGCTGCCAAAGGGAAAGGAAATGACATGTGCTAGGTAGGTGGAGATGGATATCTCTGCTCTCTTGTAGCAGGAAGAGAAAAAAATTTAGAGAAGGAGAGGAAGTGAAAGTGACAATAGCTGATTGAATTATCAGCAAGACGTTTGGGGAAGCACAAGCTACTGATTCACAGAGGACAAACATTAACATAAACACATTAGTGAAGCGTAATTATAAATGATTACAGTCATCCTCCTTTAAATGTGGATTAGGGATGAGCTAAATGTAATAGCATTTTTCAATATTTAAATGCATTTGTAATCTTTTAAAATTGAGATAAAAAAAAATCAGATTGTATCTGTGCATTGTTGCTTGCACTGAATGCAATCATATGCAAGTCATCTATTGTTGTTGTCAGGTATTATGCAGATCCTGCAAGAGTGAAAAAGCCTCAAAAGGGCCACTATGCCATTGTGACTCATAAAGTTAGGGATTTATCCTTAATGTGCTAAACAATTTTGACAATAGAGTGTTCCACTCAAAGATAGAAGTCCTTTTACTTACAGAAAACAGGAAATTATACATTTTTAATATCTGGCCTTCATTAGGGTGAAAAAGACCTTGTTAATTATTCAATGAAATACTGCAAAGAAGATTATAGGGAAACAATTCCTGCAAACAGTGACAGCACGAAAACAAAAATGCTAAATGACAGCTTTTATGTGAGCTCTTACAGGCATTGTAATGCCAATCGCAGTGCATTTCCAGTGCCCATAACTAAAATTTAGAAGACAGAATTAGCACCCTCAACAGAGGGATTTCAGTTGTGAACTCTTGACTTTTGTCATGATCATGGGATCCAAAAAGATTAGGAGTTAAATAGAGAAATAGTGGAAAAAAGTGCAAGTGAAGACAGGCGAACAAATGAGACTGACATATGTACATTAAGAAGGTTGTAGCAAGGATGAAATTGCAATTAGATTTAGATAAAGAGGTGATTTGTAGTAATTAAGAATGTGGAGCTGGCATGGCCTGGTATCTTTTATAGACAGGAGGCGGTGGGCTCAGCAGGCAGACAAACTACCCACACAGAGACTACTGTTTCTTCCTATCCACACATGTATGCACATCCTCCTCCGCTGTGCCATCGATTTCTTGCCTTGGCTGAGGACTTACAGCCTGCTGGCACTTAAAAACCTGCGAGATAGAAAAGAGAGGAATAATTCAGGGATAAAAATGTCAGATAATATTAAAAACATTTTGTTTTAGTGGAGGAAAATAATGAAAATGATTCGTGTTTTTACTTTCCTGTTGATTCTTTTTATAATATCTCAGAAATGAGACAATGTGAGATAAGGATTAAATGTGGCCTGTCATAGGCTGTACTGTTTATAATAAAAATCATGTTTGTTAGGCCAGCTTTAGAGTTGATTGTTAAGAGAATATTTTGGGTGGTGAAAGTAAAGGATGCTGTTCTACCGCAAAGTCCGTTTCATTGCTCCAGTGTGAGACGCAGAGGGACAGCCGACAGCGCCCCTGTTTTTTTCTTTTTTATTTAGTATATACGGATTTGCAAAGCCGTATCAATTTGTGTGTCTGTTTTGTTGTCTTGTGTTTTCATGTGTATGTGAATGTGTCTGTGAGTCCTTGGCTGTGCTTCTAAGTGTGTTTTGGCTGCCTGCTTTGTGTGCTACTCCTGCTGTGACAGATGGAGAATAGCCCACGCCCAGATTAACAGGCCCATATTAATGAAATCAGGGTTCTGCTTGGTGCGTAACTCTCCCTCTTCCTCTCCTTTGTCCATTCCTTCTCGGTCTTTGTCTCCTGCCCCCGTCTATATCACAGCTTAGTCACTAAACCAAGCACTCATTGGGACTGCACAGAGAGCTGCACAGCACTGCAGCAAGGGTGATGGGAAGAAGATGGGTAGGTTGTAATGCAAAGGGTTTGAAATAAAAATCCTATCAGACAATAACAGACAAGGTGAAGATGAAGGCAGGATCAGAATGATTGAGAAGAAGTGAGAAAGAAATATGAGTCTCATGTTGCTGGGAGACAGAGTGATCCCAGTATTATTTTCCATCACCATAAGCACTGTCACCATGACTCCTTCTTATGTCCTACTGCTTCACTGGAGGATGTAGTTTCCATAGCAACCATTCATGGCTGCTAATATTGGCAGGGCAGGCAGGAAGGTGGGGAGAGCTGTTATGTTTGGGGGGAGGGGGTGCAAACATATGGTATAGGACAAAAGATAATGGAGAAGAGAAAGCACGCTGGGGGCAAAGGAAAAAAGCACCCTGTAGCATCAGGTGAAGGGCAGTGGGAGGAGGTGAAATCTCCATGAGCAAAAGGGAACGAGAGAGTTAAAGGAGAAAGGATATGTTTAGATAGTGAGAGTTGGAGTGAGGAGGGTGACCTACATTCATTGGGGCGGTGGTGTACTGCAGAGGTGGATGCAGGTTTTGTGTTTTCTGTATTACGCTAGATCTTGCATGCAAACTGAAATGTCCCATATACACAGAGGAACAGAAAAATGTTTTAGACTTAATAGTGACCAACTACAGTGGCAACAATTAACTGAAGAGTAAAGTAAAAAGGACAACTCTGAGGGAGACAGTTTAGAGAGATGCTGCATTATACTCATTTAGTGCCTCTTCCCTTAATCCTATAATTGCTCTCCAGAAAATAGGAGCATAAAATCGTCATTTACATTCACTTCGTTAGTCAGTCTCATTTGAAAGGAAGTGTGCATTTGCATAGGTGGTAGGTAAAGAAGACTTTCCGACAGACTAATGGTCAAATTCAAGGCCACGTGTCATAATTTCTTGATGCAGTTTTTTGGTTAAGTGAGTGGTCTTAAAACTATAATATAATAATCAGAGAAAAATATGTAGTGAAACTAAGTTGACTTAATATGAGTTTAGTATGAAAAATAGGAAATTTGCTGATGGTATTATACTGACCATAAAATTAGGCTAGACTCCTTTGTTCTGCAGATTTTTGGATTAAAAAAACATATGGCCTTGGGAGTTGGGGACTGAAAGGTGGCATGCCATAACACTGTAAGAAGAACTATTTTAAGGTGTATCTAATGTTTGTGTGTGTGTGTGTGTGTGTGTGTGTGTGTGTGTGTGTGTGTGTGTGTGTGTGTGTGTGTGTGTGTGTGTGTGTGTGTGTCAGATTAAAGGTAAGGTAGAACAGTCTAGAAGCTATGTGGGACTGTTTCTGAATTTCTACTCACCATCTGCCTTCTATTCCTAGCTCAGATATTTACTTTCCTTTATTGTCAGTCTGTTCTTTTATTCCATCCCATATTTAAATATCTTGCCAGTTCTCTTACTTTTCTCCCTCTCTCTGGAGAATAAATCGATCTCCACTTTCTAAATGTTGTTGTTATAGCACCTGCATGGCTACATAAACCCTATACAGACAAATAGGAATGTCTCAAACTTCTACTCATACACTGAAAATTATTGTCATTTTACATTAAATTTAAACCCTGTCTCTGGGGACTTGTGTCCACCATCTGCCACATGATCTAGGTGGGAGCAAATAGCAAGGTGATCAGTCTGGCATGAAACCCAAACAGACACATCCAGACACATACATACTGCATATTAATGCATAATTGTCGTTGAATACCTGCAAACACCTGCAGCTGCATAGTATTTTTACCCTTAGCTGTATCCTTATTTCATTTGCCGTCAGCACAGTTTAGAATGTGTGGTGATTTATTCAGCCACCCAAATGTATTCTTCTAACAACACAAAGGCAGTAAAAAAAACTGGATGCATGAATTAGAATTAGGCTTTTAGGTATACGGTATTATCACATTTTGTTTTTATTAAAATGTACACACACTCAATGCTCAGCACAGAACAGTAACAGAGACTGGTGCTATTTTAGAAAAGGGTGTGGTCCCACTGCAGTATGGTAAAAGCAAAACAAAATGCACCTTGAGGATCTTTTAATACATTTTTTTCTCTGCTCCCACCCTCCGTTTTGGTGGTGAGTGCTTCATATCTGCATCCATCCTTGCACATTCTGGCTCCTTTTTCTTCCTCCTCCTCTTGCTTCTCAGCTCGTTATGTAACGCTGCACTGCGCTCCACTGCGCTTCTGCCCGAGTGGCCGATGGTAAGGCAGGACAAGCGGATGAATAAAGTAGATGTGGCAAAATGGAGCTGGGGTGATTTGAGTGGCTGTGAAAACCTTTGGCTGCACAGGGGGAGCAATGGGACATTTGCATGCAGAGAAGCACGACTGGGGACTCCAGAGATCAGCTCAGGAGAGCACTGACAGTAACCCAGACTGCTAATCCAAAATTATTAATTGGAGTGGCTTGTATCTTTCTAGCAGTGCAAAGGCAGGAGGTTTTCAGACAGGGGCAATAGTCATAACTATGAAATACATGAACATCTTCATCTCTAATGTGCATGGTAGTTATCACTGATGGACAAACTGTTTAATACCCAGTCACATTGATGTTACTATAAACACTGTTAGACTTGATTAAGACTCTTGTCATTAACTGGAGGGATGGCAGTTGGATGACTAAATTTCCATGCTACATTAGTTGAAAGGTCAGGGGAAATGAGAGATAGACAGAGGAAAGAGGGTGTGGAGTTTTAGTGTGCGAAAAACATGAGCATTTAATATTGATGCAATAATGTTGAGATCAGTGTTGAGTGAGGCGAGTGTGTCACCACTGTGAAGTAAAAGATACAAAGAAGATGGAATGAAGAGACATACAAGCACTTTTATATTTAGCACATCAAAGTGCTAAATATAAAAGTGACAGATGTGCAGTTACATCTCAGATCTAATACACATCACTGTCTACTGTAGTTAGTAACATCAAAATGACCCATGAGCCTTACAGAGTTGGGATTCTGTTATGATATTACCTTTTTAGTTGCACCAGAGCCGATCATGACCAGACTATAGTCTCACTTGACCCCACATCCCTATAATCCCGCATAACACAGTGTCTTTTTTTATTAGTGTCACTCTACTCAGCCTTACTGTTTCCCATCTGCATGCTCCCAGCATGACTCATCACTCTCCAGGGTGTTATTCCGTTTATGATTGTAACTTTGCATGGAGGCACTGCTGTCTCATCAAGTTCACACATTGAATTAGACAGGTAATTTCTTAGAGGCAAGAGACTGGACACTTTAGAGCAAAGCTTTGCCAGTATTTCAGTGTTATGCATTTTCATTTAGTGCTTCAGTTTTTCTTTTCTTTGTTTCTCCTCTGCTTTTGCGATTATAAAATTAGTCTTATATTTCTGCTGGGGGGAAAGGGATAAGGGCTTATCCATGGGAGAAAGGCTGTCATCTTAATGAATGTGACTTTTTCTGTCTCTCGGTCTACATTTAGAGAAAGCCTGTCTGCCCTGATCTTCTCAGTCTCTTTGTCAAGTTCAGTCTTCTCTCTATAGCTCTTACAGCTGTGTTGTCACAGTCAATGAAAGCATGATATTTGCGGGCTATAGCAATGGGGAATGATGCAAATACATGGCCCACTTAATTATTTTCATTTTTATTTCAATGATTATTTTTTTTATTTTTTTTAGTGTATTACTATTCATTGTTTCTTAAAGCCCAACCAACTGTCTAAAACACATATATTCAAATTGCAGTGTAATAAAGTGCAAATGAATATGCAAGTGTTTACACTGGAGAAGGTAAAACTTTAAATTGCTTATTTGTTTCGCTTGAAAATTATTGAAATGTTGAACCGATTGTTAGTAGGTGCCTGGTAGTTTCTCTATTCCACCTAATCATGTCAGCTATTATTCAAATTTGAAAAAAAAATCCTGTTTTCTGATTCAGCTTGGGCAGTTTCCCAACAAGACAAGCTTTAGAGGAGTACCCGCCTCAATCAGCGGGACACATCTCATCCCAACTAATAAGTTTAAAGGAGGGAACAAGTCTAAGAAACAACGAAGACATTTTTTTTAAAAATTAAATAGAACATAAGAATTGGATTTAGTTTATTATTCTTCAACTTGATGGAACCCGAGAGTTTGGGTGTATCACTCTTTCACTATAGCCACTATAATTCCTATCAATGTAATGTTTATGTGGGTTATCCGGATTTATTGAAACAGTTCCCCCAGTTCTGCCTTTGCTCACATCTACTGTTACATTCATGAAGTGAAAATTATGTTTTTATGTCTGAGGTTCTTTTTTAACTACACAAGATAATCATAATAATCATAATTAAAAAGTTATATTTAGTGTATTTAAAAGTTTTCTGTCACACTGGCTTAGTATTACGTTTTCAACAGCAGATTAATGTTATGGCCCTGCAGGCCTCTCAGGTCTTACTTTGGTAAGACACATTTTTACCAAAGAACAACAATTTTCTTTCGCTGCCTCAGTCGAACCTCCCATGTGTTTGTGCATCTCCTCTGGCCTGTGCATTAGGCCTCTGTATTAGGCACTGAAACGCCACAAAGCAAATTTAAATGTCAGGAAATTACCAAACAGTGAGTGCTGTTGAGTGCTTTCTGTAATAGTTATAGAACTGCCACAAAAACAAAGCCTTTCATGTTTGTATTTAGGCTGACATTTGACTTGAAATAAAAAAAAATTAAGACATAGTGTGTAACATGAAAGCTCAGTAGGTAATAAAAGAATAAGATAATTTTGGAAGCTGGTATTCTTTACTCTGGGTACTGCATGAGGTCACACTTCTTTTCCCAGACTCTGTTACTTTTGGTTGAATAGAGCCGTGTTCAGTTTATCTCCTCTTTGCAAAGAACACAGAAAAGGAGTCAGAGTAATATAAGGAATATGAAAAGCAAGTGTGGCAAGTAGGTAATTTCTGTGAGGAAAGAACCAAAGTGACTGTGCCTTATGTTATCATGTTCTGTGCAATAACAAAGTACCAACCAACTAAGTAAGGATGTGATCATGCATTGAAGCATTGTCAGGCTGGCTGTCCAGGCCTTTCGAAATACAGCTGTTTGTGACTGAATAATGGTGTGTTATGTCTGCATCCATTCATAAACATGCTACCATTTCTAGCAGTGCAGTGTATAACCCAAGAGCTGGCTGCAGCAGCTAATACATTATCTAATAAAATTGAAATGTTTCTCCAAGGTAAATTCCTCTCACAGCTTCAGTTCAAGACCTTTCTCAGCTTTTAACATAGTAATTAAAGTCATATTAGCTTGGATAGGTAGGGAGATTTTGATTTACTGCCCACTTTATATTTTCTTTCTTTAAACCTCCCACAAAGTTCAACCACTTCCCACCTTTTATATCATGTCATGTCTGTTGTTACCAATAATTATGTACTGATAATTTTTTTTTTCATTGACTGCTGTGGAGATCATTGACATTTAACTGCATTTGGACTTTTAACCTAGTAAATCTGATTAATGTATATGAATGTGAAGGACAGATTTTCCCTGTGCTTTTCATTTACTTTGCAGTAGCAGATTACACAGTGATTGCCTCTTATAGGCATGCTTTATAAGCTAAAATGATTACTTTTATCTGATATCTTTAAGAAATTAAGAATCAAAAATATAAATCTGATGACATGAAGACATTTGAAGGACACAGAATAATGGAAAGGATGACCATAAAATACCACCATAGTTTACCATTATTTTTTTTTTTTGGTAGTAAACGTACAGTGCTATAGTAGCACACAGCCACCACTGAGTCATTTCAAGAAAAAAAGAAACGTGATATAAACTATTATTCCATCTTTTCTTTTCTTTCAGATGGTGAAGGAGGAGAGGTTTCGCCCCCGATGGGTGCTGGCGTAGACAGCAACAGCTGGCACTTTCGCTATGGCCCCGGTGGTCCAGGTGCACCTCCACAACACCTAAAACCTGGAGAAGTTCCCCCAGAAGCCTTCATTATCCCTGGCTCCCCTGCCATAATATCTATCAGACAAAACCAAGGAGGCGAGGACGACAAGAGTGATTTCATTACCTTTGGAAAGAAAGAGGAGGCCAAGAAGAAAAAGAAGAAGAAGAAGGAAAAGAAAGACAAGAAGGATAAAGGAAAAGATGATGGAGATGAGTAGATGAGAAGAGAATTAAAACTACAAAGTAGAAAAGGGTGTTGTTAAAACAGAGGTATCAACTTAAGTCCACTGGGAAAAATACATTGTAAAACTATTTCCTAATTTCACATTTTGATCATAATATTAATTTAAAAAGCTCTCTCCTTTGTGAACCTGGCCTTTTCAAGATTTATTTTACCTTCAGTTCCTGATTGTGGTAAATTACAGATCTTGCCTTGATTGAACAAATAATACAATACCTAATAAAATTATAGCGTTTTCCCCACACCCCTATGTGCCTACACACCCCAAGTCAACTCACGACATCCTTTAACCCACTGGGCTTATTGGCACCTCTGTCTTACCCCATCCAAACTAAAGTGTATAAATCACTCCCTCTCTCTCTCTCTCTCAGAGGAGATGAGATGCTTTTACGAGAACAACTAAAAGCTGTGCCAGCAAAGGAAAAGAAGAAACAAAAAAAAAAGACTGAGACAGATTTCTGCAGTCTGGAGCTGGACACACTCTACTTGTAAATATCATGGGCGAGAGTCACCTAAATTAAGGCTAACAAGAAACTGCTGCAGATTCCTCTGGTAATTACCAACAGTGTTTCCTGAGATCTCAATGAAACCACATGCACATACGCATGCTCACATATTCAAACATGCAAACACAAACTTATCATGAAAAAGTGGACACAGAAAGCACTTGACACTAAGAGAGAGGGAGCAAAAAACAGCTGGCATAAAAGAAAAGTGCTTGAAACCAGACACTGCAAGCTTTTTGCCCTGCACAGTTGCCTATGAGGTGCACATCAACTCTCTCAGGATTGATGCAGCATGATTTGCAATCACTCTGTATTTGCTCACTGCATTGAAAGAACACATCTTCCGCCAGAACCCCAACTGAGGAATGCAGAGAACACTGGAAAGATGGAGAGAAGACACCTCAGATTCTCCTGAGTATCACCAAGGGGAGAGTCCAGCAGGGCTGGCACATGACTCCATGCTGAGTCAGTGGACTCTAATGAAAACTTTGAGTTCATCAGGAGAGTCTTTGATAACACCATCTTTCCTCCCCCGCTGCAGCAAAAGCCTAATGCTTTCTGCTTTGAATGTTTGGTAGCAACCAGTCCTTACCCAATACCTTGAGTTTACAAATGCTCACCTGCTTGTACTTGCCCCATGCTGCCAGGAGCCATCTTCTCCTGCCCAAACCGCCTTTTTTTGTGACAATGAAGTTTGTAAACATGTTATGTTTTCATTCATTTTCTGAAGAGATTCATTATAACATACTCTTTTTTTCTTCATAGCTTTAAATGATTTTTGCTTGACATACCCATCACCATTTACCCTCAAACACTGACCCTAATCCCCACTCTAACCCCCTGCCCAGGATCAGTCCTGGGAGTGGCCCGTTCTGAACATTGTGGTGTGCTGCTGAGAGCAGCATGGAGTAATGTGGATGAGGCCTGGGGAAACCCAGTTGGGGAGAGGGGCTATGCCCTGAACTCTTGTCAGATGTTTCTTAAGTGCAAAACGGTTCAGCGCTTTTAACTTGTGAATAATACACTATGTGGTTCATTTCCTGTTTGTAGCCACTAATGAGAGAGGACCAGGTGGGATGAGGCTGATTACAGGGACCCTGGAGGACTGGGATAGAGTGAGGAGACAGGTGCCGTGGGCTGGCCCTCCCTCTCCATGTACAAGAGAAGTTCTCCAGCTGATTGTTCACATATTAGCTTGTATGTACGCTGTAAATGTAGCGTAGACTAGATTGCCTCTACATTAGCAATTGAAACTTGATAAGAATATGGGCAACTAAGGACTCCGATCCCAGAGCTATATCCCACCAATCCTCTCTCAAGAGGTTTTGAAGTAGGGGCACACACACTAGCCTCAAGGCCTGCTTCTGTTGGTTTCCCTCCCCCTGCCTGTAACTTGTTGCCACATCCCCAGAGTTTTGCGGCTCAGTATGACGTCACTCCATTAAGTGGCTGCTGCATGTACTGCTCTAAGGAAACACATACTATATAGAGAAATATATATATAAATAGATAGATGGCTATGATTTTATTCTTTTGTATTATCATTTTTCTTCATTACTCGCACAGGAGATATTTGTATGTACTTCTGTCTCTGCCAAACATCGATGTACTAAAATCTTCACGCTCCACAGATGTTGTATGGCATCCACTAAACCTCTTTAGATATTTGTAAATGCTATAGTGTGATACCTTTCAACGCAAGTTCATTATTTTTCTTTCACCAATGATAATTTTGTTTTGGAGAACAAACAAAGCAAGAAAAAAAAGAAAAAAAATCACTCTGTGTCTGGCTTTGACATGATGACCTAACTAACACTGTATTATTGTAACTGAAATATGTATGATCCTATGATGAGCTATCACTTCCCTTTCACTCTTAAAAAATAAAAAAGAGAAAAAAATCCAGTGTAAAAAATAAAAGGATATATGTAGTGTATGCTTGTGTTTAGTGAGTGTTCATGCTGTCATTCTTTTCCAATGTATGGTGGTGAATTATGGTGGCTATGTGCTGTTCTGATTGGATCAGCCAAGATCTGTTGTAAAACCCTTTTTTGTACACCCTCTCATCAACTGTGACAGTGACGTAGTGAATTTCATTTACTTCATTTATTTTTTTGACTTTTTATTTTCCATAAATGGATACAGTGGTAATGTGTTTGGTTTATAAATCACTAATAAAATTTGCTTTATTAAAATACATGTGAATATATTGTCTTGTGTGTGTGAGAGAGATAGCTCTGTGCTTTTCCCCTGCCATTTGAAGGCCAATTAAATAGTGACTAAATCTATTTCAGGTTTTAAGGGGAAAAAATCTATTTTTTAGCACCCAGTTCATGTGCACGTTTAAAATACTACACCTATTTAAAAGTTGCCTTTACAATTACAATTTTTTGGCAGGCAATATAGAAAACAAGTGCATCTCCTTACAGAGGGCATGGCGAACAAAATATCTGCAGGCAGCTCTTCTCTGTCACACATGCTCACATCCTTCTTTCTCTGAACTGACATGCAGTTAGGTACAAAGACTTGTTCCCTGCAGAGATGAAAGACAAGCACATTGAGGTACTTAGTTTGGGTGCCTAATTTCTCCTCATTAAAAGCATGGTCACAGATGATCCAAATGGTCCCATGTGAAAGTAAGCTTCCAGATGCACCATAATTTAATAGAGTGGCTAAGTAGATTTGATGTATCCCAGTGTGTGAGTTTGTCGAAACACCTACACAGTAGTGAGCCATTACTCATTCTGGCCTAGATAAAATGCCGCATTGATAATCAATACATTTATCCAGTTTGTCAGGAAATTCAATAGTTTCCTACTTTAGACTGTTTAAAAAAATCAAATTTCCTACTTTGCTTTTATCTGTAGTCTCGGTTGAACAAAATGTAAGACATTTTCAATGCTGAGTTAATAGCCCAATACTAATCCTAATAAAGTCTCCTTCTTTCCAGTTTTCATCCAAAGAGGGGAGACTGTGATGAGAGAGGTTCAAGAGTTCATGTTTAAAAAAAATGCTTGCAAAGATGCAACATCCGTTTCTTTATTTCATTCTCTCCTGGAGACAGTTTCCATGGTTACGGCTATTTGGGGAATAGTCTCTATAGCAACAGCCTTATATACTTAGCAAGCACAGGAGGGTTGAAACAGCAGGGTGCCCTGGATGGGTGTGTCCTTTTATATGCCACAGACAGCATTTCACAAATGACTATAGCTACTGATTTGAAGATTCAATACAGTATCTCAAATTCCTTTTCTAACAGGAACAACAGATAAGAAAACACTTTAACCAAAAGACCTACGCCCACACATTCAAAATCCCTACAGTAACACATTCCCATGAGGATTTACAAGATATGTTGTGGTATTTGTATATTTTAGCTCATTTGAGGTATACAAACAAATTAGCAAACAAAACAATTGGATTGGTTGCAGAAAAGTAGCCCACAGTGTTTGGTCTGCAGAGCAGTGAATCTCTGGCTAATGAATATGGATATATATCATGACATAGCAAACAGAAAGAAGCACAACAGAGGGCCACTTGCTGACACTATTTACACACTGTACCTTTCAGACACAAATGTGAACAAATTAAAACACAACATAAACACAGACTACACAATATTTTTTTAGGACATGTAAGGAACTAATGGATGAAGGCCAGAACAAAAAAATGTCAAAAACATAACAGAAACGAAATGCCATATAAATGTGCACTGAAACTGCAGTGACTCAGGAAAATCATCCTGTCAAGGAAGCAAAATTGAGTGACTTGAGTTAAGATAGTGAGATTAATATGAGGAATAATTTTGGCCTGTGGCAAAAACAGAGATACAAGTTATAACTTGGAAAGGCAGTTCCTCTGAGAAAGTGCAAAAGAGTTAAGGAAACTGGATTAGACAGTAGGTTGAGAATTAGGAAAAAAATTTCAGCCTGATTAAGACAAATGATCTTGAAGGGCTTATTGGTAGCTGAAACATTTATAGCACCCAAGTTGCAATTTGTCCTTAATGGGCTGTGTTTCTCACAGCATTTACCCTTTTACTTTAATTTAATTTATTTATCCTTCAGTCCTGCACCTTACACATGGCTCACATGCACAGACCACAAGTCGAAATCAGTCATCCAGGGCCAGCACTGAATCTCATAAAATGAGCTCAAGAGTTGGGAGTTTGCCTTGTAATCGGAAGGTTGCCGGTTCGAGCCCCGGCTTGGACAGTCTCGGTCGTTGTGTCCTTGGGCAAGATACTTCACCCGTTGCCTACTGGTGGTGGTCAGAGGGCCTGGTGGCGCCAGTGTCCGGCAGCCTCGCCTCTGTCAGTGTGCCCCGGGGTGACTGTGGCTACAATGTAGCTTGCCATCACCTGTGTGTGTGAATGGGTGGATGATTGGATGTGTAAAGCGCTTTGAGGTCCTTAGGGACTAGTAAAGCGCTATATAAATACAGGCCATTTACCATTTACCATAAAAAGCATATAAACATTACATGAGCTCCTATCAGAAACTGTAGCGATTTGCAAGTGTAATAATGGGGGGGAAATAACTGATCCCCATCAGTCACAGGACACAGACAATCATAGATCACACAATGGGCTAATATGCCAACAGCTGTGCTCTATGTTCTGTACATTTGTGAGGGTAGGAGCCTGATTCACCTTCTAATAAAAACAAGCAAGAGTATATAATCAACATTACTGCTATATGCAGAAGCAGAAAGCAATTCATATGTGAAATATGTGCAGAGCTTAAACAGAACTGCTGGACTTCACTAACCATCATGCAGTGCGTGTAGAACGTGTCAGTGCTTGAGAAAGTCCAGCATGAAAGTGTTAATTTCACCTAAATGCATAGAGTATTATATCTTGGCAATGTCAGACATTTCCAGGATTTTTTTACAGTGAGGACATATGAAACATATATGAACACATAGTGGGGAAACACTACACGAATAACCCACTGCACTTGCCACTTATTCATCAGTGTTGCATTCTTTTCATAGGCAAGAGTACTAAGTAAAAGGCGCCATCTACTGGTTAAAATATGACAGCACGTTTGACCACAATTCAACCAGACAGGTAAATAAAGCTAGGCATTTTTACATTATTTGAAATTTCACTCCTCTCATAATCAAAATTGGCATTCATTATGGAAAGATAATTGTTAGTATTCCTAACATTCATGCAACTGAAGGGTTTCAGTTCAGTTTTGATTTTAAATCATTATTTAAATTATTCACTTGCTGTTACCTTTTTCTTTCTTATTGAATAAAAAAATCCCCCCTAAAATGTGGTTGTTTTCTTTTGATCAATTTGCCATCTATTGTTAGTGTATTGTATGAATATCAAGCAGAAACAAGCAAATAAACAAAAAAAAGAAAATATTTTAAGAAAAAGATTGGATCAAAATGCACGTATTTAGTGTAAAATCAAGCACAATGTCTACTAATATAGATAATATCATTAATTTTAGTTTTAATTCTTTTTAATTTTTTTTAATTTTTTTTTTTTTGGGGGGGGGGGGGGGGGGGGGTTGTTGTGCATGCATCTGCCTCTCACTTCTGACCCATATACTCCCTTCTACTGCCAGGAAGCATGCACATTTCATAATTCTGCTATAGTGACAGTGGTACTTTGGCCAGCTCCATGATCTGTAAGTCTCTTTTTCACTTTCAGTCGTGATATAACATTTTAACAATGCTAACTTTCACCCATATAACTGACACTATATTTATAGCACAATATACACTGATGAAATTATAATCATAAAATGTCTCTATCGCCCACTGGTGTCTGGCTACAGTATAGGTCATAAACCCCGCCTCCTCGGATGGGACCGGGGACAAACTAAGATAAAAAAAGTTCTCCTCAGATATTTTTTTTCCGCAAAGATGCTTACTTTCATTATCAGTAGTTCTCATCACGCTGATTTGTGTTTAAATTATGTCATTTCTTTCTCTCTCCACTGGGTCCAGAGGACATCCTAGAACAGAGCTGACCCTCTGGATCACCCTGTTCAGTCTTTTTCTGTCTCAGTCTCAGCCTGAAAGACCCTTACAAATAAGTGCGTAATTGGTTCGAATACAGTGTAATTTAATGACCACATTGTTTTGAGGCAACATGGGCTAATTTGCTGAATTGTGATCATTTACATAATAAAAAAAATTGTAATGCCTTGATAGAGTTATTGTGAAAAGTTTTAAATGACTCATGAGTATAGGACTGCTTTTGATTTAGATTTAGGATTTTATAGTAGATATTGCTGTGTTTACAAGGTTCTATAATAAAGGAAGCAGTACATGCTGTTACCCTGTCAGACCAGGGGTGCCGCTAATGAGGCTGGGTAAGAGAGAGGGGAGAAGAAGAAAGTAGAGAGGTAAAAAAGATGGAGTGCTGCTGTAAAGGCTGAAATAAAGTGTTGAACCCAGACTTGTCCTCTCCTCCGCTACCTGATTACAAACTCAACAAATTGGCGACGAGGATGAGCGCTTCAGTGCCGAGCCCACCGCCCTTTTTGCAACATGCGGGTGAGCCGGGTATACCAGTTATGACGTGGCGCAAATTCTTTGAGAACTACATGCTAGTGATAAATGCTACGGGAGATGCATGGCCGGAGGCGAGACGACGAGCCGTCTTATTATTGCTTGGGACCAGAGGGACAACGACTGTTCTACACACTGCCGAATCAAGGTACAACGTTTGCTGACGCCATGACTGCGCTTGAAAACCACTTTGCCCCTAAAGTGAATGTAGTGGCATGCAGGCACACATTCAGACAGCGAGTTCAGCGGGCTGATGAAACTGTGACCTAGTATGTTTCCGCCCTCAGAGCGTTAGCTGTGCCATGTGGTTTTGGAATAATGGAGGGTGAAATGATTCGGGATCAGCTTGTTGCTAATGCTAATCTCAGTGTTGTTAAAGATAAATTGCTGCTGGAGGAGGACCTTACATTGGACAAGGTAGTTACTTGCGTTTCAGGTGGAGGCTGCGGTCAAGAATGCTACACTCCTCTCTTCTGCGCCCACAGCCCAGACTGCTGCAGTACAAGCTGTGGAGGTGAAGGACACACGTCTTCGGGGAAAAAGAGGAACGCGACCAGCTCAAGCTCGGAGACCTACATCTAAAGAATGGCACAAAAAGGCAAGTGATAAAGAGGAACAGCGTCATTGTTTCAGATGTGGATCCGAGAAACACCTGGCTAATGATAAAAACTGTCCAGCAGCAAAAGTAAAATGTAAATGGTAAAAATAAATGGCCTGTATTTGTATAGCGCTTTACTAGGGACCCCAAAGCGCTTTACACATCCAGTCATCCACCCATTCACACACAAATTCACACACTGGTGATGGCAGCTACATTGTAGCCACAGCCACCCTGGGGCGCACTGACAGAGGCGAGGGTGCCGGACACTGGCGCCATCAGGCCCTCTGACCACCACCAGTAGGCAACAGGTCAAGTGTCTTGCCCAAGGACACAACGATCGAGACTGTCGGAGCCGGGGCTCGAACTGGCAACCTTCCGATTACAAGGCGAACTCCCAACTCTTGAGCCATGATCGCAACAAAAAAGGGCACTTCGCCAGAGTTTGTAAATCAGCTGTAGCAGTGGTCAGGGAAGTAGTTGTTCCCGAGTTTACAGTTTTATGTGTTGATGATCACAAACCAATGACTGCATCATGTGATAAGATTATATGCAAAATGAACATTGAAACACCACAGGGAAACTCTGAGGTTCTGCAGTTAATTGTGGATACAGGAGCTTCAGTATCTATCCTTCCAGAAGCCATCTACAAAGAACATTTTGCACCCTGTGCTTTGACTGAACCGAAAGTTAAGCTTGTCACTTATGCAAAAGGTGACTTGCCTGTCATTGGCTGCCTACAGGCTTCAGTGAGGATTGCAAACAATGACAGAAAAGTCCCAGGATCATTCTTCATAGTTAAAGATGGATCACCTTTTCTGGGGTTGGACTTAAATAAAGCACTTAACATTGATATCATTGCTGGAAAAGTCATCAACAAAGGAGAGGATCCTGCAAGAGGATCACCAGCCAGTAAACAAACATGCATGGTGAATAACATTGATTCTTCTTCTTCCCATCATCTCGGAGCTGTTAAAGGGTTCGTCCACAAAGGTCAAGTGAACAAGACAGTACAGCCGGTTCGTCAAAAACTGCGGCGTCTACCACTCAGGTACGTGAGGTGTCAGTTGAATTGAAACGTCTACTCCAAGCAGGCATCATCGAACCAGTGGATGCAGCTGAATGGGTGAGTCCTCTAGTGGTTGGAAGAAAAAATAAGGGAGACTTAAGACTTTGTGTGGATCTGTGTGAACCTAACAAGAGTGTGATCATGGACTGTTACCCTCTTCCTCACATGGAGGATTTGTTTGCACAGCTGGCTGGGGCTACACATGTTAGCCAGATTGATTTAAGTTCAGCTTATCACCAACTGCCTCTTCACCCTGATAGCCAAAGCCTCACAGCATTCATAACCCATGAAGGACTCTTCCAGTTTACGAGAGTCCCATTTGGACTTGCTTCAGCCCCTTCTGCCTTCCAAAAGATGATGCAAACAGTCCTAAAAGAGGAGACATAATATGACATAATAGTGTATGGACATTTCAGAGAAGAGCATGATGAACGGTTACAGGCTGTCCTCCCAACGCCTGAAGGATGTCGGTCTGCAGATCAACTTCAACAAAAGTTGATTTGGACTAGGGCTGGGCAAAACGATTATTTTCCTAATCGATGAATCTAGCGATTAATTTTTCGATGCATCAATTAATCTAACGAAAAACAAATATAACAAAGGAAATCATAGCAAAAAATTAATAATATACAAACAGCAGCAATGGCGTCTTTGAACAAATAATGAAATGACAAGTTACCCCTAAGTAGGACTCTGTGACCAGACTTGTTCAAGCATCAGTGGTAAGGGAGATTTTGGATGTGGCTTTTTTTTTAGTTCATTCCTTAGTTTCTCCACTGAAGTTTCATACTTTCTCTTCATCATGCTTGTAAAATGACGCTTAGACGGCAGAGTGTAACCTGGTTGGAAAGTGGTCAGCATTTCTTTGAATCCCTCACCCACAGCAAGTGGTCTCTTGTCTTTTAAAATCATAGATAAGACGCTCTCAGTAAGTACAGCCACCTCCTGGGGGGTGCATGGTGTACTTCTTCTCTGACAGTAGTCCTCCAGACTTTTCTGTTTATTCCTGAAATCATAAATCACACACAGCACACAGATGAATTTGAATAATTACTAAATAATTATATGGAAAGCATAATATCAAAATAATTTGATAAGGATCTGGTTGAGAGAGAGAGATAGATAGATAGATAGATATACACACACATACTGTTATGCCATGTGCTTTCATAGCATAACAGTAAGAGGTTAATAATAATCCCCAATGTTGAACATATGATATGCAGTAATCATGATGGCTGGAAAAGATAACGTTTAAACAGCCATAGCTGATGGCACCTTTACTGGTGCACTGCTTTCTAGTCATTAGATGGCATAACTTTTGACCTATAAGTTCAAGCTGGAGAAGCATTATGTATAAAAACAGCGTTCAAATAGGATGAAACACATTAAATTTGACAAATCAAGAGTTCATTGTCATTTTGCTTTTGCAAGCACTTTAACAATGTTGTAATAGTGTCCACGACGGCTACGTTTAGCAGGTGGTGCATTATCATTGTTAACATTTTTCCTGCGGCCAATTCGCTGTCTCACATTTTTGTCTTTCGCCGATTCTGATAATCAGCCTGCGTGCATTCCGACTCATTTTGCCAGCATGGGCCACAAACCAAAAAAACAATAACAACTAAACAGCAGCTGCTATATGTTACTGCTAAGCAGCTTAAATGAGTTTTGCATTTACGGAGGTTGGGTGTTTATCTGTGTCTATGAGCGAGTGTATGTCCACGTGGGGGGGGGGGGTGTCTGGATGAATTAACGAGTAAAAACTAGCGTTAGTAAAAAAGTTGAAAACTTACGGTGGTTTGTCCTTTGCAGAAGCTGCTCCTGGATGCAGTCGTTTGAGGTGCTGGTGCATAGCCGTCGTGCTTTTATGATAGGCCATTTCCACCTCACAAAGCCGGCAAACGACTGAATCACTTCCTTTTCTGTTAAAATATCCCCATACTGTAGAACTGCGTGTTCGGGTGGAGTGATTTAAGTTGATTGCAACTGCCTCACTCATGATTCCGCTACTCGCTGCCGCCATGTCTTTTTTTGAAAGTGACGAAGCATCGACGCGTTGACGTAATCGATTACGTCGACGCGTTGTCCCAGCCCCAATTTGGACAGACATCTATTCCGTTCTTGGGACTCGTCGTTTCCAAGGATGGCCTGAGCCCCGGCCCAGACCACCTGACTGCCATTGCCAAAGGCCCTGCACCAAAGGAAATGGCTGCTCTTCATTCCTTCTTAGGCTTGACTTTGTGGTTCAGCAAATTCCTACCAAACTATGCAACTGTGGTTGAATCACTTCATGAGCTACTTCGGACAAGTCAGACGGCTGAACTTCAATGGACTGATACAGCAAATGAAAGCGTCAACAAACTGAAGGAAATGCTACTAAAAAGCCCAGCACTGGCAATCTTCAACCCAGGGGTCCGTTCTTCGTACCTCGCTAAGTAAGTTAGCTGGATTTGATTGTTGACGATTTCGCGTGATCTTGGATCGTTCGGTTCTCCGAAGCTCATCCGGGACTTGCTGTCATAGCAACAGATCCGTAAGCATAAACCTGCTCGGGAGCAGGCTTACTTTATGTAAACAGGATTAGATCGCGGCCACTCAGGTATGTCCGCTTCATTTATACGAAAGCAACAGCAATATTTTACCACTGTTTTACCATAAATAAATATTATCAATGTAACTAAAGATAATGCAGTACTTGATCCTTTTATTGATTCCATACAGATACATACAGGTCATTTCCTAAAAAAAGGGAAATGTACTATTAACTCATTCACTGCCAGCCATTGGCAGTGAATGAGTTAAACCCATTGACTCATTCACTGCAATTGACGGCTATAGACGTCAATGGCAGTGAATGAGTTAATCATTCTATTTCATGTATTTGATTATTACAGATGTAATTCATATTTTAGAGTAGTAATTGTAAATTACTTCATGTAATCAAGATGAGAGACCACGGCTATAAAAGCGAAGGTGGATTTGGGAAGTCTGTCGCAGCCATGTCCTGTCCTTATACGCGAGCCACCCATTGCGGAAGGTGCAAGATTGATAAGGAGAGTTTTCAGAATTCAGCGTATATTGCGGGATAGACAGGATCCTTTAGCTCAGCGCGACAGTGTGATCATAGAGAGATATCGATTTTCCCGTGAGGGTATTATTTACTTAACCAACTTGTTGACGAGGGGGTGCAGGACCACCACCTGTCTTTTTGTGCTCTGCACTTTTCTTGGTTGCTGTTATAAACAAACAAACAGATTATTTCAGGGTCTCTTTTCAAGAGACTAAAAGCAATATAAGTGATAAATATTACCATTCTGTAGAATATTCTTATATTTCACTTTTACTTGTTCCCATGTTCTAGTGGGTCCTGTTGTGGCTCTAATGTGAAAGAGGATATAATGTAATATAATATAATAAATTTACCCTACCGCCTACTGGTGTTGGCCAGAGGGGCCGGTGGCGCGATATGGCAGCCTGGCTTCTGTCAGTCTGTCCCAGGGCAGCTGTGGCTACAACCGTAGCTGCTTCCACCAGTGTGTGAATGTGAGAGTGAATGAATAATGGTATTGTAAAGCGCTTTGGGTGCCTTGAAAAGCGCTATATAAATCCAATCCATTATTATTGTTATTATTAAATTACTTACGAGTTTAATTTGTCAGCAACTTTCTGCCAGCCCTCTCTCCTTGCTTTTGCAGCCTTTGCAGTGTTCCCTTGCGTTTTAATTAAACTCTGAAACTCCTGAAATCCCTCAATCAAGAGTCCTTGCTCTGCTGCCGAAAAATACCGACCTTTTCGCCGACCAATCAAAGGGTTGCCGATCAATGTTTCTACTATCGATGCGTAGCCCTGTTAAGCCACCCAGTGATCTCACATTACTTCATCCAGCTATACTAATCGTCAACAACAGATGTGTTCGGAGAACCGGAATAGCGAGCTCAAAGTTAGCGCGATGATTTGATCTTGGATGTGTCATTTGATCTTGGATGTAGTAAGCGAGGTACGAAGAACGGACCCCAGATCTGCCAACGTTCATCACCGCTGATGTGTCAGATTGGTCTTGGAGCTGTTCTGACCTAGATGAACTCAAACAATGAGGAACGGGTTGTTGCTTTTGGTTCCCGCACCCTGTCCCCAGCTGAGAGGAAATATTCAACAATTGAAAAAGAAGCCCTCGCCTGCGTATGGGCTGTCGAAAGATGGAGGATGTACATATGGGGACCTAGATTTACTCTGAGAACTGATCACCAGGCCCTCACCACCCTGTTAAGTACTAAGGGGATGAACAGAGCTGGCATGAGGATGGCACGTTGGTCAGCCAGACTGATGTTTCCAGTATGACTTAGAGTACTGTCCAGGAAGCCAAAATGTTATAGCTGACTGTATGTCCCGTGTTACCCTGCATACCACAAACACAAGTGAAGACTCTGAACAGGACTTAATCACAGAGATTGCTGAAATTTCTCCTCAGCTAACAGCGCTTCCACTGGCAGACTTCAAAGCAGAATGTGAAGACTATCCTGAATTAACAAAACTAAGACAGATCGTTCTTTCGGGCTGGCCGAAAGAAAGCAAATCCTTACCAGATGATGTCAAACCCTACTTCCTGGTCCGACATGAACTGGCAGCAGAGTCACCGCTGATATTTAGAGGAACACGGCTGATCGTTCCCAAATCTCTGCGGACTAAACTCAACATTCTGCCACCACCGAAGGATGCTGGACAATATGACCACATCAGATCCAAAGTGACATTGACACTAGGGGTGGAGGAAAAAATCGATACTGTGTAGTATCGTGATATTTTGTTTGCTAATAATGTATCGATACAGGGACAGCAGAAATCGATATTTTGTTACAAAAAAAGTTTTTGTGGATTGGAACATGCTCTGACTTCAGAGCACGTTGATCAGCTCCTTTTTCTGAGCAAGAATCCTGACACTGTCCAAATGTGTTTAACTTTTTTTTTTGGCAGCAATAAACATGACAGTTTACTTATTTTAATTTAAGACATGTTTTATTTTAATTAAGTTTAAAACTTTTTTATTTAATGTAAAATTATATTTTGTTTTCATTTACTTTCAAATTCTTCAGTTGCTGAATGGGCTGCATAGTTTTCATAAAATGCATAGTTCAGAATAGCTATAATTGTACCAGATGGTTGCATTCAGTTAAGTTGGACTAGACTGTAATACAAACCGTTCAGTTTGTCAACAATAAAACTGAGTGTGAGACTTTGTTATTAGATAAAATGAATATTGATTAAGTTTACCTTTATGTACAGAATCTGAATATCGCAAAATATTTTTAAAAAATTGCAATAATATCGTATCGTGGGATGTATGGTGATTCCCACCTCTAATTGACACAGAAAAGAAGTGCACTTTATACAGACAGAGAGGTGCTAAACCTACTAAAGTGACTGTGGGTGCTTCAGTGAGAGTATGCCATTCCATGTGGGAAAAGGAGAGCCACAATACACCAAGCCGCTGGAGGTACAGCAGCAGATGGGTGAGAGTTCTTTCATCCTCGGCGATGGGAGAAGATGGAATGCAGCGCATCTCTCACTCGTCCCAGAGAACTCAACACACGCAAAGAGCTGAGACAGAGGCGGAAAACATCAGCTCAGCACAGACAGCTACACGTCCCACCCTGCAGAGGGACAGACAACCACCAAGATGGAAAAAAGACTTTGTTATGAAATAGTTCAGAGGTAAAAAGAAAGGAGAAATATGCAGATGTGAGAAATGACTGAATGGAAAGTGCATTTGAGTTTCATTACCTCTCTTTAATTCCAGCTGTGACTTCTGATAAGCTGAGAAGAAGGCACACGGTTGTTCCTTTTGATTCAGGGTTGATCTGGGGCACGTTTACTTTGCCATTACAGTTCTTTTATCAGGATATATATAATACTGTTCTGAAGTTACTAATTGCCTCAAAAGTAAAAGGCTGTCGAATGTTTCATGTTGTGCTGCAAGGGAGAGAGTATTATTTGAGAAAAGGGGGGATGTTGTGTTTACAAGGTTCTATAATAAAGGAAGAAAATTAGAACATGCTGTTACCCTGTCAGACCAGGGGGGCCGCTAATGAGGCTGGGTAAGAGAGAGGGGAGAAGAAGAAAGTAGAGAGAGGTAAAAAAGATGGAGTGCTGCTGTAAAGCCTGAAATAAAGTGTTGAACCCAGACTTGGCCTCCGCTACCTGATTACAAACTCAACAGATATATAGACTTATATATAGAAATACTGTTTACATTTGAAACAACCATGTGGTGAAATTTCTTATTTTGGCATTCAAAGGTCATTATGAATACAACAGTGCTATTCAGGGAACTTGCACAGCCTGAGGGATTGACAGAGAAATGTAACAAAAACATAACTATGAGAAAGTGAATGAGCTGCTTTCTTTTTTTTTTTTTTGTACCGAAGCTAGAATATAAAGTAATGAGTGGATATGGTAGAAAAACTGGTACACTGAGTTTAACTCTAGTAAGCAGTATGAAAGACAGTCACAGGGCATACTTGTGACATCCAGAAGCAAGAACAGAAAAAAAAACCCCAATGAACAGGTGAATTGGTCATGTACTGCACAAACTGAAACTGCCATATGATACCAGAGAGGCTTACTGTCTGCTGTCCTTTGTTATAACCTTAAATACTGTTAAAGGGGAACTTGGGGAGTGTTGGGGAGTTCTATTTTCATAAAAAGCTACAAAAAATGATTCATTGTTGGCTTGTAGAAAACTATAAATCTGAAAAAAACAAATCTGTCAGTGGGTGGACTTAGAAAGTGAGTAAGGTTGCCAGACTCATCTTTACTTAAAACTTATGTAGCTGCTAACACCAGAATTTAAGATTCAAAGAAAATATTTTTTTGACCCTCAATAAGCAACATTAAGCAATAATTTTGAATAAAATGCAGTAAAATATATAAAATCAAGGGTTTATTTATCCAAATACTTAATGTTTGGGGAAAATGTGTCTGGTATAAACTAAATTTATATCAATCAAAGTTTATTTGATCAGATTCCATTAAATTTAACTTTTGTTTTAACTAAATATATATCTTTTTTTTTATTTAAATGACTTAGAATCTGTTCAAAGGAGGATACAAAAGGGAGCACAGAAAGGAGGCAAACAAAAAGGTTGCAACAAAAGGTTATTTCATTGAACTTATGGATGACAGAAAAAAGTCACCGAGGGGGAGAAGAATGAGTCCAAACAAGAGTCCAGTGAAGGTGATTCAAACAGAAGAACAATGCAAATCCGGAAAGAGAACAGTTGGACAAAGACAGCGGCAGGAAGTAAAATGAGCTAAAACATCTCATATTTATTGAATTTATTTTTGCCTCCTCATCACCTCTTTCCTCCATCCTGTGATTATTCTTAGTACACCATGACAAACAATGTTTCAGTTCCTGAAATGCATGTGGAAGACAGAAGAGAGGAGGCATTCATGCATCCATTTGCAAAGTGTTTTGCACTGGATACCAGGAGTGTATAAAATAGGTGTGACACACAACTGAAATAGACAATCCATGATGGAAGGAGGACTCTTCATACTACTGCTTCTTTGTATTCAAAAGTAGTTTCAGTTATTTGACCTCAGATCAAAGTTTTCTCCTTGAATCTTTGTGTGTATGTGTGTCTCTGTTAAAGCTGTAGTATCTACTCCTTTCTCATTGTCTCACTTTGTGGCTCCTTCTGCTCACATATCTAGTGCGAGGGACCTAAATAAGAGAAGATGCACAAGCGCAATCGAGAATGCAAAAAGTAAGAAATAAGAAAGGGGTAGATTGAAAGGTTAACCTAAATACTAAAGACAAAATAGTTCGCATCACCCTTTAATTGAGTCCATAGTGCTATCTAGTATTCAAAGGAATCTTCAGACTCTCCAAAGGCAATTTCAGTGCTGTCAGAGTTTAGTTTTCTGTTTTTAAATTTACTAGATGACAACTAGTATTTAGGGGAAGGAGGAAGAAGAAATGTTTTGGTGTGGTGAAGCTGACATGGCATTAGAAGCAGCTCAGAGAATTGTTTCACACACTGTTTTCTGTAGAAAGAGAGACAGAGCGAGCAAATCTCATTTCTCATTATGGAACCTGGCATTCTGTAACAGCTAAGGGCCCCAACTGGGACAAAGTGTAAATTCAGAAAAAGCAGTACTGATATTTTTATAGTGTCAGTGGCTGCCAGTGCTACTTGCTACTCAGCACGCTGCTGTCTCTGTCCATGGTCCTGAAACAACTAGGCACGTTTTTTTTTCTTTTCTAAATGTGTTTTTATCTCTGATATTACTACTTCCACTCGGTTCTATTATGCAAGTCCTTTGCTGTTCCTGCTTGTAGTAATAATCGTTTAATATTTTAAATGTTCATTCAATCAAGTCATGTGAACACTTTATTAAAAAATGGAAATGGAAAAGTAGAATTCCTTAAGCACATCATACATATCTTTTACCAGAAGATTTTTACTATAAATATATTACCTAGATTACATTTCAGCAACACAATATGATTTCATAGATTTTGCAAGAGTTAACACTTGTAACAAAATGATTCAAAGTGAGCACATTTTGCACATGATTGTCTCCGGATCTGTAATCAGTCAAACCTACAGAATAGAGAGAGCTGTAATCGTGGTGCTGAAACGTTTAGTTTTGCGCCATAATTAAAACTTAATATTTGACACCATAATGTATGCGATGCTCATCAATGATAAAATACCATTCCGATGAAGATTTGTTTTTCGTATGATAAATAAATATGGGTTTAGAGACTCTTGATATGATGACATGTAAGTGTAACTAGATAGAAACAACTCTTGGTGCCGCTGTGGGCTAGCACAAAAGCAGCACATTCATCTCCACCCACTATTACTGCATAAATATCAGTTATAGTTGTTCAGAGGAATCCGCTCGTTGCACGAATTCTATTTTGTTTCCATCCTTTAAGAAATCTTTAATGTTTTTGCAATAATACTTTGTTTTTGTACACAGCAATTTCTTCTCCTTCTTACGGGTCTTTTGTCCCATGATGGCAGACGGCAAAAGATTTCCGGCGGTAGACCCGATCTTCTGCTTTGCTTGCTTTGTTGTAACACTGCAGCTCGCTTACGGAGATCTGAGCTATTCTTTTCCCGAGGAGATGAAACGAGACTCCGTGATTGGAAATATAGCCAAGGATCTCGGTTTTGATCTGATGACTTTATCTTCCCGGAAAGCTCGTGTTGATTTTGAAGGATCTCGTAAAAGCTACTGTAATATTAATCTGAGAACGGGGGATCTGATCACACCGGAGAGAATCGACAGAGAAAGCCTTTGTGCCAAGAAACCTTCATGTGTTGTGCAAGTGGATCTGGTGTTAGAAAATCCGTTAGAGCTTCATCGTGTAAGTCTTCATATACAAGACGTGAACGACAACTCGCCAAAATTCAAAAAGAATTTGATTGAGATGGAAATACGCGAGTCGGCAGACAGAGGTAACCGCTTCTCAATAGAGCAGGCCCGTGACGCAGATATAGGTCAAAATGCTGTGCAAAGGTACGAGCTTCAAAAGAACGACAACTTTATTCTGGCTGTTGACAGCAACAAGGTTGAACTCGTACTGGAAAACACTCTTGATAGAGAGAAACAAAGCGAGATGAATTTACTTCTCACAGCTTTGGACGGTGGATCTCCTCAGAGATCCGGTTCCGTAGTCATACGCGTCACTGTGCTGGATGCCAATGATAATGCCCCAGTGTTCAGCCAGGCCGTTTATAAAGCCAGTCTGCCTGAAAACTGTCCTTTAGATACAACAGTGATTAAAGTCAGTGCGACAGACGCAGACGAAAGACTGAACGGAGATGTAACGTATGACTTAAGTCAGGTGTCTGACGACGACATAAATGTATTTTCAATTGATCCTAAAACGGGAGAAATTAAAGTAACTGCTGTGATTGACTTTGAAGACAGAAATTCTTTTGAAATGAGAGCAGAAGCGAAAGATGGTTTAGGTCTAACTTCTTACGCCAAAGTGTTAATAGATGTGACTGATGTAAATGATAATGCACCAGGGATATTTGTAAAATCACTCACTAACCCCACACCGGAGAACGTGCCGCCTGGTACAGAGGTGGGCATTATTAATGTTCAGGACAGAGACTCCGGGAATAACGGGCAGGTCCACTGTTCGATCCAGCAGGGTGTCCCCTTTAAGTTGGTTCCTTCTATTAAAAACTATTATTCTCTGGTGACCACAGGACAACTGGACCGTGAACTAGTGTCTGATTACAACATTACAATCACTGCCACTGACGAGGGCTCTCCACCTCTGTCCTCTTCTAAAAGTGTTCAGTTATCTGTAGCTGATATCAACGACAACTCACCTGTGTTTGATAAGCAGTCATACAGCGCATATGTGAGTGAGAATAACAAACCTGGCTCCACTTTATGTTCCGTTAGTGCTCGAGACCCCGACTGGAGACAGAACGGTACAGTGGTTTATTCTCTGTTAGCTGGTGAGGTGAACGGTGCCCCGGTGTCCTCCTATCTGTCTGTGAACGGAGACACGGGTGTGATCCATGCTGTGAGGTCGTTTGATTATGAACAGTTCAGCAGCTTCAAAGTCCACGTGATGGCCAGAGACAATGGTTCTCCTCCTCTCAGCAGCAACGTGACCGTGAGTGTGTTCATCTCAGATGTGAATGACAACTCTCCTCAGATCCTGTACCCCTCCCCAGAGGGCAATTCCTTCATGACCGAGCTGGTCCCCAAAGCTGCACACGGAGGCTCTCTGGTGTCCAAAGTGATCGCGGTGGACGCAGACTCCGGACAGAACGCCTGGCTGTCCTATCAAATAGTCAAATCCACTGATCCGGGAATTTTTACCATTGGTGTCCACAGCGGAGAGATCAGGACACTGCGGGACATTTCTGAATCTGACAGCATGAAACAGAACCTTGTAGTGGCAGTGAAAGATAACGGACAGCCCTCTCTGTCTGCCACCTGTTCCATGTATTTACTTATTTCTGATAACTTGGCTGAGGTGCCAGAACTGAAGGATCTGTCTTATAATGAGAGCAATTCCAAACTGACTTCTTATCTGATCATTGCGCTGGTGTCTGTGTCCACATTTTTTCTGACTTTCATTATCATCATCCTGGGTTTGAGGTTTTGTCGCAGGAGAAAGCCCAGACTGTTATTTGACGGAGCAGTTGCCATCCCCAGCGGTTATCTCCCTCCTAATTACGCAGATGTTGATGGCACAGGAACTTTACGCAGCACTTACAACTATGACGCGTACCTGACCACAGGTTCTAGAACCAGTGACTTTAAGTTTGTGACATCGTATAATGACAACACGCTGCCTGCTGACCAGACTCTGAAGAAAAGTCCATCAGACTTTGCTGATCCGTTTGAAGTTGTGGAGGCTTTTGATGAGGTAGGGATGCTCAGAACCTTTCCATTTAAGTTAAACGTCTTTAATATTTCTCTGGCTACATTGTTCTTTCACTAATTACAATCTAAGAGGCATCGTTACACGGTCAATCGAAGTTGTTTGTCGCAACACGAGGGTATGAAACAGTGTATTTAGTGTTTGCCCCTTAAATTCACTATTCCCACAATAGTTATGGCAGGAAAAAATTGCCACCATCGCCAGCTCGGGAATTTCACTCAACGAAATAACTAAAAGCACCAGTAAGGCGCACAGGTTCGTTCCACTAAAGATGTGGCAGGAGACAAGGTTCCGAAATTCGGAAATGCAACCTTAGTATTCTAAAACAAAGCAATACCCCCCCCCCCCCCCCCCACCACACACAAACCAAAACAAAACAAAGCTAGTTTTTAAATTTCTATACATTCAACCATGGGGGTGGCGTTAATGCTTTAATGTAACTTTACACCAAGGAATCCTATAATAGGCTACATTAACGTAACAACAGTTCTAGCGAAATAAATTAAACGATTCTTGGTGAAATAAATATAATTGCAACATTAACCTTACATCAGACATGTACAGAAACTTACATAAATTAAAATAATTAAGGTCTCAATTAGGATGTCGAACACGGTCGCAGCTGAAGTGGCAGAGCGATGAGCGAAGCACCCCTGACGCAAACAATGCCAGTGAACAAATCATAACATAACAAAAAAAGAAATAAAGCAGCATAAACGAGAACCAAAGAGAAGTACAAAACGGAGAAACACAACAGCGAGTTATCCTGAAGAGAGGCAGCAGCTTTCATATATGAAAAGTGACATATTACATTTAATAAATCGGCAATTTAAATGCAAAGCCGAACCCAGAGGACAGGTTAGCTAATACATACCAGGCCCACTGAACTACTCCACCTAGACAGGAGAGGAGCGCTTCCCAACCCAGCAGCAACAGATGACACAACATGCCAGCAATTTCTACCTTGCAAACAGTTCGAGGCAGAGAATAGTTTATGTCCAAAACTACCAATATTGAGAAGAGCGCGATACATACCTCTTCTGTTGTATCATGCTCGCCTGGGAGGTGGAATGGTTAACTGTGGTTAACTTCACACCCCAGCACAAAAAGGAGACGCCACAAGTAAGAGGCTTCTGGACTGATGGAACATTCTTACAAGACTTTGCCACGTTTAATCGATGGTAAGGTCTTAGGAAGTGTAATTAAAAACGGGATATTGTCTCTGTGTCAGCCCAGGCATGGTTTTCGTTTCATGACTATGAATGGACGAATTATTATTATTATTATTATTATTATTATTATTATTATTATTGTTACATACTCTTGAAACAGTTGGCCCTAACAAGATAAAATGCAAAAACAGCTCTGTGTGGCACTGAAAGGCTCTTCTGGTGTTCTCGCGCAGCCCAGTAGGAAAATGTATTTTTGTGTCTCGGTTATTCAGAACGCATTTCTGTTATATTAATTATTTTCATATGTAACAAAATGTATAATGTATTGTAACTCATCCAAATGCCCTGACGCACTTTAGGACAATGTGTTCTTTTACTGTTAAAAATGTACAGTGTTTATACACTCAAAGTTATGTTGGCCCTCTCTTTTGGAGATTTAAACATTTCGCAATAATAATGTTTAGGAATACGGTTTATGCAAACTTTTACCTAGCAAAAGCAAAGGCATTATATGTATAAGTTACAATCCAAATCTCGTTTGCACGGACAGGCATACGGTATACCTGTGAAGTGAAGACCTTCATCCTGTGCTTAGTCTATTATATTGCAGAAATCACACGGAAGTTTTAAGCTGATAATCACAGGTAATTTAAATATGATGAATTGCTGCCACAATCCGGATTTAAATTGCGAAAATATTTCAATACGTTCTGGTGTGAAGATGATAAAGTAACTCGTGGTGTCGCCCTTGTCTAACAGAAAATAATCTCTCGCCACTCCACCCACTATTGCATCGAAATCAGTTGTAAAGTGTCTGGATAATCTGGTAAAATCCCGGATAGAGATGTCGCAAATTGTTACCAAATAACCGAACATTTAGTTGTCTTGGTCCGACCTTCTTTTTTGTGCTGCACAGTACATTTTCTTTGAAATTGACGGTCGATTTTTGTCAAGATGCGGGACAAAGGATTTTCAGCGCAAGGCCCGATCTTCTGCATTTCTTCCATTTTTGTAACACTGCACCTCGTTTGTGGAGATCTGAGCTATTCCTTTCCCGAGGAGATTAAACGAGACTCAGCAATTGGAAATATAGCAAAGGATCTCGGTTTTGATTTGAGGACTTTATCTTCCCGGAAGGCTCGTGTTACTTTTGAGGGCACTCATAAGCGTTACTGTGATATTAATATGAGAACGGGGGATCTGATCACATTGGAGAGAATCGACAGAGAAAGCCTTTGTGCCAAGAAACCTTCATGTGTTGTGCAAGTGGATCTGGTGTTAGAAAATCCGTTAGAGCTTCATCGTGTAAGTCTTCATATACAAGACGTGAACGACAACTCGCCAAAATTCAAAAAGAATTTGATTGAGATGGAAATACGCGAGTCGGCAGACAGAGGTAACCGCTTCTCAATAGAGCAGGCCCGTGACGCAGATATAGGTCAAAATGCTGTGCAAAGGTACGAGCTTCAAAAGAACGACAACTTTATTCTGGCTGTTGACAGCAACAAGGTTGAACTCGTACTGGAAAACACTCTTGATAGAGAGAAACAAAGCGAGATGAATTTACTTCTCACAGCTTTGGACGGTGGATCTCCTCAGAGATCCGGTTCCGTAGTCATATGCGTCACTGTGCTGGATGCCAATGATAATGCCCCAGTGTTCAGCCAGGCCGTTTATAAAGCCAGTCTGCCTGAAAACTGTCCTTTAGATACACCAGTGATTAAAGTCAGTGCCACAGACGGAGACGAAGGAGTGAACGGAGATGTAACGTATGACTTAAGTCACGTGTCTGACGACGACATAAATGTATTTTCAATTGATCCTAAAACGGGAGAAATTAAAGTAACTGCTGTGATTGACTTTGAAGACAGAAATTCTTTTGAAATGAGAGCAGAAGCGAAAGATGGTTTAGGTCTAACTTCTTACGCCAAAGTGTTAATAGATGTGACTGATGTAAATGATAATGCACCAGTTATATATCTAAATTCAGTGTCTAACCCCACACCGGAGAACGTGCCAACTGGTACAGAGGTGGGCATTATTAATGTTCAGGACAGAGACGCTGGGAATAACGGGCAGGTCCACTGTTCGATCCAGCAGGGTGTCCCCTTTAAGTTGGTTCCTTCTATTAAAAACTATTATTCTCTGGTGACCACAGGACAATTGGACCGCGAACTAGTGTCCAATTACAACATTACAATCACTGCCACTGACGAGGGCTCTCCACCTCTGTCCTCTTCTAAAAGTGTTCAGTTATCTGTAGCTGATATCAACGACAACCCACCTGTGTTTGATGAGCAGTCGTACAGTGCATATGTGAGTGAGAATAACAAACCTGGCTCCACTTTATGTTCCGTTAGTGCTCGAGACCCCGACTGGAGACAGAACGGTACAGTGGTTTATTCTCTGTTAGCTAGTGAGGTGAACGGTGCCCCGGTGTCCTCCTATCTGTCTGTGAACGGAGACACGGGTGTGATCCACGCTGTGAGGTCGTTTGATTATGAACAGTTTAGGAGCTTCAAAGTCCACGTGATGGCCAGAGACAACGGTTCTCCTCCTCTCAGCAGCAACGTGACCGTGAGTGTGTTCATCTCAGATGTGAATGACAACTCTCCTCAGATCCTGTACCCCTCCCCGGAGGGCAACTCCTTCATGACCGAGCTGGTCCCCAAAGCTGCACACGGAGGCTCTCTGGTGTCCAAAGTGATCGCGGTGGACGCAGACTCTGGACAGAACGCCTGGCTGTCCTATCAAATAGTCAAATCCACAGATCCGGGACTTTTTACCATTGGTGTCCACAGCGGAGAGATCAGGACACACCGGGACATTTCTGAATCTGACAGCATGAAACAGAACCTTGTAGTGGCAGTGAAAGATAACGGACAGCCCTCTCTGTCTGCCACCTGTTCCATGTATTTACTTATTTCTGATAACTTGGCTGAGGTGCCAGAACTGAAGGATCTGTCTTATAATGAGAGCAATTCCAAACTGACCTCTTATCTGATCATCGCGCTGGTGTCTGTGTCCACGTTTTTTCTGACTTTCATCATCATCATCCTGGGTTTGAGGTTTTGTCGCAGGAGAAAGCCCAGACTGTTGTTTGATGGAGCAGTTGCCATCCCCAGCGGTTATCTCCCTCCTAATTACGCAGATGTTGATGGCACAGGAACTTTACGCAGCACTTACAATTATGATGCATACCTGACCACAGGTTCTAGAACCAGTGACTTTAAGTTTGTGACATCATACAATGACAACACGCTGCCTGCTGACCAGACTCTGAAGAAAAGTCCATCAGACTTTGCTGATCCGTTTGAAGACATCACAACATCCTCTGAGGTAGAAAAACGCAACTTCTTTCCCACATATATAAACATATAAACCTAGACTTAGAACTTTTATTGTCATTGTCCAGTTTCTTGCACAACAAAATTAGGTAGGAAGACCACAAAGTGCAACAAGTAAAGAAAACAATGTACAAAGAACAAAAGCAATATCTATCTATCTATCTATCTATCTATCTATCTATCTATCTATCTATCTATCTATCTATCTATCTATCTATAATTTTTTTCCACCAACTGTGTTCAGGAAACCATAGTTTTAAGTTTATATTTTTGAGTGAAAACAGTCACATTTAACTATTCCACTGGCTCAACTTAAAACTGCCTTTCAGGGTCTGAGACAACAGCAACATCAAAGTTCCTATCAGAACTCAATCAGTATAGACAACAGTAGTGACCTGTCAAGAAACAAATATACAAAAATAAAACAAATTGTTCTTTGGAACCCATAATTCACAGTTCAACTGACAAAAAAGTACAATGTAAACTTTCATTTTAACTTTTTAAGGGAGAACATCATGAACTCACTTTGATTTCTCTACACAGCCGAAGTACACACACAGGAATCACACAGAAAGTGATCTCCCCTCTGAATCAAACAGAAAAATAAAAAGTTGTGCAAAGTGAACAACAGTGTAAACTTAACAACTCTGAAATCTGTTAGGACACTCTGTCATTACTCACACCAACCCGCTCTTCAATCCTGCTCACAGCAGGTAACCCTTGAACATACACCCGTCGCACGTTCAGAATTCTACAAAAATCATCACAAACACGGAGTCATCGCATAATAAACTTAGTTTCCTAGGCTAATTACCGTCTCCGACAACACCAACGACAATATTTTGCAGTATTTTACACTTTTCTAGCACATTTACCTCACGTGTAGATAGCCGCGCAAACTTTTGCAGCCTCTAACTCTCTAGTGTTCCCGCTTGCAGCGTGACGCGAACCTGAGTACAAGCATGGTCTGGCTTAAGGTGGCTCTTAAAGGGACGGTGTACCCCCAAAACGCAAGGTCTAATCATCACCATGACAACTCTACAAACAGACTGTTAAAACACAATCACCTCTTCTTAAACCTTTTTATGTGTAGTGTTAGTTCTCTTGGCTACAGTTTCCCCTGCTACGTGTCAACGTCCTAGGTAACCCCCTGCACATCCACCATTCCCCTAAATTTGGTGGCATAGAGAACCATACCAGCTAAGACATGGGAGACTACATCTGGACTTCAAAAGTCAACTCCCAGCCCATTGTTCCTTCAGTGGTGCTAGTTTCAGTCATTATGCAACAGTCATTAAGAACAACAACTCAGTGTTTAAGAAAAAAATGGGGCCATTTTAGCATTAATTAAACCCACAGACAAATAACTCAATTTATTTTCCAAGTAATCTAACAGTTTTTGGCTTTGCTAACATAACTGAATTTGGGATGAATTTGAACTGGGATTTATGAGCAACAGGTGAACACATGCAATTGAAACAGATATTTTACTTGCAGGAAATGGACCTCTGAATAGCTACACAGAAATTCCAACAACAAAAAAAAATCTAATTATTTCCAATAATTCGTTTTTTAAAAATAAAATAACATTTGTAACATTTCTAATTTAAAAATATATTAAATGAAAATAATTTGCTTTTCATTCAAGCAAAACGACATTTCAACATGACACTGAAACTTTTGAGCAGTGGCATTGAGCGCCAATGACATTTTGTTTAAAGAAAAGTGGAAAAGTGTATTTAGAGTGCAGCAGTAGCCTGCTCATTCTTTTATAATGTCGTTTCCAGGTCTCGACAGGGTCAACTGGTGCACCTTTTAGGCAATGTGATGGAAACAAAGCTTCAGTTTCGGATGCAGCCTTGCAGTAGTTAGCTTTGGGTAGAGTTTTAAAAATAAATTAGTCTTTACAGTAGTTATCTCTCATTGATTTTAGGAGACAACATTGCCCAATAACCATGCCAAATCTTACAGTACCTGTTCATGGTCCTGAAATACGATCCAGGGTTTCTTGGAGTAACTGGATCTGGAGACTTGTTTGGTATCTCCGAAATTCCATGTGAATTTCAATAATCAAAACTGTAGGTTTGTGTAATTCAGTTACCTCAGCTTATTGTCTCAAAAAGGAGAACCTTAGAACTTTTGTGTATTACAAAAATGTAAAATAAATTCAAGAATGTTAGGGTTTGTTGAGGCTCAAACAGTATACATTTGAGGGTAACAAACCAAATATCATTTTAAATGACTGTTATGGCATGACATCGGCATCTTACTCAGGCACAGTTAGCAAGGAATGCTTAATGTGTTTTAAATAATATTCACAACTGTTAAATATGGCCGAGAGCGGTCTTGGAGTGATTTACTTTTTTGTGAATAATTGAATACTAAGGAGATTAAAAGGTGACTCGTGGTGTCGCTGTTGACTAACGGAAAATAAACGCTTGCCACTCCACCCACTCCACTTACTGATTAGATATCAAATGCAGACTGCTGGAAAAACGCATATATCCGAACCTTCAGGACCCCGTACCTTGCTGTAAAGCTGTAAGGATTGCTGTGTATTTTGGAATAGATTTCACTTTGCAACTGTGGACAGTATAATTGCTGCAAGATGGGCTCTTTTCGAGTCAGGGTGGGAGACAAAGGATTTTCAATACCAGGGCCGATCTTCTTTGCCTCCTTTATTATAACGCTGCGCATCGCTCATGGAGATCTAAGTTATAATATTCAAGAGGAGATGAAACGAGACTCCGTGCTTGGAAATATAGCTAAGGATCTTGGGCTTGATCTGAGGACTTTGTCTTCCCGAAAGGCTCGCATTGATTTTGATGGATCTCGTAAGCGTTACTGTGACATTAATCTGAGAACGGGAGATTTGATCACATCGGAGAGAGTCGACAGAGAAAGCCTTTGTGGCAAGAAACCTTCATGTGTTGTGCAAGTGGATCTGGTGTTACAAAATCCTTTGGACCTCCATCGTGTAAGTGTTCATATTCAAGATGTGAATGACAACTCGCCAAAATTCAGAGAAAATTTGATTGAGATGGAAATAAGCGAGTCAACCGAGAAGGGTAGCCGCTTCTCAATAGAGCAGGCCCATGACGCAGATATAGGTCAAAATGCTGTGCAAAGGTACGAGCTTCAAAAGAACGACATCTTTATTCTGGCTGCTGACAGCAATAAGGTTGAACTCGTACTAGAGAATAAACTTGATCGAGAGAGACAAAAAGAAATGAATTTACTTCTCACAGCTTTGGACGGTGGATCTCCTCAGAGATCCGGCACCGTAGTCATACACGTCACTGTGGTTGATGCTAATGATAACGCCCCAGTGTTCAGCCAGGCCGTTTATAAAGCCAGTCTGCCTGAAAACTGTCCTTTAGATACACCAGTGATTAAAGTCAGTGCGACAGACGCAGACGAAGGAGTGAATGGAGATGTAACGTATGACTTAGGGCACATATCTGATGATAATATGAATGTGTTTACTATTGAACACAAAACGGGAGAAATTAGAGTAACTGGTGTAATTGACTATGAAGACAGAAGCTCTTTTGAAATCCCAGTGCAAGCCAAGGATGGTTTAGGACTAAAATCATATGCCAAAGTTATAATAGAGATTACTGACATAAACGACAATGCACCAGCAGTTTCTCTGGAATCGGTGTCTAACTCCATTCCTGAAAACGTGTCGCCTGGTACAGAGGTGGGCATTATTAACGTGCAGGACAGAGACGCTGAGAATAACGGGCAGGTCCGCTGTTCGATCCAGCAGGGTGTCCCCTTTAAGTTGGTTCCTTCTATTAAAAACTATTATTCTCTGGTGACCACAGGACAACTGGACCGTGAACTAGTGTCCAATTACAACATTACAATCACTGCCACTGACGAGGGCTCTCCACCTCTGTCCTCTTCTAAAAGTGTTCAGTTATCTGTAGCTGATATCAACGACAACCCACCTGTGTTTGATAAGCAGTCGTACAGCGCATATGTGAGTGAGAATAACAAACCTGGCTCCACTTTATGTTCCGTTAGTGCTCGAGACCCCGACTGGAGACAGAACGGTACAGTGGTTTATTCTCTGTTAGCTGGTGAGGTGAACGGTGCCCCGGTGTCCTCCTATCTGTCTGTGAACGGAGACACGGGTGTGATCCACGCTGTGAGGTCGTTTGATTATGAACAGTTCAGGAGTTTTAAAGTCCACGTGATGGCCAGAGACAACGGTTCTCCTCCACTCAGCAGCAACGTGACCGTGAGTGTGTTCATCTCAGACGTGAATGACAACTCTCCTCAGATCCTGTACCCCTCCCTAGAGGGCAACTCCTTCATGACCGAGCTGGTCCCCAAAGCTGCACACGGAGGCTCTCTGGTGTCCAAAGTGATCGCGGTGGACGCGGACTCTGGACAGAACGCCTGGCTGTCCTATCAAATAGTCAAATCCACTGATCCGGGACTTTTTACTATTGGTGTCCACAGCGGAGAGATCAGGACACTGCGGGACATTTCTGAATCTGACAGCATGAAACAGAACCTTGTAGTGGCAGTGAAAGATAACGGACAGCCCTCTCTGTCTGCCACCTGTTCCATGTATTTACTAATTTCTGATAACTTGGCTGAGGTGCCAGAACTGAAGGATCTGTCTTATAATGAGAGCAATTCCAAACTGACCTCTTATCTGATCATCGCGCTGGTGTCTGTGTCCACGTTTTTTCTGACTTTCATTATCATCATCCTGGGTTTGAGGTTTTGTCGCAGGAGAAAGCCCAGACTGTTGTTTGACGGAGCAGTTGCCATCCCCAGCGGTTATCTCCCTCCTAATTACGCAGATGTTGATGGCACAGGAACTTTACGCAGCACTTACAATTATGATGCATACCTGACCACAGGTTCTAGAACCAGTGACTTTAAGTTTGTGACATCATACAATGACAACACGCTGCCTGCTGACCAGACTCTGAAGAAAAGTCCATCAGACTTTGCTGATCCATTTGAAGATCTCGATACTTCAATAGAGGTAGGATTCTGAAATAACCGGGTTATCAAAATTGCAGTGTTTTGTGTCTTTAAGTTTTTACATTTATAGTATTGTCTTTGATAAGTAGAACCTGAGGCTTCTTGTTATTTACAGGGTCTTTCCTATAGTACCTCCCCTTTCTTGCATTTTTTTGTGTGTTTGTGTATGAATTTAAATTTTTTTCAAAATAACGCCTTTCATCATATTACAAACAAAGTCAATCTTGGGGGGTTGCTTATAGCGAAACGTAGCTATTAATATTAAACTGGAACGTAACCAACTTCCTTTTATTTCCAACCCGAAACTTTCAGTGTATTTTTTTAGACTCTTCTGACGACGAGTCAAGTTTCACTCTGATTTCTGGTCAGCTTTTACAACACTGCAAAGTACCTCGAAATAAACAACGGCATTAAATTAACAAGTAATGATTAGTAAATTGATGATACACTTTGTCGCATAAACCATCTGATTTACTGATGGCGGCACCAGTACTGTTAATGATCTTTCACATGAAAGACGAACAAAGGTCCTATACTCAAGATTTACTTATTAGTTCATGTAATTTCGAAAGTCCCCGTGTTAATTTTGTGGTGAAGTGGTTAACGCATTCGTTGTTTAAGGAACGGATCCCTCCTATTTTTAAAGAGGCACAGAGGGGAAACCCCGGGCTTGCGCCAGGAAGTGCATCCGACGTCAAATCAAAACGTTTAGCCGCCTACGGTAGCGATAGTCGGGGAAGTAAGTGACCAGTCGAAGGGACGTTCTGTGCGTAAATCACAATTATGTTTAATGGGTATTATTATCACCATCAATGTAGCATTAAAATGACTAAATCACTTTTTAAACTACCGAAACAATAGCTGTCAGATATTCATCACTTCCTGCTGTCAGTATTGATAATCTCATTTCTTGTGCTCAATTCTTTGTCATCTCATGTACATCCACATTGTACCTCGGTATACATTAGTGTTACCGCATGTTATAATGTTGTTCTCAAAGGTGTGTTGACAGTCTGTTGGATGGTGAGCGCTACATGTTTATTTCTATCCCATTGTGGCGCCAGAGAAGGAAACTGACAATGTAACTAAACTGATAACGCCACCTGGTGTTGGAGTTGCACCCCAGGAAATTTCACATTAACCAGTGCAAAGGTTTTATCAGTTACAAAGACACACGGGCTTGTTATTGACAAAGAAGAGGCGTGGCAAGTCATTGTCAATAGGTTTGTTTAATGCATTATCTGAATAATGTGGAGATACAAAGACAACAGCAAATTTAGTGGCAGGACTTCCAATACCACTGTACCTTTAACTAAAACATCACTACCAGACATGGCTTAAAACTACAAGACTCACTGTGTTGCTCCAAGTAAAATAGCAGCTCAACAAAAAGCCAATTAATATAGTTAAATACAGGTCACTTTGGGAGGCAACCTACAGGGAGTAGTGCCCAAGGACTTCCACCAGTTACTCACTCGTCACCTCGCATTGCAGTTGTCACTGCAACTAAAGGCGCTTTATAATCGTATCCCGGCGTTTACACTCGCATGCATAAGAGGCAACCTGACCAAATGTGCCTAGCCCCCCAGCAAGCGTCCGTCTCTAAACCTAAAGTGAAATAAACCTATAGTGAAATAAACCGATAAAGCAAGCAAGAAATAGGGAACTACTCAGGGAAAAATAAACAGAAGAGGAGTGTATGCATCTACATATAAAACCTTTAAAATACCACAGAAATGCAGCATCAGGCGCACCCACGCTTGGCCCCAACAAAGTGCGGTGTGGCACAAACGGCACAGGACAAGATTAAACATGATAAAAAAAAGCAAAGTTAAAACAAAACAAGGCACTAGAGGACACTGAAAACAACAACGAGAAATAACAAGACTCAACAAGATGGCAGCAGGGTACCTATAATAAGAGAAAAGAACAGTTATCCTTGGTCCACGCTATTATTAACTAAACTGCAGACTTCATACGAGGATCCTACTAACCACTCGACTGAATTTGATCTGCAACGTTAAGATCAGGCTGTGATCGTCACCATATATGGGAGAAATGAGTACCAAACGCTAAATCAGTGAATAGGCCACAGCTGCTCCTCATAGCTAACCTCTGATTAGATCGCTAGGGTACCATTAAATGTTCACGCTGCGTTCACAGACACCATGTAGGAACAAAACATCTTCTACAAAATCTAACCCACTACACTAACATGAAACTTAAAACCAACAAACATACGGATTTGTTAGGTGGTTGTCAAATGCCAGCGAGCTCATTAATACTGGTTAGCTACTAACATTTGCAGTACTGACTCTGTAAAAATGAATAGGTGTCGTGTGTTCCCGGTGAGACTGTTGTAGTCCACAACTCATGGATGACATTAAGAAAGAAGTTCAGTTTCAAATTCAAAGAAGTGCAGTGTTGAATGACTTGTACTTTACTTTGATATTTCCTTTGCTGCTTGGATATGGAACGCCAGGACTGACATAATAAATTAATTATACTATTAAATAATTAATTAAATGTGGCAATAATTATTTAATTAATTAAATGTGTCAAAAATATTTATTTAATTAATTATTTCCAATTGTAATTAATTACTGCCACATTTAATCAATTATTTAATGGTATAATTAATTTATTATGTCAGTCCTGGCGTTCCATACTTGGACAAGTAGTACTTTGTTTGCTTTTTGTCTCAGATAAAGAAATACCATATGAAGCTTGTACAACGCAGTGTATTGTTGCAGATTTCATAAAGGTACTGTCTTGTCTTCATGGTTATGAATAGCTGGAGTTTAGCCATTAAGAGATTTCCCTTTCAACGCTTCATGTTGTTTGTGTTCAAAGTGGTGTCATCACTTCAGCATTTAAAAAGTCAAACATAACACCAAGTTCACATATAGATGTCCGACCGCGTGCGTGCGTTTCCGTTTTAAGTTACACGACCTCAGGTTTATCTCGTGACCTCCCGAACGGTGTTGAGCATATGTTATAAAGCTGTGAGTCAATGTACAAAAATGCATGTAATGTGTTTAATTATAGTCACGTCCATCAGCAGTAAGATGACACTTGTACATCGATGCATCATTCTAATAATGTCTACTCTAGTATAAGGACCGACTTTCCGCAAAAAGACTATGTCTACTTCTGATTTGTTGCTTATCTATATTTTAATGAACGTAGTTGCTATAAATCGGAAATAAATGATTGAAATTGCCATTTCAATTGCTTTTTTCTAACTGTGTGTGTGTGCGACTGTTGCAGCATTTGTCTTTTCTGTATAAAAACGGTCTAAGTATTTTCTCTGCCGCTGTCCATGGTTCTGAGCCTTGTCATTTGTATTCTGTAGCTATAATTGCTGATATTTCATGTACTGTTTAGTTTATTTTCATTATAATATACCGAGAACATAATTCGCTATTCCAATTTAGTGTATCGACAGGAGTAAACACTACCTTCATGCGATTTCTTTCTTTCTTTCTTTCTTTCTTTCTTTCTTTCTTTCTTTCTTTCTTTCTTTCTTTCTTTCTTTCTTTCTTTCTTTCTTTCTTTCTTTCTTTCTTTCTTTCTTTTTTGACTTGAAGTTTTATTCAAACGCGGATGTGAAGTTAAAAAGACACATGGTGTCACTGTTGGCTGGAAGAAAAAGAACATGCAGCACTCCACCCATCATGAATTCAGTTTTTTTTTTTCATTTATCAGAAACGCTAAATCCTGGGACATAGTTCTGTATAAACTGGTGTGGACTATTGGATTTCTGACTGATTTGGGATACATATGTTGTTTCGCTCTAAATAGCCAGATAAACAAGCGGAAGACGTTTCATTTCAGAATGAGAGACAAAGGATTTTCAGGCCCGATCTATTGCCTTGCTACGTTTATTGTAACGATGCGCCTCGTAAGCGGGGATCTGAGTTATTCTTTTGCCGAAGAGATGAAACGCGACTTCGTTATTGGAAATATAGCTAAGGATCTCGGTATTGACCGTGGAAGTTTTTCTTCACGACAGGCCCGTGTTGATTTTGAAGGATTTCGTAAAATGTATTGCGACATTAACATTAGTACTGGGGATTTTACTACGATGGACAGAATTGACAGAGAGAACCTTTGTGGCAAGAAACCTTCCTGTGTGTTAAAAGCAGATCTAGTTTTGGAAAATCCGTTGGAGCTTCATCGTGTTAGTCTTCATATTCAAGACATAAATGACAACTCTCCACAATTCAAAGATCATTTAATTGAAATGGAAATAAGCGAGTTAGCAGAAAGGGGAAGTCGATTTCCAATAGAGCAGGCCCATGACGCAGATATAGGTCAAAATGCTGTGCAAAGGTACATCTTACAAAAGAACAACCATTTCATTTTATCAGTTGACAACAACAACGTCGATCTTGTACTGGAAAATAAACTCGATCGAGAAAAGCAAAAGGAGATTAATTTACTCATCACAGCTTTGGACGGTGGATCTCCTCAGAGATCAGGTACCGTAGTCATACACGTCACTGTGCTGGATGCTAATGATAACGCCCCAGTGTTCAGCCAGGCCGTTTATAAAGCCAGTCTGCCTGAAAACTGTCCTTTAGATACAGCAGTGATTAAAGTCAGTGCCACAGATGCAGACGAAGGAGTGAATGGAGATGTAACGTATGACTTCGGTCATATATCTGACAGCGATGATAAAGTTTTCTCTATTAATCCTAAAACTGGAGAAATTAAAGTGTGTGGTTTGATTGACTATGAAGAAAAAAGTTCTTTTGAAATGAAAGTGCAGGCTAAAGATGGTTTAGGGTTAACATCTTATGCCAAAGTTATAATAGATGTTATTGATAATAATGACAACTCGCCAGATATATACCTGAAGTCACTGTCAAATCCCATTCACGAGAATGTGCCACCTGGTACAGAGGTGGGAATCATTAACGTGCAGGACAAAGACTCTGAGAATAACGGGCAGGTCCGCTGCTCCATCCAGCAGGGTGTCCCCTTTAAGTTAGTTCCGTCTATTAAAAACTATTATTCTCTGGTGACCACTGGACAACTAGACCGCGAACTAGTGTCTGATTACAACATTACAATCACTGCCACTGACGAGGGCTCTCCACCTCTGTCCTCTTCTAAAAGTGTTCAGTTATCTGTAGCTGACATCAACGACAACCCACCTGTGTTTGAGGAACAGTCGTACAGCGCATATGTGAGTGAGAATAACAAACCTGGCTCCACTTTATGTTCCGTTAGTGCTCGAGACCCCGACTGGAGACAGAACGGTACAGTGGTTTATTCTCTGTTAGCTAGTGAGGTGAACGGTGCCCCGGTGTCCTCCTATCTGTCTGTGAACGGAGACACGGGTGTGATCCACTCTGTGAGGTCGTTTGATTATGAACAGTTCAAGAGTTTTAAAGTCCACGTGATGGCCAGAGACAACGGTTCTCCTCCCCTCAGCAGCAACGTGACCGTGAGAGTGTTCATCTCAGATGTGAATGACAACTCTCCTCAGATCCTGTACCCCTCCCCGGAGGGCAACTCCTTCATGACCGAGCTGGTCCCCAAAGCTGCACACGGAGGCTCTCTGGTGTCCAAAGTGATCGCGGTGGACGCAGACTCAGGACAGAACGCCTGGCTGTCCTATCAAATAGTCAAATCCACTGATCCGGGACTTTTTACCATTGGTGTCCACAGCGGAGAGATCAGGACACAGCGGGACATTTCTGAATCTGACAGCATGAAACAGAACCTTGTAGTGGCAGTGAAAGATAACGGACAGCCCTCTCTGTCTGCCACCTGTTCCATGTATTTACTAATTTCTGATAACTTGGCTGAGGTGCCAGAACTGAAGGATCTGTCTTATAATGAGAGCAATTCCAAACTGACCTCTTATCTGATCATCGCGCTGGTGTCTGTGTCCACGTTTTTTCTGACTTTCATTATCATCATCCTGGGTTTGAGGTTTTGTCGCAGGAGAAAGCCCAGACTGTTGTTTGACGGAGCAGTTGCCATCCCCAGCGGTTATCCCCCTCCTAATTACGCAGATGTTGATGGCACAGGAACTTTACGCAGCACTTACAATTATGACGCGTACCTGACCACAGGTTCAAGAACCAGTGACTTTAAGTTTGTGACATCATACAATGACAACACGCTGCCTGCTGACCAGACTCTGAAGAAAAGTCCATCAGACTTTGCTGATCCATTTGACACTCTGGGTCAATCTATTGAGGTAAGACACTCACAAATCTTTCCTCTGGTTCCTACACTTTTTGTTGTGTTTCTTTTTGTTTTTAAAAAAAAAATATTTGTAAGACCGTTGTTTATGTCTTTATCTTGCACAGGTAGTATTGTCGTTTACCATGAATTGCTTATCATATGATGAAAACTTTCATTCAGAAATACCTTACGGCATGTTGATCTCGACTATTTTTCTTTTTTCTTTACTTATCGTGTAACTTACATCTTAGTTTGTTATTTGCGGGTGCTATTTTTCGTAATTTTGTATATTGTTGTTACATGTTTTTCTGGGTCCTTGTGGCAAAAAGATTTAATGAAATAACTCATTCTTTAGCAAACTATACAGTATAAAACAATGCGGACTTATGCCATGGTTAACTTATTGTAATTGTTTGCTTTTATCAAAATAACTAATTCACACTATTGAAGAGCACGTGGCTGCGCGTATAGCAGAAACACATTTTGTATCTTTGCGTGGTTGGTCCTGCCAAATCTCAAATTAACTTTCTTTGGTGCTGAAATATTCCTCAGGGCCCCAGAGACCCACTCACTGTAATTGTTCTCTCTCTCCCCCTCTCTCTGTCTCCCTGTCTTTCCCTCTCTCTCGCGCGCACTCTCTCTATAGTTGTGCTCTTTCATTTAAATCGACGTCATTTCTAGTAATTGTCTGCGACCATTGATATTATTAATAATATTGATAATAATTATAATAGACATTCGTGTTGTTACTTACTGAATTCTTTTTATTTTTGCCTAGCTCAGCTCTGAATATGAAGTAGTCAGGTATACCATTTTACATTGAGTGATTGTTAACCTGGTATTAGCGTAGGTAAAACAGTCTTAACAGAATTTTCTGTCAGATTTATCTATGTGACCTTCAAAATAATAGCAATATCTACATAAAACAGTTTGTTTTTTCATTTCTTCTTCCTTTCACAACGATGAAGAAACATTAGCTTAATTGTATCTAGAACGTTCGGCCCGCAAATCAAATGCTCTTCAGTTCAGTTGTGTTCTGTGAACGAAGAACACAAGATGTGTTATATGATGAGCCTGTGTATAGGTTATGTGCCTGAGGTAAACGAATGACATTTTATCACATGTGTGTAGACATTTCTTGTTTGCCACTATATACACTCGTTAATTGTTTGTAGTTACAAACTGATTATAAAATGGTTACTGGGGAGGTACTTGTTACTGTTCTTCATGCACAAGTGCTATGATGTTAATTGTCATCAGTAAATCGTGAAACACTATTTTTTTTTCTTTTAGTTAGCGATTTCTCGTAGTTTTGGTGTTTTCAATTAGCTTGTGTTTTGAAACACCAATTCAACGTTTATTTAACGATAAGTGAACATGACTTGTGTTTTCAGACATCGACAAACATATTTAATCACCTAGTGTAAGGATAAAAGGCAACTCGTGGTGTCGCTGTTGGCTGATAGCACACTGACACACACACCACTCCACCCACTGCTACTACACAGATGTCGACTGTAATTCCCTGAGAACCAGTTACGTTTGCAGACATGTTTCTCCGTGTTTCATCGTGATATTACACTTTGGATTGTTGAATCGTTTACGAATCACGTTGTTGTTTTTGCTCTGGAAAGTGCATCAGAAGCACTGCGGTCACGTTTTTGTATCAGGATGGGAGACAAAGGATTTTCAGGGTTAAGACTGATTCTCCGGTCTGCTTTGTTTGTTGTAACGCTGCGCCTGGTTTATGGGGACCTGAGTTACTCTATTCCAGAAGAAATGAAACGAGACTATGTCATTGGAAACGTCGCGAAGGACCTCAGTGTTAATTTTGGAACCTTAGCTTCACGACAAGCCCGTGTTGATTTTGAAGGATCTCGGAAAAGGTACTGTGAAATTAATATGAGAACCGGAGATTTGATCACATCGGAGAGAATTGACAGGGAAAGCCTTTGCGGGAAGAAACCTTCTTGTGTTCTAAAAGTAGATCTGGTGTTAGAAAATCCTTTGGAGCTTCACCATGTAAGTCTGCATATTCAAGATGTGAACGACAATGCACCGCAATTTAACGAAAATTTGATAAGAATGGAAATAAGGGAGTCAGCAGAGAAGGGTAACCGCTTCTCAATTGAAGAGGCCCATGACGCAGATATTGGTCAAAATGATGTGCAAAGATACAGCCTACATAAGAACGACAACTTTATTCTGGCTGTTGATAGCAATAGAGTTGAACTTGTTCTACAGAATAAACTTGATCGAGAGAAACAAAAGGAGATTAATTTACTCCTCACAGCTTTGGACGGTGGATCTCCTCAGAGATCCGGTACCGTAGCCATACACGTCACTGTGCTGGATGCTAATGATAACGCCCCAGAGTTCAGCCAGGCCGTTTATAAAGCCAGTCTGCCTGAAAACTCTCCTTTAGATACAACAGTGATTAAAGTCAGTGCCACAGATGCAGACGAAGGAGTGAATGGAGATGTAGCATATCAGTTTGGCCATGTGTCTGACAACGACATAAATGTATTTTCCATTGATTCCAAAACGGGAGAAATTAAAGTAACTGGTGTAATTGACTATGAAGAAAGAAGTTTTTTTGAAATGAGGGTAAAAGCCAAAGATGGTTTAGGACTAACATCTTATGCTAGAGTTTTAATAGATGTGACTGATGTAAATGATAATACACCATTTATATACCTGAAGACACTGTCAAATCCCATACCTGAGAATGTGCCACCTGGTACAGAGGTGGGCATCATTAACGTGCAGGACAGAGACTCTGAATATAATGGACAGGTCCGCTGCTCCATTCAGCAGGGTGTCCCCTTTAAGTTGGTTCCTTCTATTAAAAACTATTATTCTCTGGTGACCACAGGGAAACTGGACCGTGAACTAGTGTCTGATTACAACATTACAATCACTGCCACTGACGAGGGCTCTCCACCACTGTCCTCTTCTAAAAGTGTTCAGTTATCTGTAGCTGACATCAACGACAACCCACCTGTGTTTGATAAGCAGTCGTACAGCGCATATGTGAGTGAGAATAACAAACCTGGCTCCACTTTATGTTCCGTTAGTGCTCGAGACCCCGACTGGAGACAGAACGGTACAGTGGTTTATTCTCTGTTAGCTGGTGAGGTGAACGGTGCCCCGGTGTCCTCCTATCTGTCTGTGAACGGAGACACGGGTGTGATCCATGCTGTGAGGTCGTTTGATTATGAACAGTTCAGGAGTTTTAAAGTCCACGTGATGGCCAGAGACAACGGTTCTCCTCCACTCAGCAGCAACGTGACCGTGAGTGTGTTCATCTCAGATGTGAATGACAACTCTCCTCAGATCCTCTACCCCTCCCCAGAGGGCAACTCCTTCATGACCGAGCTGGTCCCCAAAGCTGCACACGGAGGCTCTCTGGTGTCCAAAGTGATCGCGGTGGACGCGGACTCCGGACAGAACGCCTGGCTGTCCTATCATATATTCAAATCCACTGATCCGGGACTTTTTACCATTGGTGTCCACAGCGGAGAGATCAGGACACAGCGAGACATTTCTGAATCTGACAGCATGAAACAGAACCTTGTAGTGGCAGTGAAAGATAACGGACAGCCCTCTCTGTCTGCCACCTGTTCCATGTATTTACTAATTTCTGATAACTTGGCGGAGGTGCCAGAACTGAAAGATCTGTCTTATGATGAGAAGAATTCCAAACTGACCTCTTATCTGATCATCGCGCTGGTGTCTATGTCTACGTTTTTTCTGACTTTCATCATCATCATCCTGGGTTTGAGGTTTTGTCGCAGGAGAAAGCCCAGACTGTTGTTTGACGGAGCAGTTGCCATCCCCAGCGGTTATCTCCCTCCTAATTACGCAGATGTTGATGGCACAGGAACTTTACGCAGCACTTACAATTATGATGCATACCTGACCACAGGTTCAAGAACCAGTGACTTTAAGTTTGTGACATCATACAATGACAACACGCTGCCTGCTGACCAGACTCTGAAGAAAAGTCCATCAGACTTTGCTGATGCGTTTGAAGATCTCGAAACTCCAATAGAGGTAGGATGCTGAAATAACTGGGTTATCAAAATCGCAGTGTTTTGTTATGTCTTTAAGTTTTTACATTTATAGTATTGTCTTTGAAGTCCATCAGATTTTGCTGATGCATTTGAAGAATCAGATGCGTCTCTAGAGGTATGACTTACTTACTGGCGTTAAATTTATAAATCTGTTGGGGATAAATTTGCACCTTAACCAATCAAACTTTCTTGTATAGATATTCGGAATCTTTTTTAGGTTTTTAATTCCATATATTTTATTTCATTTAATATTAATGAAAGCAGTCATATTGTAGTCAGATACTGCCTTAGTAGAAACAGTGTCCTTAAATCTATTTTTATGTCACTATAATGCATTTTAATTTTCTCTTCTGAACTATGAACTTCAGCACGTGTATTAGAAGCTGCAATTCATTACACAATAGAAAGATTTAGGCGAATGATAATTAAGAAAAAAACATTCGGCTATAGAAATGGAAAAAGAATTGACTTTATTTGTCAGGTTTTACTTTTTCCAAGTCCAGAATTAGAAATGAACTTTTCCCATTTCAAAAGATGTATTAACCATATAATGCCAGAGAGAGACTCCAAAGTGATGGAGTCTTTCTCTGGCATTATACTGTTAATAGAAGTTAGTAATAGATATCAAAAGCACAAAATTCTATGCAGAAGATATTGCTGATATATGAACTATCATAATTCAGATTGACATGTTAAAGTTCAAATTGCTGTTTGTTTGGTTTTCTTAGGTTCTTAACTCAACAAATTAAAAAACAACAAAGTAACAAACACTCACCTTTCCATGGACTTCATAACCTTCCACCAGGTTGAAAAAGTGTCATCACCCTGTCCTTTAGAGATTCACTTACAGTGCAAGAATGCTTGTTGTTTTTAAAATCTACGGTATTATTCAGATGGTAATTCTCAATAGTAATCATGGGTTATTTCCTTTCCAATGAGGTTACATTTGCCCGTACTGATAAATGGACCCTCACGAATTAGGAAAACACTTGATTAAGCTCAATATTGTCATTCATTTTATTTCTCTGATGAATATTTGCCCTGGCTTGTGATTTGTGGATGATATTTAAAGCTTCTTAAGTTGATTTTTCATGTTTTTATACTTCTTACTCTACCCGAAGATTAGTGCTTATGTTTGTATTTACTTTACTTATGCATTTTCCATTTTTTTAGGGAGAATGCGCACCAGTGAAATGGTAATTGAACGTGGACGTTACTGGGACTACTAATTTTCTTTAGTAATTAATGTTTTTACCAGTCGAAAAATGTTGCCTACCCAGATCGGTATTAAAATATAAATTGACAATACATTTAGCTGTAACCCCCCCCCCCCCCCCCTTTTTTTTTTAAGAAGTGTGCTGTGTGTGCTGTGGTCATAAAGGAAATCAATGCGTTGTCTGCAAGTTAAATATTTCACGTGCAGACAACGCATATGAACTCAGAGGGTCGCTGTTTACCAGCAGTGGAAACATACCTCCATCCATAGCTCTTGGTTTGTTAGTGTTAATGCAGTCTTGTCATTGTCAAACTGTCCCTTTGGGTGTGCTTTTGTCCACCATTCTCTGGAAATATTTTCGATTATAACTGATGTGAAAAGAGCGCACTTGTTGTCGCACTGATACAGTTTGGACTGTTAAACGTTTTCGAGTGTTTTTCTTTGTATTTTTTGTCCAAAGATGGCACACAGTAGAAATTCGGTGGCGGGCCTGCTATACAGCTTTGCTTTCTTTCTTCAATCCTTTCTCTTCGGCTATGGAGATGTGAGCTATTCTTTTCCCGAGGAAATGAAGACCGGATCTGTCATAGGAAATGTAGCAAGGGACCTCGGACTGAACGTGGGGGAATTATCTGTTCGAAAGGCCCGCATTGACAGCGATCTGAACCGTAAACGGTATTGTGACATAAATCCAAGCACTGGCGATTTAATTGTAGCTGAGAGGATTGATAGAGAGGCTCTTTGTGGCGAAAAGGCATCTTGCATCCTCAAATCTGAATTGGTCTTAGAGGCGCCACTTGTGTTACATCGAATTTCATTACAAATACAAGATATCAATGACAATCAACCTGTTTTTGCGAAAGACGAAATAAAAATAGAAATCAATGAATTGGCTGTAAAGGGATCCCGTTTCCGTATTTTGGAAGCACACGATCTCGATATTGGACAAAACGCTGTTCAAAGATATGTGTTGCAGACTAACAGTTATCTAGTGCTGAAAATGCAGACTAAATTAGATGGAGGCAGATTTGCTGAACTAGTGTTGCAAAAGGAATTGGATCGCGAGGAACAGCGGGAATTCCGATTACTGCTTACTGCATTGGATGGGGGCAGTCCTAAAAGAAGTGGCACGACTACCGTGCATGTAATTGTCTTAGACGCTAACGATAACGCTCCGGTTTTTAGTCAACCTGTGTATAAAGCCAGTCTTCCTGAAAATTCTCCTTTATATACTGTAGTGGTTAAAGTGGCTGCAACTGATGCAGATGAAGGTCTAAATGGTAAGGTGACTTATGAGCTAAGTCGTATATCAGAGACTGGCAGAAGAGCATTTGATTTAAATCACATCACAGGAGAAATAAAGGTAATCGGACCTTTGGATTTTGAAGAAGAGTCCGTTTATGAAATGCGTGTAGATGCTAAAGACGGATATGGTCTTACCTCAGACTCAAAAGTAATAATTGAGCTGTCAGATGTAAATGACAACCCACCTGGGATTAGTTTAAAATCACTATCTAACTCCATACCCGAGAACGCGTCACCTGGTACAGAGGTGGGAATCATTAACGTGCAGGACAAAGACTCTGGGAATAACGGACAGGTCCGCTGCTCCATCCAGCAGGGTGTCCCCTTTAAGTTGGTTCCGTCTATTAAAAACTATTATTCTCTGGTCACCACGGGACAACTGGACCGCGAACTAGTGTCTGATTACAACATTACAATCACTGCCACTGACGAGGGCTCTCCACCTCTGTCCTCTTCTAAAAGTGTTCAGTTATCTGTAGCTGACATCAACGACAACCCACCTGTGTTCGAGGAACAGTCGTACAGCGCATATGTGAGTGAGAATAACAAACCGGGCTCCACTTTATGTTCCGTTAGTGCTCGAGACCCCGACTGGAGACAGAACGGTACAGTGGTTTATTCTCTGTTAGCTGGTGAGGTGAACGGTGCCCCGGTGTCCTCCTATCTGTCTGTGAACGGAGACACGGGTGTGATCCACGCTGTGAGGTCGTTTGATTATGAACAGTTCAGGAGTTTTAAAGTCCACGTGATGGCCAGAGACAATGGTTCTCCTCCACTCAGCAGCAACGTGACCGTGAGTGTGTTCATCTCAGATGTGAATGACAACTCTCCTCAGATCCTGTATCCCTCCCTGGAGGGCAACTCCTTCATGACCGAGCTGGTCCCCAAAGCTGCACACGGAGGCTCTCTGGTGTCCAAAGTGATCGCGGTGGACGCAGACTCAGGACAGAACGCCTGGCTGTCCTATCAAATAGTCAAATCCACTGATCCGGGACTTTTTACCATTGGTGTCCACAGCGGAGAGATCAGGACACACCGGGACATTTCTGAATCTGACAGCATGAAACAGAACCTTGTAGTGGCAGTGAAAGATAACGGACAGCCCTCTCTGTCTGCCACCTGTTCCATGTATTTACTAATTTCTGATAACTTGGCTGAGGTGCCAGAACTGAAGGATCTGTCTTATAATGAGAGCAATTCCAAACTGACCTCTTATCTGATCATCGCGCTGGTGTCTGTGTCTACGTTTTTTCTGACTTTCATCATCATCATCCTGGGTTTGAGGTTTTGTCGCAGGAGAAAGCCCAGACTGTTGTTTGACGGAGCAGTTGCCATCCCCAGCGGTTATCTCCCTCCTAATTACGCAGATGTTGATGGCACAGGAACTTTACGCAGCACTTACAATTATGACGCGTACCTGACCACGGGATCTAGAACCAGTGACTTTAAGTTTGTGACATCGTACAATGACAACACGCTGCCTGCTGACCAGACTCTGAAGAAAAGTCCATCAGACTTTGCTGAAATGTTTGATAATCCAGATGAGTCTGTAGAGGTAGGACATGTTTTTTTTTAAATAATCTAATTTAACGTTGCAGTGTAATGTTATGCACTTCAGCTACTTTCTTCTCAGTTTTTAAACCTTTTAGAGGTGTTGATTCATAGGAAGGCATTCACTGGCACGCATTTTCTTGATATTCCTTTTTTTGGCACAGCCCTTTTGAAGTGACTGATGTGCACGTTTTGTTTCCAAATGTCACTAGTTATGCAGTTATTTTACTGGCTTTTGCCATTTTAAAAAGATATTAAATGATTAAAAAATATTTTACGATTATTACTTGTCTGCAACTTGTTGAATTATAACTTTAGTCATGTTTAAGTGAAAATTGTCAGTCATCACAAATTGACATTCTGAAATACTGAGTGGTCAATAACATTTATCAATTTAATTATCAGTTAATTCTCTGTAGGACAGTGTGCCTAATACGTCCATTGCTTGCTGTTAGATGTGAAGTTCCACTAGTCAGTTTGATATTTTGAATGTAATTCGTGTAATCACGAGCTCGTTAAACTTGTACTTATGCTACAGATAAAATGTTTTTAAAAATAATTTTAGTACATTTATAGAAACTGTTGTTAAGTGATGTTTACTAACTACGTTTAACACACGGCACATTTACTTAATTAATGGAAAAATAAACAAATTCTCTCTCAAATTTCAAGACCACTTAGAATATTGATTAATTTTGTCCGTGTAAATTGTGTGTCTACTGCAAACGCCTATTAGAGGTTGTAGTTCCAGGCGTTTTTTAATCATCAAACAATAGACTAAATGAAATTATTATTCTTTTATTCTTCGTTAAAAATTTCTTTCACTCATTTTCTATGCCCTATGATTAAACACCCTGTTTTTTTCTTTTGCGGGACTTTAGATTCTCCAATAAATATTTGTTTTTTAAAAATATAGAACTAGTGTTATTTTAATGTGTTTTTAGAAAAGTCCATCATGTTGTCACTTTCAGAAAATTTAAATGAGGGAAGTATGTATGTCTTTTCTTCACCCTTTAAGCGCTGTCTGTGGTGCTGAATGAAACTTTGTGCTTTTTTGTACTTTAACACAAAATCAAAGTCCAAACTTGCAGGAAAAATCGGTTTCTTTTGTGAATTAAAATTGGCAACAAAACGATTACGGTGGTCGTTGTGGCTGTAACTGTGGCATTTTATACTAGCTTATAACATGTTTATTTGTAATATCTCAAATTAACTCACAGCGTCGCTGCTCACTAGCAGATGTGAAGAGGTTCAATTCCCCACCCACTACCAACGAAGATATTAGTCTAAAACTAGAGCTACCATTGTTGTAGTCGCGGTATACGCTGTTTTGTTATTACTTTGTGTAATATTCCCAGCGGAAGGGGCATTTTTGTATTCGTGTCATTTTGGGTGAAAAAATGGCCCTAAAAAGACAAGCCTCGCTCTGTTTTGTGTTCGGTTTTGCTCTGTTTTTCGAGATAACCGCTGCGGACCTCAGCTATTCTGCACCGGAGGAGATGAGACCGGGATCCATTGTTGGGAATATTGCCAAGGATCTCGGCCTGGAAGTAGCAAAATTGTTCACTCGTAAAGCCCGGATTGATACAGAGGAAAACTACCAGCATTACTGCGACATTGACCTCAAGACTGGAAATTTTGTCATCAGGGAGAAGATTGACAGGGAGGAGCTGTGCGGGGAGAGGCTTTCGTGCATGCTTAAATTTGAATTAGTCGTGGAGAGCCCTTTGGAGCTGCACCGTATTTCACTGCTTATTCTGGATGTAAACGACAATTCACCAGTTTTCCCCAAAGATACAGTTAAGTTGGAAATAAGAGAATCAGCAGTTAAAGGAGCTCGATACCGCGTCAATGAAGCACATGATGTAGATATTGGGCAGAACGCAGTCAAAGAATACAGTTTACAAAAGAATGACCATTTTGTTTTATCTGTTCGAGAAGATGCTGATGGGACTAAGAGCATCGAGCTGGTGCTAGATAAAGAGCTAGACCGCGAAAAGGAGCACGATTTAAATTTCATCCTGACTGCAGTCGATGGTGGAAATCCACAGAGGTCAGGAAGTGCCGTTATACACGTTACTGTGTTGGATGCTAACGATAACGCGCCAGTGTTTGACCAGGCCGTTTACAAAGCCAATCTACCTGAAAATTCAAATCTTAACACTTTAGTTGTAATTGTAAGCGCAACTGATGCAGATGAAGGAGTGAACGGAGAGGTGTCGTACGAATTTAATCGCATCACAGAAAGAGCTAAAAGGGTTTTTTCACTGGACAGTAAAACAGGAGAGATAAAGGTCACAGGAATGCTTGATTTTGAGACAAATTCAAAATATGAGATGCGTATAGAGGCCAAAGATGGTTATGGGCTTTCATCCGACGCTAAAGTAATGATCGATATCACCGATGTTAATGACAATGCACCAGTAATATATATAAAGTCACTAATGAACCCCCCTGCAGAGAACGTGCCGCCTGGTACAGAGGTGGGCATCATTAACGTGCAGGACAAAGACTCTGAGTATAATGGACAGGTCCGCTGCTCCATCCAGCAGGGTGTCCCCTTTAAGTTGGTTCCGTCTATTAAAAACTATTATTCTCTGGTGAGCACAGGACAACTAGACCGCGAACTAGTGTCTGATTACAACATTACAATCACTGCCACTGACGAGGGCTCTCCACCTCTGTCCTCTTCTAAATGTGTTCAGTTATCTGTAGCTGACATCAACGACAACCCACCTGTGTTTGAGGAACAATCGTACAGCGCATATGTGAGTGAGAATAACAAACCTGGCTCCACTTTATGTTCCGTTAGTGCTCGAGACCCCGACTGGAGACAGAACGGTACAGTGGTTTATTCTCTGTTAGCTGGTGAGGTGAACGGTGCCCCGGTGTCCTCCTATCTGTCTGTGAACGGAGACACGGGTGTGATCCACGCTGTGAGGTCGTTTGATTATGAACAGTTCAGGAGCTTCAAAGTCCACGTGATGGCCAGAGACAATGGTTCTCCTCCTCTCAGCAGCAACGTGACCGTGAGTGTGTTCATCTCAGATGTGAATGACAACTCTCCTCAGATCCTGTACCCCTCCCCGGAGGGCAACTCCTTCATGACCGAGCTGGTCCCCAAAGCTGCACACGGAGGCTCTCTGGTGTCCAAAGTGATCGCGGTGGACGCGGACTCCGGACAGAACGCTTGGCTGTCCTATCAAATAGTCAAATCCACTGATCCGGGACTTTTTACTATTGGTGTCCACAGCGGAGAGATCAGGACACAGCGGGACATTTCTGAATCTGACAGCATGAAACAGAACCTTGTAGTGGCAGTGAAAGATAACGGACAGCCCTCTCTGTCTGCCACCTGTTCCATGTATTTACTTATTTCTGATAACTTGGCTGAGGTGCCAGAACTGAAGGATCTGTCTTATAATGAGAGCAATTCCAAACTGACCTCTTATCTGATCATCGCGCTGGTGTCTGTGTCTACGTTTTTTCTGACTTTCATCATCATCATCCTGGGTTTGAGGTTTTGTCGCAGGAGAAAGCCCAGACTGTTGTTTGACGGAGCAGTTGCCATCCCCAGCGGTTATCTCCCTCCTAATTACGCAGATGTTGATGGCACAGGAACTTTACGCAGCACTTACAATTATGACGCGTACCTGACCACGGGATCTAGAACCAGTGACTTTAAGTTTGTGACATCGTACAATGACAACACGCTGCCTGCTGACCAGACTCTGAAGAAAAGTCCATCAGACTTTGCTGAAATGTTTGATAATCCAGATGAGTCTGTAGAGGTAGGACATGTTTTTTTTTTAAAATAATCTAATTTAACGTTGCAGTGTAATGTTATGCACTTCAGCTACTTTCTTCTCAGTTTTTAAACCTTTTAGAGGTGTTGATTCATAGGAAGGCATTCACTGGCACGCATTTTCTTGATATTCCTTTTTTTGGCACAGCCCTTTTGAAGTGACTGATGTGCACGTTTTGTTTCCAAATGTCACTAGTTATGCAGTTATTTTACTGGCTTTTGCCATTTTAAAAAGATATTAAATGATTAAAAAATATTTTACGATTATTACTTGTCTGCAACTTGTTGAATTATAACTTTAGTCATGTTTAAGTGAAAATTGTCAGTCATCACAAATTGACATTCTGAAATACTGAGTGGTCAATAACATTTATCAATTTAATTATCAGTTAATTCTCTGTAGGACAGTGTGCCTAATAAGTCCATTGCTTGCTGTTAGATGTGAAGTTCCACTAGTCAGTTTGATATTTTGAATGTAATTCGTGTAATCACGAGCTCGTTAAACTTGTACTTATGCTACAGATAAAATGTTTTTAAAAATAATTTTAGTACATTTATAGAAACTGTTGTTAAGTGATGTTTACTAACTACGTTTAACACACGGCACATTTAGTTAATTAATGGAAAAATAAACAAATTATCTCTCAAATTTCAAGACCACTTAGAATAATGATTAATTTTGTCCGTGTAAATTGTGTGTCTACTGCAAACGCCTATTAGATGTTGTAGTTCCAGGCGTTTTTTAATCATCAAACAATAGACTAAATGAAATTATTATTCTTTTATTCTTCGTTAAAAATTTCTTTCACTCATTTTCTATGCCCTATGATTAAACATCCTGTTTTTTTCTTTTGCGGGACTTTAGATTCTCCAATAAATATTTGTTTTTTAAAAACATAGGACTAGTGTTATTTTAATGTGTTTTTAGAAAAGTCCATCATGTTGTCACTTTCAGAAAATTTAAATGAGGGAAGTATGTATGTCTTTTCCTCACCCTTGAAGCGCTGTCTGTGGTGCTGAATGAAACTTTGTGCTTTTTTGTACTTTAACACAAAATCAAAGTCCAAACTTGCAGGAAAAATCGGTTTCTTTTGTGAATTAAAATTGGCAACAAAACGATTACGGTGGTCGTTGTGGCTGTAACTGTGGCATTTTATACTAGCTTATAACATGTTTATTTGTAATATCTCAAATTAACTCACAGCGTCGCTGCTCACTAGCAGATGTGAAGAGGTTCAATTCCCCACCCACTACCAACGAAGATATTAGTCTAAAACTAGAGCTACCATTGTTGTAGTCGCGGTATACGCTGTTTTGTTATTACTTTGTGTAATATTCCCAGCGGAAGGGGCATTTTTGTATTCGTGTCATTTTGGGTGAAAAAATGGCCCTAAAAAGACAAGCCTCGCTCTGTTTTGTGTTCGGTTTTGCTCTGTTTTTCGAGATAACCGCTGCGGACCTCAGCTATTCTGCACCGGAGGAGATGAGACCGGGATCCATTGTTGGGAATATTGCCAAGGATCTCGGCCTGGAAGTAGCAAAATTGTTCACTCGTAAAGCCCGGATTGATACAGAGGAAAACTACCAGCATTACTGCGACATTGACCTCAAGACTGGAAATTTTGTCATCAGGGAGAAGATTGACAGGGAGGAGCTGTGCGGGGAGAGGCTTTCGTGCATGCTTAAATTTGAATTAGTCGTGGAGAGCCCTTTGGAGCTGCACCGTATTTCACTGCTTATTCTGGATGTAAACGACAATTCACCAGTTTTCCCCAAAGATACAGTTAAGTTGGAAATAAGAGAATCAGCAGATAAAGGAGCTCGATACCGCGTCAATGAAGCACATGATGTAGATATTGGGCAGAACGCAGTCAAAGAATACAGTTTACAAAAGAATGACCATTTTGTTTTATCTGTTCGAGAAGATGCTGATGGGACTAAGAGCATCGAGCTGGTGCTAGATAAAGAGCTAGACCGCGAAAAGGAGCACGATTTAAATTTCATCCTGACTGCAGTCGATGGTGGAAATCCACAGAGGTCAGGAAGTGCCGTTATACACGTTACTGTGTTGGATGCTAACGATAACGCGCCAGTGTTTGACCAGGCCGTTTACAAAGCCAATCTACCTGAAGATTCAAATCTTAACACTTTAGTTGTAATTGTAAGCGCAATTGATGCAGATGAAGGAGTGAACGGAGAGGTGTCGTACGAATTTAATCGCATCACAGAAAAAGCTAAAAGGGTTTTTTCACTGGACAGTAAAACAGGAGAGATAAAGGTCACAGGAATGCTTGATTTTGAGACAAATTCAAAATATGAGATGCGTATAGAGGCCAAAGATGGTTATGGGCTTTCATCCGACGCTAAAGTAATGATCGATATCACCGATGTTAATGACAATGCACCAGTAATATATATAAAGTCACTAATGAACCCCCCTGCAGAGAACGTGCCGCCTGGTACAGAGGTGGGCATCATTAACGTGCAGGACAAAGACTCTGAGTATAACGGACAGGTCCGCTGCTCCATCCAGCAGGGTGTCCCCTTTAAGTTGGTTCCGTCTATTAAAAACTATTATTCTCTGGTGACCACAGGACAACTAGACCGCGAACTAGTGTCTGATTACAACATTACAATCACTGCCACTGACGAGGGCTCTCCACCTCTGTCCTCTTCTAAATGTGTTCAGTTATCTGTAGCTGACATCAACGACAACCCACCTGTGTTTGAGGAACAATCGTACAGCGCATATGTGAGTGAGAATAACAAACCGGGTTCCACTTTATGTTCCGTTAGTGCTCGAGACCCCGACTGGAGACAGAACGGTACAGTGGTTTATTCTCTGTTAGCTAGTGAGGTGAACGGTGCCCCGGTGTCCTCCTATCTGTCTGTGAACGGAGACACGGGTGTGATCCACGCTGTGAGGTCGTTTGATTATGAACAGTTCAGGAGCTTCAAAGTCCACGTGATGGCCAGAGACAACGGTTCTCCTCCTCTCAGCAACAACGTGACCGTGAGTGTGTTCATCTCAGATGTGAATGACAACTCTCCTCAGATCCTGTACCCCTCCCCGGAGGGCAACTCCTTCATGACCGAGCTGGTCCCCAAAGCTGCACACGGAGGCTCTCTGGTGTCCAAAGTGATCGCGGTGGACGCGGACTCCGGACAGAACGCCTGGTTGTCCTATCAAATAGTCAAATCCACTGATCCGGGACTTTTTACTATTGGTGTCCACAGCGGAGAGATCAGGACACAGCGGGACATTTCTGAATCTGACAGCACGAAACAGAACCTTGTAGTGGCAGTGAAAGATAACGGACAGCCCTCTCTGTCTGCCACCTGTTCCATGTATTTACTTATTTCTGATAACTTGGCTGAGGTACCAGAACTGAAGGATCTGTCTTATAATGAGAGCAATTCCAAACTGACCTCTTATCTGATCATCGCGTTGGCGTCTGTGTCCACATTTTTCCTGACTTTCATCATCATCATCCTGGGTTTGAGGTTTTGTCGCAGGAGAAAGCCAAGATTGTTGTTTGATGGAGCAGTTGCCATCCCCAGCGGTTATCTCCCTCCTAATTACGCAGATGTTGATGGCACAGGAACTTTACGCAGCACTTACAATTATGACGCGTACCTGACCACAGGTTCAAGAACCAGTGATTTTAAGTTTGTGACATCATACAATGACAACACGCTGCCCGCTGATCAGACTCTGAAGAAAAGTCCATCAGATTTTCTCGAGGCGTTAGGGGAGTTGGACGACCCTCCCCAGGTAAGAAAAGACTGAAATAAGCTTCTTTTTGAGAAACGTGTGATGTCAATCTCTACATGATATTTGCCAATTTCGAGCAACCGTCTATTTCAGTTACATTTTTTTAAATGCTATTATATCAAATGTTCTTAACTAACATTCATCAAAGGCAAATGTTTAGTTAACACCCCATTCACAATTAACTTGCCAGAACATATTGTCAGAAAATACTCAACGATTATTATTATATTTTTAATCTTCTTATCTATCAGATCAGTTTTCTTTTAGGTGTTGTTGCTCCAGTGGCATCAATTTACTGTTTTATCTAATAACTTAGTATGTTATATGTCAATTAGAAATAGTGGAATTATATTGTTTTGTCTTCCTAATATTTTTCTCATTGAAAGATGAAAAAGTTGAACTGTCTACTTACTTTTTAGAACCCCATCCCTTCTTTAAGACGTTACTTGTTTTCCTTTCAGCAATGGTTCATCTTCAGATTAATTATTATTGCACTCTCAGTAGATAATTATCTGAGTAATAACTCACTTTGAACACATACCGTAAGGCCATAAACAGACATAAGAAAAGCCAAAAGGATTCTCCCAGAAAGCTTTAGTTCATCTGTTTATGGAGAAATGTTTAAAACAATAGTCATTGTGCTTTCAGAGGAGGATCATTGGTTAATACAAGTATATTGTGTTTCTTTTTTGGCAAGTCTGCTAAAATTGCCCTATAGCTACATGCATCCCTTGAATAGTTTGATTCCAAGTTAGTGCAGTTTTCCAAGTTTATTAAAGTTATGTTTTAACTGCGACCAACAGTAATGTGCATGCTCTTTGGACTAGAGGTGCTGCCATATGACTAATGATTTGTTACTTTTACTTTTCTTCATTTAAAATGTTGTAACATACTGACAAAGACTGTATTTTTCTTTTATACAAACTGAGCGTAAGGACTTGTTTGAGTAGACTCTGTCCATGGTGCTGAACACATAGAAGGCAACCATACGGAAAGCAGTTTGGAGACAAATTTTACATGCTGCTATTTTCATTAAAATTTACTTGCAGAGAAAATGTTAAGTTTAATCGCAGTTTAAGCTAAATAACACAATATTGCAATTTTGTAGATAAATGCTAAATACTGCGTTCACTGGCGTTAAAACAACGTTATAAGTGTGCACTGCAACATGGTTTTACTTACTTCCATCACAGCACTTAACAGATTCTTTGATCCTAGCAGAAACTGTGGCTGTAGTTACTTGCTTTAATGAAATTAATACAATTTAACATATTAAGGTGCTTAATTGTGTTTATATGGGAAATAGTTGCATGACGTCATTAACCTGTCAATCTGGTATTTTACTTGATGTTCTGTCTGAAATGAACACATCGTGTCGCTGTCTACCAGATTACTTTGAAACATTGTAACGTCAACGCCATCGTCTCCACCCATTGTTCCTGCGCTTTGTGTTGGAAGGAACCATTGGATTGTAGTGCTGATTTCTGTATTTGGATTTGTTTAATTCACTCCATCGCAAACGCGTTCGAGAGGTGAACTAACTCCGTTGTATCTTTTCTTTGCTGGCGGATGTTTCTGTTTTTGTAATTATGGAATACGGTGGATTGTTAGAACCTGGCCTGATTACCCTCTTTGTCGTCTGTATACTTGCGCTGCAATCAGTGTGTACTGAAGTAAGCTATTCTATCCAAGAGGAGCTGAAACCAGGAACTGTCTTTGGAAATATAGCTAAGGATCTCGGTCTGGATATTACTACATTGTCATCTCGCAAGGCCCGTGTTGACGCAGAAGGAGATAACGAACGATTTTGTGCCGTTAGTTTACAAACGGGAGATTTGAGCGTTGCCGAGCAGCTTGACAGAGAGAGTCTTTGTGGCACGAAATCGTCATGCATTTTAATCCAGGAACTTGTACTGGAGAATCCTTTAGAACTACACCGTATAAATCTACATGTTCAAGATATAAACGACAACTCTCCACAATTCAAAAGAAATTCCATTAAAATGGAAATAAGGGAGTCAGCAGAAAAGGGGACTCGTTTCCGAATAGAGGGCGCGCACGATGCGGATATAGGCAAAAATTCTGTTCAGAGGTACAGTCTACAAAAAAATGATAACTTTATTTTAATGGTTGATGCAAACAACGTCGAGCTTGTTCTTGATCACAAACTCGACAGAGAAACACAGCGAGAGATTAATTTACCTCTCACAGCTGTTGATGGTGGTTCACCACAGAGATCAAGCACTGTTATGATACATGTCACCGTACTGGATGCTAATGATAATGCTCCAGTATTCAGCCAAGCCGTCTATAAAGCCAGCATACCCGAAAACTCTCCTCTTAATACTGTAGTGGTTAGAGTCAGCGCTACAGATGCTGATGAGGGAGTGAATGGCGAGGTGTCCTATGACTTTGGCCACGTGTCAGATATCGATGAAAAGGTGTTTTCTATTGATTTTAAAACTGGCGAAATCAGAGTAATTGGCGCAACTGATTTTGAGAAAAAGAATGCATTTGAACTGCCAGTCATAGCCAATGACGGTCTGGGATTAAGTTCGTCTGCAAAAGTTTACATAGAGCTAACTGATGAAAATGATAACGCCCCTGTAGTTTATTTAAAATCACTGTCTAATCCTATACCCGAGAACGCGCAAACTGGTACAGAGGTGGGCATCATTAACGTGCAGGACAGAGACTCTGAGAATAACCGACAGGTCCGCTGCTCCATCCAGCAGGGTGTCCCCTTTAAGTTGGTTCCTTCTATTAAAAACTATTATTCTCTGGTGACCACTGGACAACTGGACCGTGAACTAGTGTCTGATTACAACATTACAATCACTGCCACTGACGAGGGCTCTCCACCTCTGTCCTCTTCTAAAAGTGTTCAGTTATCTGTAGCTGACATCAACGACAACCCACCTGTGTTTGAGGAACAGTCGTACAGCGCATATGTGAGTGAGAATAACAAACCTGGCTCCACTTTATGTTCCGTTAGTGCTCGAGACCCCGACTGGAGACAGAACGGTACAGTGGTTTATTCTCTGTTAGCTGGTGAGGTGAACGGTGCCCCGGTGTCATCTTATCTGTCTGTGAACGGAGACACGGGTGTGATCCACGCTGTGAGGTCGTTTGATTATGAACAGTTCAGGAGCTTCAAAGTCCACGTGATGGCCAGAGACAATGGTTCTCCTCCTCTAAGCAGCAACGTGACCGTGAGTGTGTTCATCTCAGATGTGAATGACAACTCTCCTCAGATCCTGTACCCCTCCCCGGAGGGCAACTCCTTCATGACCGAGCTGGTCCCCAAAGTTGCACACGGAGGCTCTCTGGTGTCCAAAGTGATCGCGGTGGACGCAGACTCCGGACAGAACGCCTGGCTGTCCTATCAAATAGTCAAATCCACTGATCCGGGACTTTTTACTATTGGTGTCCACAGCGGAGAGATCAGGACACAGCGGGACATTTCTGAATCTGACAGCATGAAACAGAACCTTGTAGTGGCAGTGAAAGATAACGGACAGCCCTCTCTGTCTGCCACCTGTTCCATGTATTTACTTATTTCTGATAACTTGGCTGAGGTGCCAGAACTGAAGGATCTTTCTTATAATGAGAGCAATTCCAAACTGACCTCTTATCTGATCATCGCGTTGGCGTCTGTGTCCACCTTTTTCCTGACTTTCATCATCATCATCCTGGGTTTGAGGTTTTGTCGCAGGAGAAAGCCCAGACTGTTGTTTGACGGAGCAGTCGCCATCCCCAGCGGTTATCTCCCTCCTAATTACGCAGATGTTGATGGCACAGGAACTTTACGCAGCACTTACAATTATGACGCGTACCTGACCACAGGTTCAAGAACCAGTGATTTTAAGTTTGTGACATCATACAATGACAACACGCTGCCCGCTGATCAGACTCTGAAGAAAAGTCCATCAGATTTTCTCGATGCGTTTGGGGAGTCTGACGACCCTCCCCAGGTAAGAATACCACGTTGACGTCATTACACCTACGTCATTCAAAAAAAATTCAACCCTTCTTCGGAAACACATCTTCGGTGTTACTTTCTTTTAATCAAATCAACTATTTTCATAAAACTTTTTTTTCATGGATGAAAATATTGTATATTACTGTACTTATGAACTTGAGTTAGTAAAGCTCCGAATAACATCATTAACCGAGAATTTTACTAAAAATTCGTCGTTTTTGTTTTAATATCAGTTCGTGTCATTGGCCTTATTTCAACTGAATGAATATATTAATTAATTAATTAAGAAAAAAGAAACAAAAAATCACAGAGATAAACGATATGAAATCCTGCAGATTGAATACTGGATTTTTCACTGTGGATGTTCCTAAGGTTCAACTCTTAGTTTTGTAGAGCGAATACCTGTAAAGGTTTGCCTTCATACATCATAAAACTCCGTTCTGTTTGTTGTGATTATTATTAGAATTTTTTCTTGAATTTACTCACAGTCAAATATGTTGTGTTAATTATTCAACGAAATTCTGCAGTTGGATTTACCCATTCGTTAAAAATAAATAAATAAATAAATGAATTAAGCAAAACAAAAAACGTTGCAGAATAATTTAATAGAATAATGAGAAAAAAATGTTTTTTCCTTCATAATAGTTTCGACTTTTGTTACAGAGCTGAATTCGGTATTCAGCGACTCATTCTTTTAGGCTGAATTTTTGCTTGGATGTTGTTTCAGGTTCACGCTTTCAGTTAAGAGTTTTTACAGGTTTTTGCTCAATTACATTTATAAACAAGAAATACATGTTTGTAGCAACAGTATCAAACAATGTAGTACTACATTTTATTGCTAACGTACCTTGGGGTAGATGGCATTGAACAGATAAAACAGAACCGAATTAATCAATAGAAAGCGCCTTTTGTCATCTGCCATTCTTCTCGGGATGAAGTCTCTTTCGATTAGCTAAGTTTCTTGCTTTTCGTCAACTTGAGGCTATTTTGTAGTCCTTGTAGGATGCAGCGAGTGTCGCTGTCTACCAATCGAAAATTGTAAAACAGGCTACAGATGAGACAATCAAGCGTCTCCACCCACAGTGTTAAAGCTTATTGTTTGCCACTGCACTGTACTCCTTGAAGTACTCGCACATGAACACATGATTTTGTGTTTCTGAGGAATGCTGACCACCTCCTTCTTTTTCATTCAGTTTATTTTTTGAGTGATGGCATATTTCGTGTTTTCGGTGAACCTTGTCTGCACTTTCATGTGTTTTCTTCTGGCAGTAGAGCTGTGTTGTGGCGATGTGAGCTATTCTTTCCCCGAGGAAATGAAACAAGGATCGGTGATTGGAAACATAGCCAAGGACCTTGGGCTTCAAGTAAGCAGTCTTTCCGCTCGGAAGGCTCGGATTGCTCTCAAAGAAAACCGTAAACGTTACTGCGAGATAAATGTTGATGCTGGAGAACTGGTTGTTGGTGATCGGATTGATCGTGAGGAGCTATGTGGAGCTAAGGTTTCTTGCAATTTAAAATGTGAACTAGTACTCGAAGATCCACTCGAATCGCACCGGATATCTTTGCAAATTCAGGATGTAAATGACAATCCACCAGTTTTTGTTAAAGACGTCGTTAAATTGGATATTGGTGAATTAGCTCCGAAAGGTTCTCGCTACAGAATAAATGCAGCACGCGATGCAGACATAGGACAAAATGCTGTTCAGAATTACATTTTGCAAAGGAATAATTATTTTGCTCTGAACGTACTAACGAATGCCGTCGGCACAAAATACAGCGAGTTAGTTTTAGACAGGGAATTAGATCGTGAAGAGCAGCAAGATATGGCTTTATTGCTGACAGCTGTCGATGGTGGCAATCCTCCGAAATCAGGCACAGTAGTCATTAACATCACCGTACTGGATGCTAATGATAACGCCCCAGTTTTCACTCATACAATCTATGAGGCTTCTCTTCCTGAAAACTCCCCTATAGATACAGTAGTTGCAACAGTGAGTGCTACAGATGCAGATGAAGGAGTTAATGGTGAAGTAACATATGAATTCAGCGGAATAAGTGATATAGCAAAGGAAATATTTTCTTTAAATGAAAATACCGGAGAAATTATACTTGCAAGAAATGTTGATTATGAAGAAGAGTCGAAGTTTGAAATGCTAATTGAAGGGAAAGATGGTTATGGCCTTTCTACAGAAACAAAAGTTGTAATAGATATAACTGACGTCAATGATAACGCCCCAGTCATCCATATCAGTTCGTTATCAAACCGCATACCCGAGAGCATATCATTGGGTACAGAGGTGGGCATCATTCATGTGCAGGATGCAGACTCTGGGAAAAATCAACAGGTCCGCTGCACCATCCAGCAGGGTGTCCCCTTTAAGTTGGTTCCTTCTATTAAAAACTATTATTCTCTGGTGACCACAGGACAACTGGACCGCGAACTAGTGTCTGATTACAACATTACAATCACTGCCACTGACGAGGGCTCTCCACCTCTGTCCTCTTCTAAAAGTGTTCAGTTATCTGTAGCTGATATCAACGACAACCCACCTGTGTTTGAGGAACAATCGTACAGCGCATATGTGAGTGAGAATAATAAAATGGGCTCCACTTTATGTTCTGTTAGTGCTCGAGACCCCGACTGGAGACAGAACGGTACAGTGGTATATTCTCTGTTAGCTGGTGAGGTGAACGGTGCCCCTGTGTCCTCCTATCTGTCTGTGAACGGAGACACGGGTGTGATCCACGCTGTGAGGTCGTTTGATTATGAACAGTTCAAGAGTTTTAAAATCCATGTGATGGCCAGAGACAACGGTTCTCCTCCTCTCAGCAGCAACGTGACCGTGAGTGTGTTCATCTCAGATGTGAATGACAGCTCTCCTCAGATCCTCTACCCTTCCCCAGATGGCAACTCCTTCATGACCGAGCTGGTCCCCAAAGCTGCACACGGAGGCTCTCTGGTGTCCAAAGTGATCGCGGTGGACGCGGACTCCGGACAGAACGCTTGGCTGTCCTATCAAATAGTCAAATCCACTGATCCGGGACTTTTTACTATTGGTGTCCACAGCGGAGAGATCAGGACACACCGGGACATTTCTGAATCTGACAGCATGAAACAGAACCTTGTAGTGGCAGTGAAAGATAACGGACAGCCCTCTCTGTCTGCCACCTGTTCCATGTATTTACTAATTTCTGATAACTTGGCTGAGGTGCCAGAACTGAAGGATCTGTCTTTTAATGAGAGCAATTCCAAACTGACCTCTTATCTGATCATCGCGCTGGTGTCTGTGTCCACCTTTTTCCTGACTTTCATCATCATCATCCTGGGTTTGAGGTTTTGTCGCAGGAGAAAGCCCAGACTGTTGTTTGACGGAGCAGTTGCCATCCCCAGCGGTTATCTTCCTCCTAATTACGCAGATGTTGATGGCACAGGAACTTTACGCAGTGCTTACAATTATGACACGTACCTGACCACAGGTTCAAGAACCAGTGACTTTAAGTTTGTGACATCATACAATGACAACACGCTGCCTGCTGACCAGACTCTGAAGAAAAGTCCATCAGACTTTGCTGATGCTTTTGGAGATTCTTTGGAGACTCTGGAGGTAGGAGGACATGTTTTTAAACTAGGCTCTTGTGTTCATGTCTTCCAGCCTTACTAATTCATATCAACTTTTTTCCACCTTCAAACACCATATTCAATAGCCAGTTTAATGGGGTAGTATGACACCAGGCAGATTATGCTCCTGAAATTTGGCTTATAATTCAAAATCGACAGTCTAAAACCCCTAAAGTGAGTTGTGTGTGTCTCTTAAAATCAAAAGAAAAATGTTAAGAGGACTATAAACTTTTCTGGGATATGCAGTTATATTTTCCTATGCTGTGTGGCTTCTGGTTAGATTGTTTTATGCATAAGGACAATTACATTTTAGTTTAAGAGTAGAGGGTATTGTTTCTATAGATGTTTATAATGCATCATCGATTAAATGTTATGCACACTTATCTAAACGCCTAACTACCTTTTCAGTGCTGGCTATGAACATCACACCGCTTGTTAAGTTGTCTGTTAAAGTTACTACTGAATGTAAATTGGATTCATAATTGCTTCATATGCACCTGAGACATGAGATTTGGTTGACTTTAGAGTTTGGATTTTTCATGTGTTACAACTGCAGTCTGCCGACCAGACTCTGAGGAAAAGTCCATCAGAGTTTGTAAATTATTTGGTTGATAACGGGATTCCCTAAAAGTAGGGCCTTGTTATATTTTTGTCATTGATGGCATATCTTTATGCTTCACTATTGATCTGAACTCTCTGACTTTATACAACCATTTAGATGATCCTCTAGAATAGTGTTCTGGAATCATTTCATGGTGTTTATTAATTTGATGTTTTGTTTATCCTCTCTGCTCAGAAAGTTAAGAGGTTATGAGACAAGTTTTTAATATGCATCTACATTAGAGTCTTATTTGCAAGTGCAGGTTTCAAATACATATGAGAGAAATCATTCTTAAATTACTGAATATTTGATGTTGCAATATATGTTTTTATAGCATAATGTTCTTAAGTAGATTCCTAGTACTGAGGCATTATTCCTAATCTTCACTATACTAAATCTATTTTCAAGGGTTACGTTTTGTTAAGATTTCAAAAATACAAGGTCTCTGTTGTTTTAAATAGGCTCTCCCTGTATTTATTTATTTGAAATCCACCCAGTTAAAAGCTATTTGTTCATGCTTTGATCATCCCTGATGAAAAAATAGCTCCTGATCCACAAAGTATGTTAGGTGTTGTGCTAGTTTTTCATTTCTTGGTTATATATGACATGTACATACAGCAACAGCCATTTCAAAATAGTGCTATTGATTTAGTCTTATAACCTAACTCACCACGCAGTGGTCATATAATTGAACTTAGTCTATACAATCGAATATTGTAGTAGGTTCAAAATGGCTTACGAAGTCTTTTGTTTCCAGGCCAGTGGCCGTCATGCTATAAAAGTATATTATTGCTATTAACTGCATAAATGCTCACAATAAATATTTAGGGGTAGTTTTTATGCCTTTCCAATTTAAAATCTTTACATGCCAAATTTAGCTTTTGATGATTACTCAGACATTCAGTATTAGCTTTTGTCACAGCAAGTGCATAAAAGTTCTGACCTCTGAGGGTACAATGAGTTGGGTCAAAATGATGCCATTATCAGTGGTGTTACCTGACTTTGTGTAAAGTCTCAATTTTCACCCAAATGACTAATCACTGCAATGCAGATGAAGCTGAACTGTCAGTGCCACTTTTTCATAGTTTTATGCTACAAATAAAGTGCAATAATTGTATTCCTCTATATTTTTCTCTATTCTGTAACCTCTAACTAAGAGAACAAATTAAAAACAACAAATGCATAATTCCAGTATCAGCATGCAATACTTTAAGAATGCAGTCTTGTCTGGTGGTTGGAGAACTATAAGACAATGCAAACTGCTAAATAATATAATTTCAAATCACATGCTGAAAGTTAATCCCTGTTGGAATTCTCAATAGCAGCTTTTCCTTTCTACTCAGTGACCAACCCTGACATTCAGACCACTGAATAGTGCTGTTAAATAATACTTTGATGTTGTGAAACATTTTTTTTTCATAGAAACTGGTAAGTTATGATGTTATACCAAAATCTTGCATAGGAAGGTTTTCATCATTAACAGCACAGGGAAAAAAAAGTCTTAACTCATTCCAGACCTGCAGATTTCACTATTAAATGCTTGGTGTTTTTACATTAGGTTATTACCAGACATTGAGTGAGACAATCTTTGTTTACTGAGAAAAGAAGATACTTAAGTTATTACATGATACAGGATCTAATCTCTCTTGGTAATTTAAGATTTACAAAAAATAAGGATGTATTTCTCTAACTTGTTGGTCTTTTATTTTTTTGAATACACATGGCAACAGCTTTAGTTCATTCCTACCTGCTTGAATTTTAGAAGTGGATGTAAGAGTTAATACCCTCACTAATCATGCACTTTATGCAACATATTTGTTTCTCTAAGTTTTACCTTATTCCGATGGTGATAGTGGAAAGTCATTGTTCTTTTTTCAGATATTTTAGGTTGTTTGTTAAAGAAACTCAATGAAACAAGTTATATGGAACATCCTTGAGCTACTAAAATTGATTCTGCTGTATATTATCCAAGGGTATCACTTATAATATTTGTTTTTGGCATTTTTGAATCAAATGTCTTTTTTTTCTATATGCAAAAAATGATGAAAAAAGAAAAGAAAAATGCAGCATTGATTGAATAAGTAAAGCAGTTTACATTAGGGCAATATTTGTGGTTCCCTTTTATTAATTTCTCAGGAACTTATTTTATGTCTGATGTAGAAATGGATACTAGAAGTCTTCCTTGAAGTGTGCTTGAGAGATGGTTGATAATGAATATAGTATATTGCCAAAATTCCTTAAGGTCTTTGATTTTGGCTCATGTGCACACAAGTTGCTTTCTATAGATTTAGTAACAGCCCTTGCAGATGGATTAGTATCGGTTTGAATTTGTAAGCAACTATAGCTCTTGTCTTTTGCAGGATTACACATGGATTTGTTTTACATATGGTTTATTATTTCATTGAAAAGCGCACCACAGGTGGAAAAGGAAAAAATAAAAACAGTATGAATGACCAAATAACACCGAAGTCTAGATTGTCATTATTTATATTGATTAATAAGGGCGTTATAACTCGAAGCTGGCCTCTTGTTTGGGTTTGCAGTGCTATAATTTAACGAAACTCTTGGTGTCACTGTGCACCAACAAAGACAGGAGGTCTCTATTCTTCATCTATTCTTTTCTGCCATTGCGAAGCCTTATTTTGGTGTAGCGTGTCTAGGTTTAGGGCATTACAAAAGGCAAACGCTGGGATTATTTAGAATATTCAAAAAGAGCACTATTTTTGATCACTTTCAAGGAATTTTCCAGGAAAGGATTAAACCTTATTCGATCATGGGAAGTGCAGTATACGGAAGATTGGCTATGAATTGCTATTGTGTGGTTTTCCTTTTCGTGGCCTTGCATTTCGCCCATGGAGACGTGAGCTACACTATCGCAGAGGAAATGAAAGGCGGATTTGTGATAGGGAATATCGCCAAAGATCTGGGTCTTGGGATTGCGACTCTTTCCTCGCGTAAAGCCCGAATTGACGCAGACAGAGACGATAAAAGGTATTGTGACATTAATCTGAGCACCGGAGATTTGACTGTCAGTGACAGGATCGACAGGGAAAGTCTTTGTGGTAAAAAAGCCAGCTGCGTTTTAAAAGAGGAGCTTGTGCTGGAAAACCCTTTAGAGCTTCATCGCATCAGTATTCATGTGCAAGATATAAATGATAACGCGCCAGAGTTTAGTGAGGATCTGATTTCATTTGAAATAAGAGAATCGGCAGTCAAAGGAGCGAGATTTTTACTTACGGAAGCCCGCGATGCCGACATAGGCACAAACGCTGTGCAACGGTACAATTTACAAAACAATGAGCATTTCACCATTAATGTAAATACAGATGTTAGTGGAAGGAAACATTCCGAATTGGTTTTGTTAAAAGAACTAGACCGAGAAAAAGCGAAAGAGCTGAAATTAGTGCTTACAGCTGTAGATGGTGGATCTCCTCAGAGATCAGGTACTGCGATTATTCGCATCACTGTGCTGGATGCTAATGATAACGCCCCAGTGTTCAGCCAGGCCGTTTATGAAGCCAGTGTGCCTGAAAACTCTCTTTTAGATACCGTAGTGGTTACAGTGAGCGCAACCGATGCAGACACTGGCCCAAATGGTGATATTACATATAACTTCGATCATGTCTCTGATGAGCATGCATCTTTGTTTTCACTGAATCATAAGACAGGAGAGGTAAAAGTTATCGGGCCACTTGATTATGAAACGGAGACTTCAATAGAGCTGCGAGTAAGAGCAAAGGACGGACCGGGTCTTACCTCTTATTGTACAGTAGTTATAGATATAACTGATGTCAATGACAACCCACCAGCCATCAATTTGAAATCACTAACTAACCCCATACCTGAGAACGTGCCACCTGGTACAGAGGTGGGCATCATTAACGTGCAGGACAGAGATTCTGAGAATAACCGACAGGTCCGCTGCTCCATCCAGCAGGGTGTCCCCTTTAAGTTGGTTCCTTCTATTAAAAACTATTATTCTCTGGTGACCACAGGAGAACTGGACCGTGAACTAGTATCTGATTACAACATTACAATCACTGCCACTGACGAGGGCTCTCCACCTCTGTCCTCTTCTAAAAGTGTTCAGTTATCTGTAGCTGACATCAACGACAACCCACCTGTGTTTGAGGAACAGTCGTACAACGCATATGTGAGTGAGAATAACAAACCGGGCTCCACTTTATGTTCCGTTAGTGCTCGAGACCCCGACTGGAGACAGAACGGTACAGTGGTTTATTCTCTGTTAGCTGGTGAGGTGAACGGTGCCCCGGTGTCCTCCTATATGTCTGTGAACGGAGACACGGGTGTGATCCACGCTGTGAGGTCGTTTGATTATGAACAGTTCAGGAGTTTTAAAGTCCATGTGATGGCCAGAGACAACGGTTCTCCTCCTCTCAGCAGCAACGTGACCGTGAGTGTGTTCATCTCAGATGTGAATGACAACTCTCCTCAGATCCTGTACCCCTCCCCAGAGGGCAACTCCTTCATGACCGAGCTGGTCCCCAAAGCTGCACACGGAGGCTCTCTGGTGTCCAAAGTGATCGCGGTGGACGCGGACTCCGGACAGAACGCCTGGCTGTCCTATCATATAGTCAAATCCACTGATCCGGGACTTTTTACTATTAGTGTCTACAGCGGAGAGATCAGGACACAGCGGGACATTTCTGAATCTGACAGCATGAAACAGAACCTTGTAGTGGCAGTGAAAGATAACGGACAGCCCTCTCTGTCTGCCACCTGTTCCATGTATTTACTTATTTCTGATAACTTGGCTGAGGTGCCAGAACTGAAGGATCTGTCTTATAATGAGAACAATTCCAAACTGACGTCTTATCTGATCATTGCACTGGTGTCTGTCTCCACGTTTTTTCTGACTTTCATCATTATCATCTTGGGTTTGAGGTTTTGTCGCAGGAGAAAGCCCAGACTGTTGTTTGATGGAGCAGTTGCCATCCCCAGCGGTTATCTCCCTCCTAATTACGCAGATGTTGATGGCACAGGAACTTTACACAGCACTTACAATTATGATGCGTACCTGACCACGGGATCTAGAACCAGTGACTTTAAGTTTGTGACATCATACAATGACAACACGCTGCCTGCTGACCAGACTCTGAAGAAAAGTCCATCAGACTTTGCTGATGTTTTTGGAGACTGTGGTGGTTCTCCTGAGGTAAGGGTGTCAAATGTTCGATACATTATTTTAACAGATAAAACGTTCACTCTTTCCTCCAGTCAATCTTTTTTCGCTTTTTCTAAAATCCCGTTATAGTATTTATCACACTTTGCCTGTTGCCTCTGACATTATTTTTACTGCTACTTTTGAAGGGAAAGTTTCTTGATGTTGTTGAAATCATTTTCTCCTGGTTTTGTTTTAATGGGTTGCTGTCTTTACGGTCCTCTACATCAACGAAAAGTTTACATTTTGACATAGGGGAAAATTAGTATGTCTTACAAAAGCAAGTATTAGTTTTACAAAAACAAGTCGTGATAGCACTATTGTGTTTAGACACGCGCCCCCTTTGTTTCAGCTTTTCTGTTTCTTTTGTCATCGTATATTACGCAGATCTAATTTTAAAAGTGCAGTCGCTCACATGTTATCTACAGTTGCTTCCTAATGTACACATGCTGTTCAGATTCGAGTCTTCGTGTGTAACATATTCTCAAAGTTTCTTTTGAACTTGTTTTCTTGTGTTTAAACCTACATATATATGAGCTAAATAATATGTCACCCATATTTTAGCAAACCATTTGTGACCCGAGGTATGCACCCATTTCAATAGGGATTAGCCGTAGGCATACAGTCAGTTTACAGGGTTTTTAATGCTAATACAAAATAAAATCTTTCTAAACATGTAACAGTAGCACCCAAAACAATTAAAAGCTCTACTTTATTAAATACATTTAAAACTATAAAATTGTACGATTGTAAGTGGAAGACAGGATAAGCGCTGCGGGGAATCTATTAAAAACTAGTCACTCTTACAATGAAAGACAAACAAATAAACAAAATAAACAAACAACCACAACCGTCAAAATAGTCCTCAGCGCTTTGCTGTCAAGTTAAACCAGTTTTAAAACAAATTATCTGTAATTTGTAACAGGACATCACTTGCACAGAAAAATCTACCTCAGAAGGAATATCCCCCCACTTCTCTTCATGTATGTGTTTCAGTTACCTGTCTCCAGGTTAGGGTCGCACCCTAATAAGTATTGGCAAGCGGAGGCGGAGTCGGCTAAAAGTTTCTCCATAGGAATAAAACAGTGTTTTCCTCCTAAAGCGGTAAATAACTTTAAACCTCTACCAAACTACCAAAACTCAAGCGGAACATTTTCTGTGACCTACCACTCATATACAAGGCTATGGACCCACATCTAGCCTTCACTGAAAAGTTAAAAAAGAGAAACAACACGGCTTAGACCAGGGAGTCACACAGCTCCAGGTTCACACAAGAGATCGACTAATTACCTGCACCTGCCCCAGCCCCGCCTCCCAGGGTCGGTTCCCAGACTCAGGTCACACCTCTCACACCTTTGTCAAGTTGCTTTCACGAATAGTGGAAGTGCAGGTCTTTGTTTAACTTTCTCCTCTTTCTTTTCTTTTCTTTTTTCAAATGTTGCAATTATTGACTTACATGTTCACATTTTTATTGGAACTGATCACAGAGGTAAAGTTCTTGAATATTATAAAACGTTGTGGCCGTTAAAATCTTCTTGCTTTTCCTTCTCGAGTCTCTGTTCTGATACAGAAATGTCAATTGAGATTAATGTTTAATTTAAATATTTCGAAAATTACTCAAGCATTTTTAGTAGCTTAAAAAACAAATAAAATAAAACTATTTCTGTAGTTTGAAGCATTTTTAACGCTTTCCCGTCTACAAACATTTAATTGTTTTTCAAAAGTTATCATGTAAATCGTGGCCACACATTTTCGGTGAACACAGATATTTAAACTTTAATTTGTATCACATTTTGTATACAATAATGATCTAAACGTTCGCAGATATGAGTTTTCATCGGCAGCATTGCTCAGTATACAGCGACCTTTCGGATTAATGCAATTTTTATTTCTTTTTTTTATCTGTCTGCACACTTCAATATACACTTTTACTTTTAAATTAAGGTTCAACTTTCGTCCATAAACGCTTCCATGCGCCTTGTACAGGGCTGCTGCTCAATGCAATCTTTAAATTAGACTCACGATGTCGCTGTCCACCTTGCCTATCTTAAAATCCACACCTATTTGTCGAGGCAAAATGTGTTTTAATGTGCTGCAGTTGGTCATCGAAGGACAGGCAGACGTGGTTTTAGATTGTGCTGATTTTGGCTTAAATAATATTTGTGTGTTTGTTGTATTCCTGCGCATTACAGAGGAAAGATATACATGTCAAGATGGTTAACGCGACATTTGGAATACACACCCTTGTCGTTGCTTTACTCTTCTTTTGTTTGTATTTTGTCAGCGGGGATATAAGCTACTCTTTTACAGAGGAAATGCGACACGGGACTGTGATCGGAAATATCGCCAAAGACCTCGGCATCGACGCAAATACACTATCTCTTCGAAAGGCTCGTATTGATACTGAAGGAAGCGACAAACGATTCTGTGAAATAAACCTCCGTAACGGAGATCTGATTGTTGCCGAAAGGATTGACAGAGAGGGCCTGTGTGGAGACAAAGCATCCTGCGTTTTAAAACAAGAACTCATGTTGGAAAATCCATTAGAACTGCAGCGAATCAGCCTACATGTCCAGGATATAAATGACAACTCCCCACAGTTTGATAAGAATTTGATCCATATAGATATTAGAGAATCTGCGTCAAAAGGTGCTCGTTTTCCAATAGAAGAAGCGCACGATGCCGACATAGGTAAAAATTCAGTTCAATCATACAACCTACAGACGAATGAAAATTTTTTCCTTGGAGTTGGAACCAATTCTGTGGAACTTGTTCTTAACAAAGAGCTCGATCGTGAAACATTACAAGAAATTAATCTACTTCTGACCGCTTTAGATGGTGGTTCCCCTCAAAGATCAGGTACCGTGGTCATTCACATTACTGTTTTGGACGCTAATGATAACGTGCCAGTGTTTAGCCAGGCCGTTTATAAAGCCAGTCTGTCAGAAAACTCTCCCATGGGTACTGTTGTGCTGACAGTAAAAGCAATTGATGCAGATGATGGACTAAATGGAGAAGTTACATATGATTTTGGACACGTTTCAGAAGACGTTAAGTCAATATTTGCCATAGATTATAAAACAGGGGATATAAAATTGTCCGCCACAGTTGATTATGAAACAGTGAGATCGTTTGAGCTTCGCATAACTGCGAAAGATGGTTTAGGATTAACTTCCTATGCTAAAGTCATAATAGATGTTACTGATGTGAATGACAACCCACCTGTAATATATCTAAAGTCACTGTCGAACCCCATACCCGAACACTTGTCACCTGGTACAGAGGTGGGCATCATTAACGTGCAGGACAGAGATTCGGAGAATAACCGACAGGTCCGCTGCTCCATCCAGCAGGGTGTCCCCTTTAAGTTGGTTCCTTCTATTAAAAACTATTATTCTCTGGTGACCACAGGGCAACTAGACCGCGAATTAGTTTCCAATTACAACATTACAATCACTGCCACTGACGATGGCTCTCCACCTCTGTCCTCTTCTAAAAGTGTTCAGTTATCTGTAGCTGACATCAACGACAACCCGCCTGTGTTTGATGAGCAGTCGTACAGCGCATATGTGAGTGAGAATAACAAACCTGGCTCCACTTTATGTTCCGTTAGTGCTCGAGACCCCGACTGGAGACAGAACGGTACAGTGGTTTATTCTCTGTTAGCTGGTGAGGTGAACGGTGCCCCGGTGTCCTCCTATCTGTCTGTGAACGGAGACACGGGTGTGATCCACGCTGTGAGGTCGTTTGATTATGAACAGTTTAGGAGTTTTAAAGTCCATGTGATGGCCAGAGACAACGGTTCTCCTCCTCTCAGCAGCAACGTGACCGTGAGTGTGTTCATCTCAGATGTGAATGACAACTCTCCTCAGATCCTCTACCCCTCCCCAGAGGGCAACTCCTTCATGACCGAGCTGGTCCCCAAAGCTGCACACGGAGGCTCTCTGGTGTCCAAAGTGATCGCGGTGGACGCGGACTCCGGACAGAACGCCTGGCTGTCCTATCAAATAGTCAAATCCACTGATCCGGGACTTTTTACAATTGGTGTCCACAGTGGAGAGATCAAGACACAGCGGGACATTTCTGAATCTGACAGCATGAAACAGAACCTTGTAGTGGCAGTGAAAGATAACGGGCAGCCCTCTCTGTCTGCCACCTGTTCCATGTATTTACTTATTTCTGATAACTTGGCGGAGGTGCCAGAACTGAAAGACATCTCTCATAATGAGAACAATTCCAAACTGACCTTTTATCTGATCATCGCGCTGGTGTCTGTCTCCACGTTTTTTCTGACTTTCATCATCATCATCCTGGGTTTGAGGTTTTGTCGCAGGAGAAAGCCCAGACTGTTGTTTGATGGAGCAGTTGCCATCCCCAGCGGTTATCTCCCTCCTAATTACGCAGATGTTGATGGCACAGGAACTTTACGCAGCACTTACAATTATGACGCTTATCTAACCACAGGTTCAAGAACCAGTGACTTTAAGTTTGTGACATCATACAATGACAACACGCTGCCTGCTGACCAGACTCTGAAGAAAAGTCCATCAGACTTTGCTGATGTTTTTGGAGATTCTTTGGAGACTCTGGAGGTAGGAGGACATGTTTTTGAACTAGGCTCTTGTGTTCATGTCTTCCAGCCTTACTAATTCATATCAACTTTTTTCCACCACCAAATACCATATTAAATAACCAGTTTAATGGGGTAGTATGACACCAGGCAGATTATGCTCCTGAAATTTGCTTTTTAATTCAAAATGGACAAATTAATACCCCTAAACTGAGTTTGTGTTCTCTTAAAATCAAAAGAAAAATGTTAAGAGGACTATAAACGTTTCTGGAACATGCAGTTATAATTTCTTACGCTGTGTGGCTTCTGGCTGGATTATTTTATGCATAAGAACAATTAAATTTTAGTTGAAGAGGATAGGATATGGTTTCTATAGAGATTATATTCCATCTTCGATTAAATGTTAAGCATACTTATCTAAACACTTAACTGACTTTTCAGTGTTCTCTATGAACATCACACTGCTTGTTAAGTTGTCTGTTAAAGTTACTACTGAATGTAAATTGGATTCATAATTGCTTCATATGCACCTGAGACATGAGATTTGGTTGACTTTGGAGTTTGGATTTTTCATGTGTTACAACTGCAGTCTGCCGACCAGACTCTGAGGAAAAGTCCATCAGAGTTTGTAAATTATTTGGTTGATAACGGGATTCCCTAAAAGTAGGGCCCTGTTATGTTTTTGTCATTGATGACACATCTTTATACTTCACTATTGATCTGAACTCTCTGACTTTATACAACCATTTAGATGATCCTCTAGAATATTTTTCTGGAATCATTTCATGGTGTTTATTAATTTGATGTTTTGTATATCCTCTCTGCTCAGAAAGTTAAGAGGTTATGAGACAAGTTTTTAATATGCATCTACATTAGAGTCTTATTTGCAAGTGCAGGTTTCAAATACATATGAGAGAAATCATTCTTAAATTACTGAATATTTGATGTTGCAATATATGTTTTTATAGCATAATGTTCTTAAGTAGATTCCTAGTACTGAGGCATTATTCCTAATCTTCACTATACTAAATCTATTTTCAAGGGTTAAGTTTTGTTAAGATTTTACAAATACAAGGTCTCTGTTGTTTTAAATAGGCTCTCCCTGTATTTATTTATTTGAAATCCACCCAGTTAAAAGCTATTTGTTTATGCTTTGATCATCCCTGAAGAAAAAAATAGCTCTTGATCCACAAAGTATGTTAGGTGTTGTGCTAGTTTTTCATTTCTTGGTTATATATGACATGTACATACAGCAACAGCCATTTCAAAATAGTGCTATTGTCCTCATTGATTTAGTCTGATAACCTAACTCACCATGCAGTGGTCATATAATTGAACTTAGGCTATACAATCAAATATTGTAGTAGCTTCAAAATGGCTTTCGAAGTCTTTTGTTTCCAGGCCAGTGGCCTTAATACTATCCCAGTATACTATTGCTATTGGCTGCATAAATACTCATAGCAAATATTTAGGGGTAGTTTTTATGCCTTGCCAATTTAAAATCTTTACATGCCAAATTTGGCTTTTGATGATTACTCAGTCATCCAGTATTCACTTTTGTAACAGCAGGTGCATAAAAGTTCTGACCTCTGAGGGTACAATGAGTTGGGTCAAAATGATGCCATTATCAGTGGTGTTACCTGACTTTGTGTAAAGTCTCAATTTTCACCCAAATGACTAATCACTGCAATGCAGATGAAGATGAACTATCAGTGCATTAGTTTTTCATAGTTTTATGCTACAAATAAAGTGCAATAATTGTATTCCTCTATATTTTTCTCTATTCTGTAACCTCTAACTAAGAGAACAAATTAAAAACAACAAATGCATAATTCCAGTATCAGCATGCAATACTTTAAGAATGCACAGTCTTGTCTGGTGGTTGGAGAACTATAAGACAATGCAAACTGCTAAATAATATAATTTCAAATCACATGCTGAAAGTTAATCCCTGTTGGAATTCTCAATAGCAGCTTTTCCTTTTCTACTCAGTGACCAACCCTGACATTCAGACCACTGAATAGCACTGGTGCTGTTAAATAATACTTTGATGTTGTGAAACGTTTATTTTTTTTATACATATAAACTGGTAAGTTATGATGTTACACCAAAATCTTGCATAGGAAGGTTTTCATCATTAACAGCACAGGGGGAAAAAAAAACAAACATACAAAATTCTTAACTCATCCCAGACCTGCAGACATTATTTTACTGTCTAATGCTTGGTGTTTTTACATTAGGTTATTACCAGACATTGAGTGAGACAATCTTTGTTTACTAAGAAAAGAAGATACTTAAGTTATTACATGATACAGGATCTAATCTCTCTTGGTAATTTAAGATTTACAAAAAATAAGGATGTATTTCTCTAACTTGTCGGTCTTTTATTTTTTGAATACACATGGCAACAGCTTTAGTTCATTCCTACCTGCTTGAATTTAGAAGTGGATGTAAGAGTTAATACCCGCACAAATCATAAACTTTATGTGAGATATTTGTTTCTCTAAGGCATTACCTTATTCCGATGGTAATAGTGGAAAGTCATTGTTCTTTTTTCAGATATTTTAGGTTGTTTGTTAAAGAAACTCAATGAAACAAGTTATATGGAACATCCTTGAGCTACTAAATTTGATTCTGCTGTATATTATCCAAGGGTATCACTTATAATATTTGTTTTTGGCATTTTTGAATCAAATGTCTTATGTTTCTATACACAAAATTGATTAAAAAAAAAAAGTGAGGCATTGATTGAATAAGTAAAGCAGTTTACATTAGGGCAATATTTGTGGTTCCCTTTTATTAATTTCTCAGGAACTTATTTTATGTCTGATGTAGAAATGGATACTAGAGGTCTTCCTTGAAGTGTACTTGAGAGATGGTTGATAATGAATATAGTATATTGCCACTATTCCTTAAGGTCTTTGATTTTGGCTCATGTGCACACAAGTTGCTTTCTATAGATTTAGTAACAGCCCTTGCAGATGGATTAGTATCGGTTTGAATTTGTAAGCAACTATAGCTCTTACTTGTCTTTTGCAGGATTACACATGGATTTGTTTAACATATGGTTTATTATTTCATTGAAAGGCGCACCACAGGTGGAAAAGGAAAAAAGAAGAAATCTGTATGAATGACCAAATAACACCGAAGTCTAGATTGTCATTATTTATATTGATTAATAAGGGCGTTATAACTCGAAGCTGGCCTCTTGTTTGGGTTTGCAGTGCTATAATTTAACGAAACTCTTGGTGTCACTGTGCACCAACAAAGACAGGAGGTCTCTATTCTTCATCTATTCTTTTCTGCCATTGCGAAGCCTTATTTTGGTGTAGCGTGTCTAGGTTGAGGGCATTACAAAAGGCAAACGCTGGGATTATTTAGAATATTCAAAAAGAGCACTATTTTTGATCACTTTCAAGGAATTTTCCAGGAAAGGATTAAACCTTATTCGATCATGGGAAGTGCAGTATACGGAAGATTGGCTATGAATTGCTATTGTGTGGTTTTCCTTTTCGTGGCCTTGCATTTCGCCCATGGAGACGTGAGCTACACTATCGCAGAGGAGATGAAAGGCGGATTTGTGATAGGGAATATCGCCAAAGATCTGGGTCTTGGGATGGCGACTCTTTCCTCGCGTAAAGCCCGCATTGACACAGACAGAGACGATAAAAGGTATTGTGACATTAATCTGAGCACCGGAGATTTGACTGTCAGTGACAGGATCGACAGGGAAAGTCTTTGTGGTAAAAAAGCCAGCTGCGTTTTAAAAGAGGAGCTTGTGCTGGAAAACCCTTTAGAGCTTCATCGCATCAGTATTCATGTGCAAGATATAAATGATAACGCGCCAGAGTTTAGTGAGGATCTGATTTCATTTGAAATAAGAGAATCGGCAGACAAAGGAGAGAGATTTTTACTTACGGAAGCCCGCGATGCCGACATAGGCACAAACGCTGTGCAACGGTACAATTTACAAAACAATGAGCATTTCACCATTAATGTAAATACAGATGTTAGTGGAAGGAAACATTCCGAATTGGTTTTGTTAAAAGAACTAGACCGAGAAAAAGCGAAAGAGCTGAAATTAGTGCTTACAGCTGTAGATGGTGGATCTCCTCAGAGATCAGGTACTGCGATTATTCGCATCACTGTGTTGGATGCTAATGATAACGCCCCAGTGTTCAGCCAGGCCGTTTATGAAGCCAGTGTGCCTGAAAACTCTCTTTTAGATACCGTAGTTGTTACAGTGAGCGCAACCGATGCAGACACTGGCCCAAATGGTGATATTACATATAACTTCGATCATGTCTCTGATGAGCATGCATCTTTGTTTTCACTGAATCATAAGACAGGAGAGGTAAAAGTTATCGGGTCACTTGATTATGAAACGGAGACTTCAATAGAGCTGCGAGTAAGAGCAAAGGACGGACCGGGTCTTACCTCTTATTGTACAGTAGTTATAGATATAACTGATGTCAATGACAACCCACCAGCCATCAATTTGAAATCACTAACTAACCCCATACCTGAGAACGTGCCACCTGGTACAGAGGTGGGCATCATTAACGTGCAGGACAGAGATTCTGAGAATAACCGACAGGTCCGTTGCTCCATCCAGCAGGGTGTCCCCTTTAAGTTGGTTCCGTCTATTAAAAACTATTATTCTCTGGTGACCACAGGACAACTGGACCGTGAACTAGTGTCTGATTACAACATTACAATCACTGCCACTGACGAGGGCTCTCCACCTCTGTCCTCTTCTAAAAGTGTTCAGTTATCTGTAGCTGACATCAACGACAACCCACCTGTGTTTGAGGAACAGTCGTACAGCGCATATGTGAGTGAGAATAACAAACCTGGCTCCACTTTATGTTCCGTTAGTGCTCGAGACCCCGACTGGAGACAGAATGGCACAGTGGTTTATTCTCTGTTAGCTGGTGAGGTGAACGGTGCCCCGGTGTCCTCCTATCTGTCTTTGAACGGAGACACGGGTGTGATCCACGCTGTGAGGTCGTTTGATTATGAACAGTTTAGGAGTTTTAAAGTCCACGTGATGGCCAGAGACAACGGTTCTCCTCCTCTCAGCAGCAACGTGACCCTGAGTGTTTTCATCTCAGATGTGAATGACAACTCTCCTCAGATCCTGTATCCCTCCCCGGAGGGCAACTCCTTCATGACCGAGCTGGTCCCCAAAGCTGCACACGGAGGCTCTCTGGTGTCCAAAGTGATCGCGGTGGACGCGGACTCCGGACAGAACGCCTGGCTGTCCTATCAAATAGTCAAATCCACTGATCCGGGACTTTTTACAATTGGTGTCCACAGCGGAGAGATCAGGACACAGCGGGACATTTCTGAATCTGACAGCATGAAACAGAACCTTGTAGTGGCAGTGAAAGATAACGGACAGCCCTCTCTGTCTGCCACCTGTTCCATGTATTTACTTATTTCTGATAACTTGGCTGAGGTGCCAGAACTGAAGGATCTGTCTTATAATGAGAGCAATTCCAAACTGACCTCTTATCTCATCATCGCGCTGGTGTCTGTGTCCACGTTTTTTCTGACTTTCATCATCATCATCCTGGGTTTGAGGTTTTGTCGTAGGAGAAAGCCCAGACTGTTGTTTGATGGAGCAGTTGCCATCCCCAGCGGTTATCTCCCTCCTAATTACACAGATGTTGATGGCACAGGAACTTTACGCAGCACTTACAACTATGACGCGTACCTGACCACAGGTTCAAGAACCAGTGACTTTAAGTTTGTGACATCATACAATGACAACACGCTGCCTGCTGACCAGACTCTGAAGAAAAGTCCATCAGACTTTGCTGATGTCTTTGGAGATTCTTTGGAGACTCCTGAGGTAGGAGGACATGTTTTTGAACTAGGCTCTTGTGTTCCTGTCTTCCAGCCTTACTAATTCATATCAACTTTTTTCCACCATCAAATACCATATTAAATAACCAGTTTAAAAGGGTAGTATGACACCAGGCAGATTATGCTCCTGAAATTTGGTTTTTAATTCAAAATCGACAAATTAAAGTTGAAGTTACTACTGAATGTAAATTGGATTCAGAATTGTTTCATATGCACCTGAGACATGAGATTTGGTTGACTTTAGAATTTGGATTTTTCATGTGTTACAACTGCAGTCTGCTGACCAGACTCTGAGGAAAAGTCCATCAGAGTTTGTAAATTATTTGGTTAAGAACAAGATTTCCTAAAAGTAGGGCCCTGTTATGTTTTTGTGATTGATGACACGTCTTTATAATTCTCTATTGATCTGAACTCTCTGACTTTATACAACCATTTAGATGATCCTCTAGAATACTGTTCTGGTATCATTTCATGGTGTTTATTAATTTGATGTTAATGTTTTGTTTATCCTCTCTGCTCAGAAAGTTAAGAGGTTATGAGACAAGTTTTTAATATGCATCTACATTAGAGTCTTATTTGCAGGAGCAGTTTTCAAATACATATGAGAGAAATCATTCTTAAATTACTGAATATTTGATATTCCAACATGTGTTTTTATAGTATAATATTCTTAATTAGATTCCTAGTACTGAGGCATTATTCCTATTCTTCACTATACTAAATCTATTTTCAAGGGTTACTTTTTGTTAAGATTTCACAAATACAAGGTCTCTGTTGTTTTAAATAGGCTCTCCCTGTATTTATTTATTTGAAATCCACCCAGTTAAAAGCTATTTGTTCATGCTTTGATCATCCCTGGAGAAAAAAATAGCTCCTGATCCACAAAGTATGTTAGGTGTTGTGCTAGTTTTTCATTTCTTGGTTATATATGACATGTACATACAGCAACAGCCATTTCAAAATTGTGCTATTGATTTAGTCTTATAACCTAACTCACCACGCAGTGGTCATATAATTGAACTTAGTCTATACAATCGAATATTGTAGTAGCTTCAAAATGGCTTACGAAGTCTTTTGTTTCCAGGCCACTGGCCTTAACAGTATTACAGTATACAATTGCTATTGGCTGCATAAATGCTCATAGCAAATATTTAGGGGTAGTTTTTTATGCCTTGCCAATTTAAAGTCTTTACATGCCAAAATTGGCTTTTGATGATTACTCAGTCATCCAGTATTCACTTCTGTAACAGCAGGTGCATAAAAGTTCTGACCTCTGGGTACAATGAGTGGGGTCAAACTTATGCCATTACCAGTGGTGTTACCTGACTTTGTGCGTCTCAGTTTTCACCCAAACTACTAATCACCGCAATGCAGATGAAGCTGAGCTATCAGTGCATTAGTTTTTCATACTTTTATGCTACAAATAAAGTGCAACAATTGTATTCCTCTATATTTTTCTCTATTCTGTAACCTCTAACTGAGAGAACAAATTAAAAACAACAGATGCATAATTCCAGTATCAGCATGCCATACTTTGAGAATGCACAGTCTTGTCTGGTGGTTGGAGAACTATAAGACAATGCAAACTGCTAAATAATATAATTTCAAATTACATGCTGCAAGTTAATCCCTGTTGGAATTCTCAATAGCAGATTTTCCTTTTCTACTCAGTGATCAACCCTGACATTCAGACCACTGAATAGCACTGGTGCTGTTAAATAATACTTTGATGTTGTGAAACTTTTATTTTTTATACATATAAACTGGTAAGTTATGATGTTACACCAAATTCTTGCATAGGAAGGTTTTCATCATTAACAGCACAGGGAAAAAAAAAACAAACATACAAAAGTCTTAACTCATCTCAGACCTGCAGACATTATTTTACTGTTTAATGCTTGGTGTTTTTACATTAGGTTATTACCAGACATTGAGTGAGACAATCTGTGTTTACTAAGAAAAGAAGATACTTTAGTTATTACATGATCTAATCTCTCTTGGTAATTTAAGATTTACAAAAAATAAGGATGTATTTCTCTTACTTGTTGGTCTTTTCTTTGTTGAATACACATGGCAACAGCTTTGGTTCATTCCTACCTGCTTGAAATTAGAAGTGGATTTAAGAGTTAATACCCTCCTAAATCATGCACTTTATGCGAGATATTTGTTTCTCTAAGTTTCACCTTATTCGGATGGTGATAGTGGAAAGTCATTGTTCTTTTTGAAGATATTTCAGGTTGTTTGTTAAAGAAACTCAATGAAACAAGTTATATGGAACATCCTTGAGCTACTGAATTTGATTCTGCTGTATATTATCCAAGGGTATCACTTATAATATTTGTTTTTGGCATTTGTGAATCAAATGTCTTATTTTTCTATATGCAAAAAATGATGGAAAAAAAGAAAAGAAAAATGCAGCATTGATTGAATAAGTAGAGCAGTTTACATTATGACAATATTTGTGGTTCCCTTTTATTGATTTCTCAGGAACTTATTTTATGTCTGATGTAGAAATGAATACTAGAGGTCTTCCTTGAAGTGTGCTTGAGAGATGGTTGATAATGAAAATAGTATATTGCCACTATCCCTTAAGAAATCAGTATGAATGACAAAATAACACCGAAGTCCCTAGAGTGTCAATAATTTTATTGATTAATAAGGGCGTTATAACTCGAAGCTGGCCTCTTGTTTGGGTTTGCAGTGCTATAATTTAACGAAACTCTTGGTGTCACTGTGCACCAACAAAGACAGGAGGTCTCTGTTCTTCATCTATTCTTTTCTGCCATTGCGAAGTCTTATTTTTGGTGTAGCGTGTCTAGGTTAAGGGCGTTACAAAAGGCAAACGCTGGGATTATTTAGAATATTTAAAAAGAGCACTATTTTTGATCACTTCCAAGGAATTTTCCAGGAAAGGATTAAACCTTGATCGATCATGGGAAGTGCAGTATACGGAAGATTGGCTATGAATTGCTATTGTGTGGTTTTCCTTTTCGTGGCCTTGCATTTCGCCCATGGAGACGTGAGCTACACTATCGCAGAGGAAATGAAAGTCGGATTTGTGATAGGGAATATCGCCAAAGATCTGGGTCTTGGGATTGCGACTCTTTCCTCGCGTAAAGTCCGCATTGACACAGACAGGGACGATAAAAGGTATTGTGATATTAATCTGAGCACCGGAGATTTGACTGTCAGTGACAGGATCGACAGGGAAAGTCTTTGTGGTAAAAAAGCCAGCTGTGTTTTAAAAGAGGAGCTTGTGCTGGAAAACCCTTTAGAGCTTCATCGCATCAGTATTCATGTGCAAGATATAAATGATAACGCGCCAGAGTTTAGTGAGAATCTGATTTCACTTGAAATAACAGAATCGGCAGACAAAGGAGCGAGATTTTTACTTACGGAAGCCCGCGATGCCGACATAGGCACAAATGCTGTCCAACGTTACAATTTACAAAACAATGAGCATTTCACCATTAATGTAAATACAGATGTTAGTGGGAGGAAACATTCCGAATTGATTTTGTTAAAAGAACTAGACCGAGAAAAGGAGAAAGGGCTGAAATTAGTGCTTACAGCTGTAGATGGTGGATCTCCTCAGAGATCAGGTACTGCGATTATTCACATCACTGTGCTGGATGCTAATGATAACGCCCCAGTGTTCAGCCAGGCCGTTTATGAAGCCAGTGTGCCTGAAAACTCTCTTTTAGATACCGTAGTTGTTACAGTGAGCGCAACCGATGCAGACACTGGCCCAAATGGTGATATTACATATAACTTCGATCATGTCTCTGATGAACATGTATCTTTGTTTTCACTGAATCATAAGACAGGAGAGATAAAAGTTATCGGGTCACTTGATTATGAAACGGAGAGTTCAATAGAGCTGCGAGTAAGAGCAAAGGACGGACCGGGTCTTACCTCTTATTGTACAGTAGTTATAGATATAACTGATGTCAATGACAACCCACCAGCCATCAATTTGAAATCATTAACTAACCCTATACACGAGAACGTCCCACCTGCTACAGAGGTGGGCATCATTAACGTGCAGGACAGAGATTCTGAGAATAACCGACAGGTCCGCTGCTCCATCCAGCAGGGTGTCCCCTTTAAGTTGGTTCCGTCTATTAAAAACTATTATTCTCTGGTGACCACAGGGCAACTGGACCGCGAATTAGTGTCCGATTACAACATTACAATCACTGCCACTGACGAGGGCTCTCCACCTCTGTCCTCTTCTAAAAGTGTTCAGTTATCTGTAGCTGACATCAACGACAACCCACCTGTGTTTGAGGAACAGTCGTACAGCGCATATGTGAGTGAGAATAACAAACCGGGCTCCACTTTATGTTCCGTTAGTGCTCGAGACCCCGACTGGAGACAGAATGGCACAGTGGTTTATTCTCTGTTAGCTGGTGAGGTGAACGGTGCCCCGGTGTCCTCCTATCTGTCTGTGAACGGAGACACGGGTGTGATCCACGCTGTGAGGTCGTTTGATTATGAACAGTTCAGGAATTTCAAAGTCCACGTGATGGCCAGAGACAATGGTTCTCCTCCTCTCAGCAGCAACGTGACCGTGCGTGTGTTCATCTCAGATGTGAATGACAACTCTCCTCAGATCCTGTACCCCTCCCCGGAGGGCAACTCCTTCATGACCGAGCTGGTCCCCAAAGCTGCACACGGAGGCTCTCTGGTGTCCAAAGTGATCGCGGTGGACGCAGACTCCGGACAGAACGCTTGGTTGTCCTATCATATAGTCAAATCCACTGATCCGGGACTTTTTACTATTGGTGTCCACAGCGGAGAGATCAGGACACAGCGGGACATTTCTGAATCTGACAGCATGAAACAGAACCTTGTAGTGGCAGTGAAAGATAACGGACAGCCCTCTCTGTCTGCCACCTGTTCCATGTATTTACTTATTTCTGATAACTTGGCTGAGGTGCCAGAACTGAAGGATCTGTCTTTTAATGAGAGCAATTCCAAACTGACCTCTTATCTGATCATCGCGCTGGTGTCTGTGTCCACGTTTTTTCTGACTTTTATCATCATCATCCTGGGTTTGAGGTTTTGTCGTAGGAGAAAGCCCAGACTGTTGTTTGATGGAGCAGTTGCCATCCCCAGTGGTTATCTTCCTCCTAATTACACAGATGTTGATGGCACAGGAACTTTACGCAGCACTTACAACTATGACGCGTACCTAACCACAGGTTCAAGAACCAGTGACTTTAAGTTTGTGACATCATACAATGACAACACGCTGCCTGCTGACCAGACTCTGAAGAAAAGTCCATCAGACTTTACAGATGTGTTTGGAGATGGCGATATGTCTCCTAAGGTAGGAAGATATCGCATGTCCTATTTTCAATAACTGTACAGCTTGTAAATATTGGTTAATTTCAAAGCGTTTGGAGGCTGTGATACTTCTGCCAATTAAGGAAATTGAATATTTTCTTTTTTCTTTTTGATAAAACACTCATACTGAGCAGGTTTTTTTCGCACGTGGTTCTTAAACTTTGCTTTTAAATAAGAAACAGACCGCTGTACAAGTAAAAAATAGATACTTTCACTTGATGTTAATCCTCTGTTTCTTGATATGATCGTGTTTTTTCTTGTTAGTTTTTAATCTTGTACTTGTACCTTGATTTTCTTAACACTTACATGGTGTGGTGTTATGTTCTTGAGAGTTACGGTCTGTCCATCATAACGTATTCAATAGAAGAGTTAAAAAAGTGAACTCTTTACTTGACAGGTTTCTGAGTATGTGTATGATAGTATTAAAGTGAATAGTATTAAATGAAAAGTTTGGTTTGGCATTCTTTGTTCATTTTGCTCAAAGGCCAAACAAAAGATTCCCTTGGGCAGTTAAGCTGTTAAGGGTTTCTTAGAGGAAAGATCCCAAAAATGCTCTAATGTTCTTACTTATCACCTTCAGTATTAAACAGATTATCACACGTGCCTATGTCCTCTGTTGTCATCACATATCATCTTAGATCTCCTGCAGGACATTTAGTATATTTTAGACAGTTCCATCACAACAATAAATAAAAGAATAACTTTTGTAAAATATGTGTTTTCTGACAACAGAACAATTCTACAAACCTGTCTAATGAATGGCAGGTTTCGTTGAACTTATACTGTTGGTACATGTTGACTCAAGAGCTTTGAAACACAGTCTATGGTGTCTTGTTTTATTGTTTATTTGTTTATTTAATTGGCCAAAAGTATCTGTGTTTCAATTAAAGTTAGCCAGCGTGGGTCAGAGTTGTAATACTTTTCTTGTTCTTCTGTTCGAGAGGCAGAGAGGCGGTTGGAATTGCTGTTTTTCCACTTTGCGATGAGTTTATCAGTTGCCCTTGTCTGTGTCTTTGGAGCCGACATGCAGCTGGTACTCTGTGTCTCTGTCCTTGGTGCTGAGCAGGCCTAGTCCATGCTATCCTTGGTGCTGAACCTTTTGTTTCCTCTTGTGACGTATTTTCATGGGGAATGCGCTGCTATGCTGCTATGTTTTATGTATAACTTTTTAATTATTTTTTAATTTTTAGGCTACAGTTTAACAGTTTCATTTGTTTTTATGGAGACGTGTGTTCCATTTTCCTAACAAGATTTTGCTATGACATCACATCTATTCCTAAGTATGATTAAAAATAAGGAAAAGTAGAATCACAAGTGTAACCGGATAAAAATGTTTGTGGTCACATAGTGACAATTCACGTTATACATGACTATCGGTAGCGAATTGTACATATTTATAGAAGTTGTTTCTTCATGAAAGAAGTAGTAATATCCCTCCTTTATCTTAAATCTCGTGGTAACTGAGGTAATGCTTGTATTGACATATTTTACTGAAACACTGAAAGCACTGGTTTGGTTCTTTGTTATTTTCTGTTATTATTCATTGCATATTTTTAGTGAACTAATGTTTCTTTAATGGTCTTCGTATAAGTTAAGGGCAGGGTTTTTGTGCGTCTCAAGACAAAATTCTAAAAGTTATCCAGACTATTTAGGGAGACTTAAACAGGAAAACCAAGACTGACTTTCAAGCAACGGCAAAATGTTAAAAATGCAGCCAAAATGTAAATGATGCGTGGAAAAATATACGAAGCATTTTGTGTGTTTTCAAAGTTTTGATTCGGATGAGAGATAATGCAATTTAATGGAGCCTTTAAACATCAATGAAAAAAAGTCACATAAAGAGTAGTGAAGAAAAAATTACAGAATCCTGCCTTCATACAGCTGTGTTTGAATACCCGCGTTGAAATGTTTTTGTTAAAGTATAAAAGAGAAATGATATCTTCACGGATCAAGCAAAAACGTTTTCTCCAAAACTGTTATGTGCTATTTATGCTCAGGGTGTCACTATAGACCAGCAAAGCAGGAGAATTTCAACCTACTTTGCACACCACCCATCAGTGGGTTCGACCATTCTATTTTTTGCAGTCTACAATACCAGCGACAAAAAATAGAAATATACTGATCCAGTGACTTGTTTTTAAAGATTTAAATTAACGTGTTTTAACTTCTGTAGTGCTGTCATAGGATGGCGCACAGACAGCGTGTTTGTCAAAGCCTTTGCTTTTTTTTTCTCTTTGATATAATCCAATACGCACACGGAGATCTGAGCTATTCTGCACATGAGGAGCTGAAGCGCGGATCTGTTATTGGAAATATCGCTAAAGATCTCGGGCTGGATCTGGGTCGGCTATCTGCTCGAAAACCTCGTGTTGACTTGGAAGGAAGCGAAAGACAGTATTGTGGAATAAACCAGAGAAGCGGAGAGTTTTTCGTTGCGGAGAGAATAGACCGAGAGGAGCACTGTGGAGAAAGGCCTTCGTGTGTTCTCAAATTCGACTTGCTGTTAGAGAATCCGTTGGAGCTGCACCGGTTGTCCCTGCAGGTGCAGGACATAAACGACAATGCGCCAATCTTTCCGAAAGATATTATAAAGCTGGAAATTAGAGAATCAGCGGACAAAGGAGCCAGGTATCGCATTAATGCAGCACAAGATGCAGATGTAGGTCAAAATTCTGTTCAAAGCTACATTTTACAAGAAAACGCTCACTTTGTGTTCAGCATTCAGACGACAAGTTCTGGCAGTAAATACGGTGAGCTGGTTTTAGATACGGAGTTAGACCGAGAAGAGAAGCAGGAAATGAAATTACTGCTCACAGCCATGGATGGTGGCTCCCCTCGGAAATCAGGGACAGTGGTCATACACGTAATTGTTCTTGATGCTAATGATAACGCCCCCGTGTTCACAGAGGCCGTATATAGAGCCAGTATACCGGAAAACTCACCACTGAAAACTCCAGTTATCAGAGTAAACGCATCAGATGCAGATGAGGGCGTTAATGGAGAGGTTACTTATGAATTTAGTCGACTTTCTGATAAATTACAAAAGCTTTTTTCACTTGATCCGAAAACTGGAGAAATTCTTGTTACAGGTGAAATCGACTATGAAGAGGGGTCGAAATACGAAGTAATTGTTGAAGTCAAAGACGGTTATGGCCTTTCTTCAGAAGCAAAAGTTGTTATTGATATTACTGATGTGAACGACAATGCACCATTTATAAATCTGAAATCATTGTCTAACCCCATACCTGAGAACGCCCCACCTGGTACAGAGGTGGGCATCATTAACATGCAGGACAGAGACTCTGAGAATAACCGACAGGTCCGCTGCTCCATCCAGCAGGGTGTCCCCTTTAAGTTGGTTCCGTCTATTAAAAACTATTATTCTCTGGTGACCACAGGGCAACTAGACCGCGAATTAGTGTCCGATTACAACATTACAATCACTGCCACTGACGAGGGCTCTCCACCTCTGTCCTCTTCTAAAAGTGTTCAGTTATCTGTAGCTGACATCAACGACAACCCACCTGTGTTTGAGGAACAGTCGTACAGCGCATATGTGAGTGAGAATAACAAACCTGGCTCCACTTTATGTTCCATTAGTGCTCGAGACCCCGACTGGAGACAGAACGGTACAGTGGTTTATTCTCTGTTAGCTAGTGAGGTGAACGGTGCCCCGGTGTCCTCCTATCTGTCTGTGAACGGAGACACGGGTGTGATCCACGCTGTGAGGTCGTTTGATTATGAACAGTTCAGGAATTTCAAAGTCCACGTGATGGCCAGAGACAACGGTTCTCCTCCTCTCAGCAGCAACGTGACCGTGAGTGTGTTCATCTCAGATGTGAATGACAACTCTCCTCAGATCCTGTATCCCTCCCCGGAGGGCAACTCCTTCATGACCGAGCTGGTCCCCAAAGCTGCACACGGAGGCTCTCTGGTGTCCAAAGTGATCGCGGTGGACGCGGACTCCGGACAGAACGCCTGGCTGTCCTATCATATTGTCAAATCCACTGATCCGGGACTTTTTACCATTGGTGTCCACAGCGGAGAGATCAGGACACAGCGGGACATTTCTGAATCTGACAGCATGAAACAGAACCTTGTAGTGGCAGTGAAAGATAACGGACAGCCCTCTCTGTCTGCCACCTGTTCCATGTATTTACTTATTTCTGATAACTTGGCTGAGGTGCCAGAACTGAAGGATCTGTCTTATAATGAGAGCAATTCCAAACTGACCTCTTATCTGATCATCGCACTGGTGTCTGTGTCCACGTTTTTCCTGACTTTTATCATCATCATCCTGGGCTTCAGGTTTTGTCGCAGGAGAAAGCCCAGACTGTTGTTTGATGGAGCAGTTGCCATCCCCAGCGGTTATCTCCCTCCTAATTACGCAGATGTTGATGGCACAGGAACTTTACGCAGCACTTATAATTATGACGCGTACCTGACCACAGGTTCTAGAACCAGTGACTTTAAGTTTGTGACATCGTACAATGACAACACGCTGCCTGCTGACCAGACTCTGAAGAAAAGTCCATCAGAGTTTGGTGATGTATTCGGCGACTGCAATCCTTCACCAGAGGTAGGAACAGGCGTTTTACATTCATTTTCTGTCTTCCTCACAGTCTTGCAGCGATGCAGAAAGTACTTTTATGAACACAATCAATCTATTTTTCTTGCGCTTTTTAAAATATTTATTTTAAGTAACATATCACATGCCAGAGTAAACAAAAATTCCTTGGGTAAGTTCCGTTAGCAGTTTGGGCACGCTTCACTGTGTCTTTCACGTGTTCTAAATGTGCGTGATGTGATAGTTCATTACTAATTAATTATATACTTTATTATTTTAATTCTCTTCAGTAAAACTGTTTAGCTTATTGCGTTTTCTCTGGTTTAAACTTTTGAGCACTATATCCGCTTCTTCATCCTGTCTCTGACCTTGTTGCTGAACAAACTGAACTGGCTGCGCGTGGTATTAATATTCAGGAAAAACTTTCTGGATTTTTAGATTTGTTTTCCATTTTGAAAACACTTTAGATTACAGTGAAGTTATTTTCACCAACACATATGTGCCTCATTTATTGTGTTGCAGTTTGTCTTTTAAATAAATTACCTTTTATTATTAGGAAAACAGATCATATCATTGGAGTGACTAAAGTAAAATGGTTATCGGCGGCCTAGTGTTTAAGCGTCTGTAACTGAAGTATTACATGTCTATTTTGTTTTCTACGCCGTTAACCGCGCTTTTCTGAATGTTTATAATTGTCTGTTACTATTTAAGATCCCTCAGGAATCATAATGTAAACATCTCCTTTACCGTTTTATACGGAGTGAAACATAAACACCAAAATAGCCCTCGTTTAGGTCAGTTTGAAATTTATCACTCATTTTAATTATCTGTTAGGTCATAGTCGTGGCCTTCGGTGATATCGGTTAAACATTTTTTTTAAACTTGTCATTGGAAATTTATTGGAACTTTTTTGGGGGGGAGAAAGGGAAAGAAAAATTGTTGCAAGACATAGAGAGAGAAAGTGTTAAAGAAGGTTGGAGAGTTTTTGACTTCGATGTGATTTTGAAATGCCTTACATTAAAACTAGAGGAAATGATCTGCTGAAAATGTTGTATCGCACGTCAAAGTTTTCTATGATTATCGCATTCTTTAGAAGGACCACCTTAGAGAGACATTATTTTCAAAACCTTGTAACACATGATATGAGCATCGCCGTTGAATTAAACATATAGCACAAAATAAATAAATAAATAAATAAATAAATAAATAAATAACAAAGAAAAATAAAAAATAGCGCATTATTACACTTTCTTACGATTTTATTAAAGTTTACTTTTGAACAACCACTTTGTCAAAAAAAAAACAAACACCAACAACAAAAACAACACCAACAACAAAAACAACAACAGAAAAGGCATTTAAAAATACTTTCTGATATTATTATATATCCTTTGCACTCACGGTGTCACTATACACCAGCTATGGACTTAGTGTTGAACCCATGTTGCACACCACCCATCAGAACGAGCACACTGCTTTATCTAGTCATCAACAGCATCGACAGTTGCTTGAAAGGCTCATATACTGATCTAGGGACGTATTTCTTAAGGGTTCAAATAGCGTGTTTTAAACTGTTTAGTGCTTTCTCAGGATGATGCAGAGCCGAAGTCTTTGTCAAAGCCTCAGTTTTGTGTTTCTCTTTGTTATGGCGCAATACGCAAACGGAGATCTGAGCTATTCCGTACAAGAGGAGCTGAAACGCGGATCTGTTATTGGAAATATCGCTAAAGATCTCGGGCTGGATCTTGGTCGACTGTCTGCTCGAAAACCTCGTGTTGACTTGGAAGGAAGCGAAAGACAGTATTGTGGAATAAACCAGAGAAGCGGAGATTTATTCGTTGCGGAGAGAATAGACCGAGAGGAGCACTGTGGAGAAAGGCCTTCGTGTGTTCTCAAATTCGACTTGCTGTTAGAGAATCCGTTGGAGCTGCACCGGTTGTCCCTGCAGGTGCAGGACATAAACGACAATGCGCCAATCTTTCCGAAAGATATTATAAAGCTGGAAATTAGAGAATCAGCGGACAAAGGAGCCAGGTATCGCATTAATAGAGCACATGACGCAGATGTAGGTCAAAATTCCGTTCAAAGCTACATTTTACAAGAAAACGCTCACTTTGTGTTCAGCATTCAGACGACAAGTTCTGGCAGTAAATACGGTGAGCTGGTTTTAGATACGGAGTTAGACCGAGAAGAGAAGCAGGAAATGAAATTACTGCTCACAGCCATGGATGGTGGCTCCCCTCGGAAATCAGGGACAGTGGTCATACACGTAATTGTTCTTGATGCTAATGATAACGCCCCCGTGTTCACAGAGGCCGTATATAGAGCCAGTATACCGGAAAACTCACCACTGAAAACCCCAGTTATCAGAGTAAACGCATCAGATGCAGATGAGGGAGTTAATGGAGAGGTTACTTATGAATTTAGTCGACCTTCTGATAAATTAGAAAAGCTTTTTTCACTTGATCCCAAAACTGGAGAAATTCTTGTTACAGGTGATATCGATTATGAAGAGGGGTCGAAATACGAATTGCCTGTTGAAGCAAAAGACGGTTATGGCCTGTCTTCAGAAGCAAAAGTTATTATTGATATAACTGATGTGAACGACAATGCACCATTTATAAATCTGAAATCATTGTCTAACCCCATACCTGAGAACGCCCCACCTGGTACAGAGGTGGGCATCATTAACGTGCAGGACAGAGACTCTGAGAATAACCGACAGGTCCGCTGCTCCATCCAGCAGGGTGTCCCCTTTAAGTTGGTTCCTTCTATTAAAAACTATTATTCTCTGGTGACCACAGGACAACTGGACCGCGAACTAGTGTCCGATTACAACATTACAATCACTGCCACTGACGAGGGCTCCCCACCTCTGTCGTCGACTAAAAGTGTTCAGTTATCTGTAGCTGACATCAACGACAACCCACCTGTGTTTGAGGAACAGTCGTACAGCGCATATGTGAGTGAGAATAACAAACCGGGCTCCACGTTATGTTCCGTTAGTGCTCGAGACCCCGACTGGAGACAGAACGGTACAGTGGTTTATTCTCTGTTAGCTGGTGAGGTGAACGGTGCCCCGGTGTCCTCTTATCTGTCTGTGAACGGAGACACGGGTGTGATCCACGCTGTGAGGTCGTTTGATTACGAACAGTTCAGGAGTTTTAAAGTCCACGTGATGGCCAGAGACAACGGTTCTCCTCCTCTAAGCAGCAACGTGACCGTGAGTGTGTTCATCTCAGATGTGAATGACAACTCTCCTCAGATCCTGTACCCCTCCCCGGAGGGCAATTCCTTCATGACCGAGCTGGTCCCCAAAGCTGCACACGGAGGCTCTCTGGTGTCCAAAGTGATCGCGGTGGACGCGGACTCCGGACAGAACGCCTGGCTGTCCTATCAAATAGTCAAATCTACTGATTCGGGACTTTTTACTATTGGTGTCCACAGCGGAGAGATCAGGACACAGCGGGACATTTCTGAATCTGACCGCATGAAACAGAACCTTGTAGTGGCAGTGAAAGATAACGGACAGCCCTCTCTGTCTGCCACCTGTTCCATGTATTTACTTATTTCTGATAACTTGGCTGAGGTGCCAGAACTGAAGGATCTGTCTTATAATGAGAGCAATTCCAAACTGACCTCTTATCTGATCATCGCGCTGGTGTCTGTGTCCACGTTTTTTCTGACTTTCATCATCATCATTCTGGGTTTGAGGTTTTGTCGCAGGAGAAAGCCCAGACTGTTGTTTGATGGAGCAGTTGCCATCCCCAGCGGTTATCTCCCTCCTAATTACGCAGATGTTGATGGCACAGGAACTTTACGCAGCACTTACAATTATGACGCGTACCTAACCACAGGTTCAAGAACCAGTGATTTTAAGTTTGTGACATCATACAATGACAACACGCTGCCTGCTGACCAGACTCTGAAGAAAAGTCCATCAGACTTTGCTGATGTATTCGGGGACTGCGATACTGCCACTGAGGTATGATGCATAATTATTCCCTTCACATTAGTTCCAATGAGACAGCCACGCTTCTCTCAATCTTGTTATTTGCCATTCAGGTTTTATTTTGGTGTTTACTTTGAGACGTTCGAGGACTGTTCGTTGAAAATTCGCTTTGCTGACTCAAGGTTTCCGATTTTCTTACACATTTCAGACTTTTTGTTCACTTATTTGATAGTGTTCACGCGGAAGAAATTCATGGTGTTTATGTTATTTTAAAATTAATTTCTGCTGCCATACAGTTTAAGTTTGACTAGAGAATGTCTTTTGCGTCTCTCTTACTCTATCCATGGTGCTGAAGTTTTTGGTTTGTTTGTTTGATATTAGTAGACATTGAGCATAGCTGATTGTTATACATAAGTCTTTGTGCATCTTCAACAAGAAGACTGAATGTCTTTGTTTGCTTCGGTGTAGTTTGGCTTCGTTTATCTGTGATTTTGTTAAAGAAATTGCCTCCCTCCAGTGAGTCTGTTTCTTTTAATAGGTGCCAGTTGTACATTGCATGATGATTTCCTAATTATTTATTTTCTTCGCGCATGTCGTTCCTATGTATGTTACGCGATATTTGAAATACCAGAAAGACCCTCCCCACATATATCATGCCCTTTGCGCTCTATAAATGAACGTTTCAACCAAAAGTTTTGTCTTACAGAACTTGAAAGTTTTTTTATGGTGTTAAATAACATGTTACGACCTCAAATTTCACTGACAGCCAGCCGGTACCTTAAATGAAGAAACTTCCAGCCGGCATATGAATTTCACAAATGCACTGTAATTTTTGGTTAAGTTAAACTAAACATCTTATGTGAGGCATTTGCTGTATCCACGCGTTTAATGAAATGGTATGGTCTCTTTGCTTAGACTTGATAAAGATTATTGATCAGTCTGTCTTTAATTATGTCTAGCATCAGCATTAAATCGGTTCGTAGTTTCACCACATGTAAACCTTCATCTTACAAACACAGTCTGCTGTCAGAAAAATCCGCAACAGCTTAAACATTTTATTCATCAGGACAGATTTAAGCAATCAGAGAAAATACTTTTTCCCCACACAAATGTATTACCGATGTTTCCACAGATTCCACACTCTTAAAATGTTCGCTGAACAGTAATTACTTAAAAGAAATTTGTCTTTAACTGCAGTGTTTTAGCAGAGTAAAAACTGCAGTGGTGAAAATATAAAGTCAGAATTTACAATCTAAAAAACAGAATAATTCAGGAAGTTTACTTTAAAAGGAAAATGCTTACGTTTTATTTTTGACATTTTCCACCTCTAAAACGAGAAAAGTGTTGTTTTTTTTAAATAATGTAACTGTTACAGGCTATACATGAATGTATTCAATACAGCTTTTTCTCAGTTTTACTTAATACATTTTTAAACAGGAAGGTGGAAATGTAAAACAGGAAAGTGCGCTAAGAATGAAAATAACGATCATAGTTTCATTAGTGAGAGAGAGTCATGACATCATGGAATATAGGTTTGGCACTTCATACAATATTTATAATTTAAATGCTCCAGCTTATAGTTTTTTGTGGAATGACTTGAAATATAAAATTAATTTGAAAACATGAAGCTCTTGAAGGAAACATGGTTTAGTTTGGTGTTGACCTACCCTGTATAGCAGTTGTATATAATTATCTGGCAAACTTAATTTATCTCTTTGTTCTCACAACGTTTTTGTAGATTCGACTGGCAATTTTCTCTGAACATGTCTCTGTTTGAAATTAAATCATACTGTTGTGTTGTTATACCTAGAGAAATACCCATGGGGTCAGTGTGTGCCAGCAAATGAGAGACTGCAATAATACCCCACCCTTCACTGTCTATGACTTTCAACCTCGGATCTGTAGTTGGAGTTATTTTTCGGAAAAGGTTTGGTGAATGTTTCGCGTATGGAAGGATACTGGTCATTGTAGATCTTACTTGCAAAACTGCTAGCAAAATTTGTTTTTTTCCCCGCAGTAACAATGGGATACAGCGTATTCGCGCTGCACTGCGGCCTTGCTTTTATGTCTATTGCCTTCGGGACCGTTAGTGGAGACGTGAGCTATTCTGTGTCAGAGGAGATAAAACGTGGATCTATAATTGGAAATATCGCTAAGGATCTGGGACTTGATTTCGGGAGACTGTCCGTTCGAAAGGCTCGTATAGATACAGAGGATAGCGGTGTAAAGTATTGCAGCGTAAATCTCAATACTGGCGAGTTAATTGTACAAGAAAGGATCGACCGAGAGGGGCTTTGTGCTAAAAAAGCGTCGTGTGTTCTGAAACAGGAGCTAGTGCTGGAAAATCCTCTAGAACTGCACCGCATTCATATCCACGTTCAAGATATCAACGATAACTCACCACAGTTTAAAGAGGAATCACTTAAGATTGAAATACGGGAGTCAGCGGATAAAGGCGAACGTTTTCTTGTCGGCGAAGCTCACGACGCTGACATCGGAGAAAATGCTGTGCAGGGCTATTCACTTCAGCAGAATGATCATTTCAAACTAAATGTGAACACAAAGGCGAGTGGTCGTAAATACTGTGAACTAGTCTTAGAGAAAGAACTGGACAGGGAGGACAAAAAAGAGATTGTGCTGTTACTTACCGCCTTCGATGGAGGCTCTCCACAGAGATCGGGCACTGTTGTCATACACGTCACTGTACTGGATGCTAATGATAATGTACCAGTGTTTGGTCAGAATGTCTATGAAGCAAGTCTGTCTGAAAACTCTCCTCTGGAAACATTAGTAATCACAGTGAGTGCCACTGATCCAGATGAAGGTTTAAATAGCGAAATTACTTATGGATTTGATCATGTTTCAGATGAAAACAGCGATGTGTTTTCATTAAACCCCAAAACTGGAGAAGTGAGAGTGGCTGGAGCAATTGATTACGAGAAAGTATCATCATATGAAATGCAGATAAGCGCTAAAGATGGATTAGGGTTAGTTTCATATTCAACATTAAATATTGAAGTCACTGACGTTAACGACAATGCACCAGTAATACATCTTAAATCAATGTCTAACCCGATACCAGAGAACGCGTCACCTGGTACAGAGGTGGGCATCATTAACGTGCAGGACAGAGACTCTGAGAATAACCGACAGGTCCGCTGCTCCATCCAGCAGGGTGTTCCCTTTAAGTTGGTTCCTTCTATTAAAAACTATTATTCTCTGGTGACCACGGGACAACTGGACCGTGAACTAGTGTCCAATTACAACATTACAATCACTGCCACTGACGAGGGCTCTCCACCTCTGTCCTCCTCTAACAGTGTTCAGTTATCTGTAGCTGACATCAACGACAACCCACCTGTGTTTGAGGAACAGTCGTACAGCGCATATGTGAGTGAGAATAACAAACCGGGCTCCACTTTATGTTCCGTTAGTGCTCGAGACCCCGACTGGAGACAGAACGGTACAGTGGTTTATTCTCTGTTAGCTGGTGAGGTGAACGGTGCCCCGGTGTCCTCCTATCTGTCTGTGAACGGAGACACGGGTGTGATCCACGCTGTGAGGTCGTTTGATTATGAACAGTTCAGGAGTTTTAAAGTCCACGTGATGGCCAGAGACAACGGTTCTCCTCCTCTCAGCAGCAACGTGACCGTGAGTGTGTTCATCTCAGATATGAATGACAACTCTCCTCAGATCCTGTACCCCTCCCCGGAGGGCAACTCCTTCATGACCGAGCTGGTCCCCAAAGCTGCACACGGAGGCTCTCTGGTGTCCAAAGTGATCACGGTGGACGCGGACTCCGGACAGAACGCCTGGCTGTCCTATCATATAGTCAAATCCACTGATCCGGGACTTTTTACTATTGGTGTCCACAGCGGAGAGATCAGGACACAGCGGGACATTTCTGAATCTGACAGCATGAAACAGAACCTTGTAGTGGCAGTGAAAGATAACGGACAGCCCTCTCTGTCTGCCACCTGTTCCATGTATTTACTTATTTCTGATAACTTGGCTGAGGTGCCAGAACTGAAGGATCTGTCTTATAATGAGAGCAATTCCAAACTGACGTCTTATCTAATCATCGCGCTGGTGTCTGTGTCCACCTTTTTCCTGACTTTTATCATCATCATCCTGGGTTTGAGGTTTTGTCGCAGGAGAAAGCCCAGACTGTTGTTTGATGGAGCAGTCGCCATCCCCAGCGGTTATCTCCCTCCTAATTACGCAGATGTTGATGGTGCAGGGACTTTACGCAGTGCTTATAATTACGACGCGTACCTAACCACAGGTTCTAGAACCAGTGACTTTAAGTTTGTGACATCATACAATGACAACACGCTGCCTGCTGACCAGACTCTGAAGAAAAGTCCATCAGACTTTGTTGATGTGTTTGGGGACAGCGATGGTTCTCCTGAGGTAGGATCATTTCATTGTCACCAAAAAAATCTTTTCGTCGTCCCAAAAATAAACTTGAATGATTCTCCAACCTCATTTGATTTACCTTGTTGCTTTTGTTCATTAGTAACGTAAGCATCTTGCAATTTCATTATTTTTTTTCTCTGTCCTTGGTTCTGAACTGCGTTTTTGCGCTGTTCCTGGAATCGTTTTGTGTGAGTTTTAAGTCCACTTTTCTCTCTTTTTTTTTTTTTCCTAATGCATGTTTTCGAAATTTGAGAGACCACCGATTTGGTTTGTCCAAAGTTGCGTTGTTTCTGGTTTGTGTAGTAGTATAAACACCTTCTTATTTACATCATTCTTGTCTGTCCTTGGTCCTGAACTCGGCTTGACATTTTAATGCTCTTCTAAAGATAGTTTTTTGTTTTGTGCTTTCTTCTTCTCTTTACCTTTCTTTCTTTCTTTGTTTTAGAAACACTGCCACCGTTATAGCACACCTAAATACAATATTTTTAGTATTTAGGTGTGATAATAGTTTTCGCATAAATAAGGATGTCTAATTGATAATAAAGCTGTTCCTTTTACGTTTGTGTTGGCCATTAAAAATGTAATTCTTTTTTCATTTTTCTTTAATTGTTACTGAAAAGAAAAAGGTATGGACATGTCTCTATTGCTCATGTTCTAAATGAACGTGATAAAGAGCGCACATTCTATTACTCTTTGTTCTAACTGTCTTACATTTTAAATTTTTACATATTTCATTTAAAGAAATCTTCTTTCAGTCATAATTGTTCTTATGAATCCTTTACGTTAAGTTCTCAGCGTTGATAGAAATCGAACCCTTCAACGGTCTTTCAAAATTCTTGCAGCAGTGTTCATAGTCACTTTGTCGTTTTTTTTTCGTTATCTATTCGTTGTATCAATTTTAAAATGGTTACTAATCCTTCTGAAAGCGCACTGTGTGGATCACCGTTTGTTCACCCTCAGTTAATTGGACGAATACATTTGAGCCTTTTTTGACCCTCTCTATCTATTACAATGAGAATCCCAGGACTCTTCAGAAATACAAAACGATTTCACAGCAAGTCATCAAAAAGTAACGCTACGTTTTTGCACATAAAACATCACGAAGAACTTAGAATTTTGATAAAAGAGAAACTAACAGGAATAACAACAAAAAAGAAAAAAAAACGAGAGAGAAAAAGCTCTCTCCCCTTTCAACTTAAATCATAGTGCAGAGTCTGTGTCTAGGATCATTCTTTTGACTCGTCAAAGCTGTCTGGAAACAGAGAAACGGTTATTTTACCTTTTTTTTAGTTTCCATTGCAGCTGGATCATTACCTAATTTCATTATATATTTTATAACTACCTATATTTTCAGCCATTAAAAGTAATAATAAAATAGCAAAGCAACTATCTTTATATTTTTTACTCGCCCGTTCACAGTGAATGGCTCTACAGAATATCAAATTGTATTACATATTAAATTAAAAAAAAAACTTCACGTTGCCATACCTCAGTAAATACTCATGGTGTCAGTGTGCGCCAGTAAACGTGAAGACCTGATCATTCTCCACCCTTCTGTCTCAGCGAATTCAAAGCCCGGTTCTCCTTTTGTAACGCAGTTGGAAAATATCTCCTCGCGTATGACTCCAGTTTCACAGTGACTTTAAAGATTCTTTGGACATTTTTACTGTCTTGACTTTATGTTTATCTCTCATGTGCCATTTCTGATGGTAACAATGGGATACACCATATTTGCGCTGCACTGCGGCCTTGCTTTTATTTTTCTTTCTCTCCGCTTTGTCATCGGAGACATGAGCTACTCTATCCCGGAGGAGATGACACGTGGATCTATAATTGGAAATATCGCTAAGGATCTGGGACTCGATTTGGGCAGACTGTCCGCTCGAAAAGCTCGTATAGATACAGAGGATAGTGGTGTCAAGTACTGCAGCGTAAATCTCAATACTGGCGAGTTAATTGTACAAGAAAGGATCGACCGAGAGGGGCTTTGTGCGAAAAAGGCGTCGTGTGTTCTGAAACAGGAGCTAGTGCTGGAAAATCCTTTGGAATTGCACCGCATTCATATTCGCGTTCAAGACATCAACGATAACTCGCCTCAGTTTAAGGAGGAGTCACTCAACTTTGAAATACACGAACTGGCAGTCAAAGGTACAGGCTTTCCCCTAGATGAAGCTCACGATGCAGACATCGGAGAAAATGCTGTTCAGGGTTATTCACTTCAGCAAAATGATCACTTCAGATTAAACGTTAAATCCAAAGGTGGTGGGAGAAAATATGGCGAACTAGTCTTAGACAAAGAACTAGACAGGGAAGACAAAAAAGAGATTGTGCTGTTACTTACCGCCTTCGATGGAGGCTCTCCACAGAGATCAGGCACTGTGGTCATACACGTCACTGTACTGGATGCTAATGATAATGTCCCGGTGTTTAGTCAGAATGTCTATAAAGCTAGTCTCCACGAAAACTCCCCTCTGGATACTGTTGTTCTCACAGTTAGCGCCACAGATGCAGATGAAGGTGTAAATGGTGAAGTTAATTATGGGTTTGACCACGTCTCTGAAGAAAGACAAGATTTTTCTTTGGACCCTAAAACAGGAGCAGTGAGAGTGGCTGGAGCAATTGATTATGAAAAGGAATCGTCGTATGAAATCCAGATTACTGCGAAAGATGGTTTGGGATTAGCATCATATGCTACTCTGTTAATTGAGATTACGGATGTAAATGATAATGCACCAGTTATAAATCTGAAATCACTATCTAACCCCATACCTGAGAACGTGCCACGTGGTACAGAGGTGGGCATCATTAACGTGCAGGACAGAGACTCTGAGAATAACCGACAGGTCCGCTGCTCCATCCAGCAGGGTGTTCCCTTTAAGTTGGTTCCTTCTATTAAAAACTATTATTCTCTGGTGACCACAGGACAGCTGGACCGCGAACTAGTGTCTGATTACAACATTACAATCACTGCCACCGACGAGGGCTCTCCACCTCTGTCGTCGACTAAAAGTGTTCAGTTATCTGTAGCAGATATCAACGACAACTCACCTGTGTTTGATGAGCAGTCGTACAGCGCATATGTGAGTGAGAATAACAAACCGGGCTCCACGTTATGTTCCGTTAGTGCTCGAGACCCCGACTGGAGACAGAACGGTACAGTGGTTTATTCTCTGTTAGCTGGTGAGGTGAACGGTGCCCCGGTGTCCTCCTATCTGTCTGTGAACGGAGACACGGGTGTGATCCACGCTGTGAGGTCGTTTGATTATGAACAGTTTAGGAGTTTTAAAGTCCACGTGGTGGCCAGAGACAATGGTTCTCCTCCCCTCAGCAGCAACGTGACCGTGAGTGTGTTCATCTCAGATGTGAATGACAACTCTCCTCAGATCCTCTACCCCTCCCCAGAGGGCAATTCCTTCATGACCGAGCTGGTCCCCAAAGCTGCACACGGAGGCTCTCTGGTGTCCAAAGTGATCGCGGTGGACGCGGACTCCGGACAGAACGCCTGGCTGTCCTATCAAATAGTCAAATCCACTGATCCGGGACTTTTTACTATTGGTGTCCACAGCGGAGAGATCAGGACACTGCGGGACATTTCTGAATCTGACAGCATGAAACAGAACCTTGTAGTGGCAGTGAAAGATAACGGACAGCCCTCTCTGTCTGCCACCTGTTCCATGTATTTACTTATTTCTGATAACTTGGCTGAGGTGCCAGAACTGAAGGATCTGTCTTATAATGAGAGCAATTCCAAACTGACCTCTTATCTGATCATAGCGCTGGTTTCTGTGTCCACCTTTTTCCTGACTTTTATCATCATCATCCTGGGTTTGAGGTTTTGTCGCAGGAGAAAGCCCAGACTGTTATTTGACGGAGCAGTCGCCATCCCCAGCGGTTATCTCCCTCCTAATTACGCAGATGTTGATGGCACAGGAACTTTACGCAGCGCTTACAATTATGATGCGTACCTGACCACAGGTTCTAGAACCAGTGACTTTAAGTTTGTGACATCATACAATGACAACACGCTGCCTGCTGACCAGACTCTGAAGAAAAGTCCATCAGACTTTGCTGATGTGTTTGGAGATAGTGATAGGACTCCTGAGGTAGGAGGATACCCTTTGTCCTATTTTCATTATTTTTCTTCTCTCACTTGTTTTAAGTTTTTGTTGATGGATATTTAAATAAGCCAACTTTCTTTCCTAACAATAACAGTGTTAATGTACAAAAAACTACAATCCTTTATTTTGGTTCTACTTTCATTGTTATTTAGCCTGTGTGTTTCATATTGTCTCTGTCTTTCTTTGTTGCATTCTCCCTCACAGATGTGTCCTTCCCTGTGGTACAATTTTGTAGAAGAGTAACATTTTCAGTTAACATTTTCATGTTTTGCTTTATTTTGGTGTTTTGGTCGAAGCACAGCCATAAAGCTGGTTTTTAGCATTTTTGGTCCAACTCCTCCTTCCCACAAAACCTACCTTGAGATAAAATTTCATCATATTGCATTATATCTATAGGCTTGACTTCTGTCTTGGTATTCATTTTCCTGGTAGTCCAGCAGTTTTTTACTGATCAAGTGTGTTTGGACTTCCACAGGTATTATTTTTTATCTAATTAGAGACTTTAAGGTTATGTGGTTGAAACATTAAGTTCTATATAAGTTTTTTTCTCATATAGATGATGGAATTTATTATTTTAATACCTTTGGCCTACATAAAAGTTGACAAGTTGACAGTCACTTTTTAAAGTTTGACATGTTTTCATATTGTTTTCAGTTTGAGCAGTAAAATGATAAAGACAATCACTTAGAAGAATAAAGATTAGAATCACATGTTTAGGAAAAAAACAAATTCAACAGGTCCGAAGACTTGACAGAAAGAAAGGCTTCTCTAATAACAATATAAACTAGTGATTAATAGGCTTAGTAACACCATACAATGCAACTCAGTGTAAGTAATCAGCCTCACTATACTGCTAAAATTGTTAATACATTCTCCTCAATAGTCCTTGATCATTGTTGAATAGAAAATATTATCATTGGCCATGTTTACAAAAGTATATTATTTCTCATAGAGGACACAGTTAATAATCATTCTATTTACTTATTTTATAGAACCATAATCCTGAGAATTATGTTTTGTTTTGTTTGTGTAGCACATTGTTATATACAGCATGGTCCAAAAGATGGATGCATACACCTTCTTTTTTGTTAGGAAAAGTTGGTCTTTTAGTGGTCTTTCAAAGCTTTGGTGTTGACAAAAATAGTTATTAACATTTCTCTTGAGAGTGGCTTAATATTTCTCCTTTGTCGGCGTGAAGTTGGTTCATCACAGGTGTCCTACCCCAGAGTAGGCACTCCCACAGAGTTTATATTATTCTCACTCATATTGTACTGTATTGCATTATCATTTTCTCTCCTATTGTGATACTTACACACTCTTCTTTTCCTGAAAGAAATATCACACTTAAATTAACTTAAAAATAGGACTTTTGCCAGTTGCCCAATACAAAATATATTTATGTTTGAAACAGACCCAAACTGTGTATCCTTGTCTTGCACTTGCTCTCTCTCTCTCTCTCTGACTGTACGCTTGTGTTTTACTTAGCAATTCTGCATCTGATGAAGTTTCTTTTCTGTCTCTCAGCTGAGTGTAATAAGCTTCTGATGATACGGTCAGTTTAGTGATCAGGCTTCATATGCAACTTGTTAACATCTAGTTCAAAGTGGTTTTGAGTGTAGTTAACTGTTCTAGAAAAACATTCAGCCTAGCAACAATTCAGTGCAGTTAAATGCCCACTTTGTTTTAGAATTTCAGTCTGACTTGTGACACTTTTACTCAGTTCTGATATTACCTCAAAATCACAGTACTAATAAGTAAATTCTGGCCTAATGTAAATTTGAAGTAACATCACATTTATGAGATTAGCAAAGGCTGCAGGGAATTTGTTAGTTTATTTTAAAAAGTCCAGATGACTCAGTAAAATCCACATAAATTTCACCTTAATGCATGCAATAGTAGCTGGGATACAACTGAAAGAAATCTGACTTCCAACAGAAAAATTTACTGAATAATTGCTTAGTTGCTAACACAAAACTAGTTTATTATGAAAGGATACTAAATTTCAGACTGCATCCTCAGTCTTGATTCAGTTATTTAAAACAAACAAACAAAAAAACATTAATGTTCTTTTGTCTGAGAAGAAAAGAAACAGGTGCATCAGCCAGTTTCCTTTTCAATGTACTTTTTTTTAAATAGGTTTTTTTAAGCAGTCATAAAAATTCAGTTTGATGTTAGTATACTGAACTTGGATAATATGGGTTTTTTAATCTTTCTGTCTTGATTTTTCATGTCATTTCCAATTTTATTTTATTTTTTCTGTGCTTTGTGTCCTATGGGACATTAACAACGTTAACCTTGGTCATAATTTAAATAGGTAAACTCAATGCGTGTCATTACGTTGGAACCAGCAACATTGATTTTTTGTTAATACACAATTAGGCTGATTTCCGAAAGGCTACAAAGAGGGGGAACCCACAGTTTGTTGTTCAGTCGTAAACATATAGTGATATCAGTATTTCTAGGCCCTACAGACATAGATTTATGCCATATGCCATTACGTAATAATATAGTCACTAAACGTCTTCTGTCGTTATTACATACCTCCACAGTATTAAAATAAAACACTCCGATCTTGCAGCATCTATTGAGTGCATTTAGGCATTTAACTTGGATAAGCCTGGGTCAGTGTCATTTTTGAACTCACGGTGTCGCTATACACCAGCTCTAAAAGACTGAATTCCTCTTTTCTTTGTGGACTTTCTGTCTTGCACGCCCGCTGCCTGCTCTAGGTTTAGCCCGAGACGCGCTGAATTGCAGTTCCTATTTCTGTCATAGTTGTGTGCTATCTTTGCTGCGTTATTGCTTTAACATATTAGAGGCGTATCTTTGAAGATGGAATTGAATTTTATCGTGTTTCAGGCTTGGAACATTTGTTTCCTCCTTCAGCTGCATGTTGCTCATGGAGACATGAGCTATTCTTTCCCAGAGGAAATGAAACGAGGATCCGTTATTGGAAATATAGCCAAAGACCTCGGGATGGAAACGGGCGCGCTGTCCAGCAGGAGAGCCCGCATCGACGCCGACGGAACCGACAAACGTTACTGTGACATAAACAAGAGTAACGGAGAGCTGATTGCTGCAGACAGGATTGACCGCGAGGGGCTTTGTGGAGAAAAGGCTTCGTGCATCCTAAAACACGAGCTTGTGCTCGAGAATCCGCTCGAGCTTCATCGTATCAGCCTTCACATTCAAGATATCAATGACAACGCACCACAATTCAATGAAGAACGGATTAATATAGAAATTCGAGAATCCGCTGTGAGAGGAGCTCGTTTTGTGATAGAAGAAGCACACGATGCGGATGTGGGGCAAAATTCAGTGCAGCAGTACAACCTTAAAAAGAATGAAAATTTTATTTTGTCTGTAAATGGAAACACAATAGAGCTCGTTCTTGAAAAAGAGCTTGATCGTGAAAAACAACAGGAAATGAATTTAATTCTCACAGCTTTAGATGGTGGATCTCCTCAGAGATCAGGTACATTAGTAATACACGTCACTGTGTTGGATGCTAATGATAACGCCCCAGTGTTCAGCCAAGCCGTTTATAAAGCCAGCCTGCCTGAAAACTCTCATTTAGACACTGTAGTGATTACAGTAAGCGCAAGTGATGCAGATGAGGGAGTTAATGGAGATGTGACGTATGACTTTGGACATGTTACTGAAGAAGTGAAGAAGATATTTAGCATTGATCGTAAAGTAGGTGACATAAGAGTAATTGGTGTTGTTGACTATGAAACTACTACATCATTTGAAATACGCGTTAAAGCAAAAGATGGGCTAGGCCTGTTATCCTACGCTAAAGTAATGATTTCTATCACTGATGTGAATGACAACGCCCCTGTAGTTAATCTGAAATCACTGACCAATCCGATACCAGAGAACACCCCACCTGGTACAGAGGTGGGCATCATTAACGTGCAGGACAGAGACTCCGAAACTAATGGACAGGTCCGCTGCTCCATCCAGCAGGGTGTTCCCTTTAAGTTGGTTCCTTCTATTAAAAACTATTATTCTCTGGTCACGACAGGACAGCTGGACCGTGAACTAGTGTCCAATTACAACATTACAATCACTGCCACTGACGAGGGCTCTCCACCTCTGTCCTCTTCTAAAAGTGTTCAGTTATCTGTAGCTGACATCAACGACAACCCACCTGTGTTTGAGGAGCAGTCGTACAGCGCATATGTGAGTGAGAATAACAAACCGGGCTCCACTTTATGTTCCGTTAGTGCTCGAGACCCCGACTGGAGACAGAACGGTACAGTGGTTTATTCTCTGTTAGCTGGTGAGGTGAACGGTGCCCCGGTGTCCTCGTATCTGTCTGTGAACGGAGACACGGGTGTGATCCATGCTGTGAGGTCGTTTGATTACGAACAGTTCAGGAGTTTTAAAGTCCACGTGATGGCCAGAGACAACGGCTCTCCTCCTCTAAGCAGCAACGTGACCGTGAGTGTGTTCATCTCAGATGTGAATGACAACTCTCCTCAGATCCTGTACCCCTCCCCAGAGGGCAACTCCTTCATGACCGAACTGGTCCCCAAAGCTGCACACGGAGGCTCTTTGGTGTCCAAAGTGATCGCGGTGGACGCGGACTCCGGACAGAACGCTTGGCTGTCCTATCAAATAGTCAAATCCACTGATCCGGGACTTTTTACTATTGGTGTCCACAGCGGAGAGATCAGGACACAGCGGGACATTTCTGAATCTGACAGCATGAAACAGAACCTTGTAGTGGCAGTGAAAGATAACGGACAGCCCTCTCTGTCTGCCACCTGTTCCATGTATTTACTTATTTCTGATAACTTGGCTGAGGTACCAGAACTGAAGGATCTGTCTTATAATGAGAGCAATTCCAAACTGACCTCTTATCTGATCATCGCGCTGGTTTCTGTGTCCACGTTTTTCCTGACTTTTATCATCATCATCCTGGGTTTGAGGTTTTGTCGCAGGAGAAAGCCCAGACTGTTATTTGATGGAGCAGTTGCCATCCCCAGCGGTTATCTCCCTCCTAATTACGCAGATGTTGATGGCACAGGAACTTTACGCAGTGCTTACAATTATGATGCGTACCTGACCACAGGATCTAGAACCAGTGACTTTAAGTTTGTGACATCATACAATGACAACACGCTGCCTGCTGACCAGACTCTGAAGAAAAGTCCATCAGATTTTGCTGATGTGTTTGGAGACCTGGACGGGTGCTCAGAGGTATGTCCCCTTCGCAATAAGCAAGTCATGTTTTAATCTTGTGCCAGATGAAAATCAACAATTCAGTTTTCTTCTACTTTATCATCACAAATTTGTTTCTTTAAATGCTTGGAGCGAAAACTGGTTTATTAATTCTAACATTTTCTTCTTTCCTCTAAAGTGTTTCCTAGAGGTGTAGCTGTCTTTCTCTGGTAGTGGCTAAAATATGCTTGATTTCAACATGATAAATTTCATGCTTTCATACTCATAGATTTAGTGTGATATGTTATTTGTGTGTGTTCAATTTATTGTAGTTTTGCAAGCTCATATGATGTATGTTCATCAACACAATAGATATTTCTGCATCGTGCTTGCGGTGGTTTTTTTGTCTGTATATGTTATTTGTTGTTTGTTTTTGTTTTTTTAACTAATCGATTACTTTTATCCTCTATCTGAACCTGTGAGAGCAACTTTTACTCTTAGGAAGATATAGTTGTATAATGTTATCAAACTTTCATCTTATTTTTCCCCTACTGCCATTTATTAAATTACACATTGTGAATACACCACGTTCCAAATTATTATGCAAATTGTGTTTAAGTGTCATAAAAATTAAATAAGTTGATTTTCAATTAAACCCATGGATGGAATTGTGTCTCAGGGCTCTTTGGTTGATTGAAATCATTCTCGGACACCTATGATCATTAGTTTGCCTGGTGAGCCCAAATGAAGGAAAAACTACTAAAGAAGGATGTTCCACATTATTAAGCACACCACGATTTTCAAGCAATATAGGAAGGAAAAATGATCTCTCTGTTGCTGAAAAGCATGAAATAGTTGAATGCCTTGGACACATAACGAAAACCTTAGATATTTCACAAAACTTAAGCGTGATCACCATAATGTGGGTGAGTCAGAGCACACATGGGTTCGTGCAGATAAAGGCACAATAAGGAAGGTTTCAGCCAGACAAATACATCAGATTAAGAGAGCAGCTGCTAAAAGGCCATTACAAAGCAGCAAACACATATTTGAAGCTGCTGGTGCCGCTGGAGCCCTGCGAACATCAAGGTGTAGTATCCTCCAGAGACTTGCAATTGTCCATAAACCTTATATTTGGCCACTGCTAACCAATGCTCACAAGCAGAAATGGCTGCACTGAGCCCAGAACTACAAAAAGACTAATTTTCAAACAGTCCTGTTCACTGATGAGTGCATTGCAACCCTGGATGATCCAGATGGATGCAGTGGTGGATGGTTGGTTGCAACGTCAGCAAGGACGTGTTGGAGTTTCTGACTGACCACTCTCTTCCATGGTAGAAAGAGAAGAACTGTGCCTTCTGCAACAAAACCATCTTCATGCAAGACAATGCACCATCTTATGCTACAAGTAACACCTCTGCATAATTGGCTGCTCAAACAAAAAAAAATGAGGGTGGGAGGCAGTTCACATCCAAACAGCAGCTCTGCGAGGCTTTTCTGACATCCTGCAAAGACATTCAAGTAGAAACTTTCCAAAAACTCAAGTTCCATGGATGCAAGAATTGTAAAACTGCTATCAAATAAGGGGTCCTATGTTAATATATAACTTGACCTGTTAAGGATTTTTTTGTTACGTTCCCCTGGGGGGGGGGGGGGTGTCTAGGCGTTAAAGGGGAAGTAACAAAAGTAACCGGGTCAGAAAAAGGATTCAAGGAGGCGAAACAGTTAAATAAAACAGTTTTATTGAAGTAATTCAACTAAAGGAAAACACAGCTCACTAGCTGGAAACCGGAAAACACAGCTCACTAGCTGGAAACCGGAAAACAAAGCTCACTAGCTGGAAACCACAAAACACAGCTCACTAGCTGGAAACACCGCAAACACTCAGCTCACTAGCTGGAAACACCGCAAACACTCAGCTCACTAGCTGGAAACACCGCAAACACTCAGCTCACTAGCTGGAAACACCGCAAACACTCAGCTCACTAGCTGTACCCACACAAAATGGAACTCTGGCCCAGAGCTCACCCTGCTCTGGGCTTAAATACCCTTAATTGCTGATGGGGGACAGCTGTACAGGAGGGAAGGTGGCACGTCAGGCAGAGGAGGTAGTAGGACACGCCCACACAGGCACCTTCAGGAGAGAGAGGCCCTGCTAGGGCTGTAACATTTTTGATTGAAATAGCTTTTGATTTCAGTAAAATGTATCTACTAATGCTGCAAATTCAACAAATGACCATTTTCAATTCTCTACAACCTATAAAATGTTTTGAAAATCTGTGTGCATAATAATTTGGAACAGTCCATTTTAAGTTTTTTATTTTTGAAAAACATACTGTTTTCATTGGCAGTTTTGTTGAGTAACATTTGAATTATACTCTAATGGCTGATGACTCGAAAATTATGCTGACTGTCATTTGAATCGACTATTTAGGAAAATCAGAGAAAAATATCATTTGCATAATAATTTGGATATATATATGCCCAGTGCTTTAGCTGTGTTGTTACTGATATTTTATCAGTAGTTCTACTCCTCTGGTTTGTTGATACACAGAAGGTCAGATGCTGCAGAATTTTACAGTTGGTCTTTTCAAGTAGTGTATATTTGTCAGCTACATGTCATACTGTAAGTTTATCTCAATGCTAAAGCACATATTTATCTTTAGCACAATATTATCAGTGTAGTAATAAAGACAGTGATGGGAATAAAGGCGATACAAGTAACAGCGTTATTACCGGCTTTACTTTTTTCAGTAATGAGTCTAACTAATTACTATTTCTATCGTTACAACGCCGTTACCGTTACTAACAAGAACATGCGGTGCAGTCACGTTACTATTTTTCAACAAACACGGTTGAATCTGTCTTCAGCCTTATATCAGTTGCACGGAAGTAGCTGTCTACATAAGTAATCTGGGCGCTACAGCTTTAAGCAGCCCCGTGCGCTCCCGCGGGTGGCAATCACTTTCTGGCACAACACCTGGAGCTAAGGGGGTAAAACAATCGCATTAGTGCTGCTGTTTGACTGAGGAAGAATAAAATAGTCATGGTAAGCAGGTCACATGACTACTTAAAGATGACAAAGCAACAAGGTGATATATACCAGTTTTTAAATTGTGTTGATAGGCCACATAAAACCGGAGTCATGATAAAAAATATATACGCAGTGTTTTTTCCTGTATAGTTTCGTCACGTTTACTGTCTAAGGATGGCGCTAGCAAGCACTCTCTGCTTAAGACCTAAAAAAATTAAAAAGACCGTTGGTGTTGGTGGAAAATTGCACCATGTCGACCAATCAAAAATGATATGGCAACATGACATTTGGTTGTTTAGGAAGAGGGGGAAGTTTTAGGAGTGACAGCGAGACAGAGCGAGAGAAAAAGAAAGACAGCAGAAAAAGAGAGAGAGCGAGTTTTGAGATGTGAGAGATTTGTGACGTTTAGCGTGTTTAAAGTATGTAGTCAATGTGTTGTCTTGTGTAGTTCATGTGTAGTGTTGTGGATAGTTTTGTGTTGTGTGTCAGAACAATGAGGCGACTGCTGTCTCCACGTAGAAAACACGAGTGATACACCTCCTGCTGTCAGACCTGCAGGTATCAGGCTGTGATGTTCTCCTTTATAGTGGACAGAAATTATTGGAGTGACACAAATAATTTGTGTGGCGTCTTAATGAATACAGAACACCTGATTGTTATGTAGTTTGAAATGGTTATAACAAAGGGTAAAAGGTAAATGGCTGCAAATAACTTTGTTGTTTGCAAAACTTGTGCTTATGATTTTAAAATTAACAATTTATATTTGCATTTAAAGTTGTGAAATATGATTCATTAAACATGTTTGTGGTTGTTACCGTAAAAATATAACTTTTTCTACTTGGATTTTATGTTTTTGTCTGATTTTAGATCAATTGTGTTAATACAGTATTTCAAAATGAAAACATAACTGTAAATTCAAACACGTGAGTTTGTGCCGAAAAGAATGAAACCAAACACGGCAAAGTAAATAGTTTTTAAAGGTGAAATGTAGATGGAAAATCAAAAGTAGTTAAAAATGGCGTATTTACCCTGGACCCCAGAGGATTAAACATTTTTTTTCAAGTAACGCAATAGTTACTTTTCAAGTAATTAATTACTTTTAGAATCTTGTAACTCAGTTACTAACTCAGTTACTTTTTTGAAGAAGTAACTAGTAACTATAATTAATTACATTTTCAAAGTAACTTGCTCAACACTGAATAAAGATCTTTGCCCATGCTTGCTATCATGTCACATTTTCAGTATGAGTCTTATGTCCCAACCTGGATTTGTTCCTATGTCTGCCTTATCTAAAATAGGAGATGCACAAAAAGCATCTATAAAAGCTCACTTCTACATTTATTTCATACTTCTCATACCTGTGATGTTTTCCTACCACATGTCAGACAGTAATTTTGTGAAATTTTGTAATCTGATGGCTGCATTATATATTCTTAGCACTGGACAAAAGTAGCTGTCAAATGATGAAATGCATTTCATCTTAATTGCAAGCAATAGCAATTTACATTATAATTACATTTTTTTTCACACTAAGGAAGTGAAAACATGTATACCATTATTGCCCAGTGGGGAGGGGGGGGGGGGGTACTGTCTGTCTGTAGGTATTTATATTTAAACACATTCCATCACACTTGACTAGTAGGACTGTTTCTTTAACAGCTTTGTCTTTGATCTTAATTTTAAAATACGTGAAAGTTGATTTCTAATTCATGTGACTGATGAGTTGTAAAATGAGGCAGTGTGTAGTTTAACTGGAGCTCTTGAGTTTGCACTGTCTCAACTGAGATTTCTTTAGCGACTCTGGTGACCGCATGGCACACTTGTTAATTTTTAAAAAAAGCAACAAATGAAACCATAGATCATTGGACTGTAAATTTAGGTGTAATTCTGAAATCCAAATGCGACTCCTGCTTACTGGATAACAGGATTTAATCCCAAAAATATCAACATAGCAATACTAAACATAAGAGCAAAAACATACTGAAAGCACATAAACATTGCCCTGCACCAGCTTTATACACGTAGCTACATTTGAAACTTTGGGTTGAGAGGGTCTAGTATGAAAATAGTTATGCAGAGCAGCAGATTAGCAGTATCTACTGGATGGAGACAAAAAGCATAAAACAGTCACCTGGAGTACAGTAACTGACTCAGTGTAACTAAACAACCTGCATGTGTCTGTGGTGATGAGAACAAGGCAGTGATCACTATGTGAAGAACAGTTCCAGGCACACAGCCAAGTCTGAATCCTCTTAGTAGAAACAACAACAACATACAATTAAAGATATCATAATTTTATGAAGAGAAATAAGCACATTTATAGTTGTCTTCTTCTTCTTTTGGTTGATTTTACAACTGTTTACTTGATTCACAATGTAAAACTCTTTTCTCCCATTGTCTCCTTTATAGTAACTGAAGTTTTGCATATTTATTCTACATAAAAATACTTTTTTTTAAAAGAAGATAAAAGTCATGCACGAAATATTAGTTGTAGTTTGCTTAGATTTAGTGTTAAGGTGTTTCCGCATAACCTAACTCACGGTGGCGCTAAACCCCAGCCCTAACAGTTTTCATTTCCTGTATTCATCGGTGTGGACGCGCATTTTTGCGCTCTTGTGTTAACATTAGGGCGACCTCCCGAGAATTGCAGTTGTCATTTGTGTTTTGGGGTTCAGGTCATTTTTTATTTTATTTTTCAGCTTCTTAATAACTCATCTATTATGATGGATTCGAAGATATTCGTGTTTCATTCGCGTGAGTTTTCTTTCCTCCTTCTTTTGTTCCATGTCGCTCATGGAGACATGAGCTATTCTTTACCAGAGGAAATGAAACGAGGATCCGTTATTGGAAATATAGCCAAAGACCTCGGGATGGAAACGGGCGCGCTGTTCAGCAGGAGAGCCCGCATCGACGCCGACGGAACCGACGAACGTTACTGTGACATAAACATGAATAACGGAGAGCTGATTGTTGCAGACAGGATTGACCGCGAGGGGCTTTGTGGAGACAAGGCTTCGTGCATCCTAAAACACGAGCTTGTGCTGGAGAATCCGCTCGAGCTTCATCGTATCAGCCTTCACATTCAAGATATCAATGACAATGCACCACAATTCAATGGAGAACGGATTAATATAGAAATTCAGGAGTCAGCTGACAGAGGAGCTCGTTTTGTGATAGAAGAAGCGCACGATGCGGATGTGGGGCAAAATTCAGTGCAGCAATACAACCTTAAAAAGAATGAAAATTTTATTTTGTCTGTAAATGGAAACACAATAGAGGTCGTTCTTGAAAAAGAGCTCGATCGTGAAAAACAACAGGAAATGAATTTAATTCTCACAGCTTTAGATGGTGGATCTCCTCAGAGATCAGGTACATTAGTAATACACGTCACCGTGTTGGATGCTAATGATAACGCCCCAGTGTTCAGCCAAGCCGTTTATAAAGCCAGCCTGCCTGAAAACTCTCATTTAGACACTGTAGTGATTACAGTAAGCGCAAGTGATGCAGATGAGGGAGTTAATGGGGATGTGACGTATGACTTTGGACATGTTACTGATGAAGTGAAGAAGATATTTAGTATTGATCGTAAAGTAGGTGACATAAGAGTAATTGGTGTTGTTGACTATGAAACTACTACATCATTTGAAATACGCGTAAAAGCAAAAGATGGGCTGGGGCTGTCATCCTACGCTAAAGTAATGATTTCTATCACTGATGTGAATGACAACGCTCCTGTAGTTAATCTGAAGTCACTGACCAATCTGATACCAGAGAACACCCCACCTGGTACAGAGGTGGGCATCATTAACATGCAGGACAGAGACTCTGAGAATAACCGACAGGTCCGCTGCTCCATCCAGCAGGGTGTCCCCTTTAAGTTGGTTCCTTCTATTAAAAACTATTATTCTCTGGTGACCACAGGACAACTGGACCGTGAACTAGTGTCCAATTACAACATTACAATCACTGCCACTGACGAGGGCTCTCCACCTCTGTCCTCTTCTAAAACTGTTCAGTTATCTGTAGCTGATATCAACGACAACCCACCAGTGTTTGAGGAACAGTCGTACAGCGCATATGTGAGTGAGAATAACAAACCGGGCTCCACTTTATGTTCCGTTACTGCTCGAGACCCCGACTGGAGACAGAACGGTACAGTGGTTTATTCTCTGTTAGCTGGTGAGGTGAACGGTGCCCCGGTGTCCTCCTATCTGTCTGTGAACGGAGATACGGGTGTGATCCACGCTGTGAGGTCGTTTGATTATGAACAGTTTAGGAGCTTCAAAGTCCATGTGATGGCCAGAGACAATGGTTCTCCTCCTCTCAGCAGCAACGTGACCGTGAGTGTGTTCATCTCAGATGTGAATGACAACTCTCCTCAGATCCTGTACCCCTCCCCAGAGGGCAACTCCTTCATGACCGAGCTGGTCCCCAAAGCTGCACACGGAGGCTCTTTGGTGTCAAAAGTGATCGCGGTGGACGCAGACTCCGGACAGAACGCCTGGCTGTCCTATCAAATAGTCAAATCCACAGATCCGGGACTTTTTACTATTGGTGTCCACAGCGGAGAGATCAGGACACAGCGGGACATTTCTGAATCTGACAGCATGAAACAGAACCTTGTAGTGGCAGTGAAAGATAACGGACAGCCCTCTCTGTCTGCCACCTGTTCCATGTATTTACTTATTTCTGATAACTTGGCTGAGGTACCAGAACTGAAGGATCTGTCTTATAATGAGAGCAATTCCAAACTGACCTCTTATCTGATCATCGCGCTGGTGTCTGTGTCCACCTTTTTCCTGACTTTTATCATCATCATCCTGGGTTTGAGGTTTTGTCGCAGGAGAAAGCCCAGACTGTTGTTTGATGGAGCAGTTGCCATCCCCAGTGGTTATCTCCCTCCTAATTACGCAGATGTTGATGGCACAGGAACTTTACGCAGTGCTTACAATTATGATGCATACCTGACCACAGGTTCAAGAACCAGTGACTTTAAGTTTGTGACATCATACAATGACAACACGCTGCCTGCTGACCAGACTCTGAAGAAAAGTCCATCAGATTTTGCTGATGTCTTTGGAGACCTGGATGGGTGCTCAGAGGTATGGCCCCTTCGCAATAAGCAAGTCATGTTTTAATCTTGTGCCAGATGAATATCAACAGTTCAGTTTTCTTCAACTTTATCATCACAAAATTCTTTTTTTAAATGCTTGGAGCAAAAGTTGGTTTATTAATTCTAACATTTTCTTCTTTCCTCTAAAGTGTTTCCTAGAGGTGTAGCTGTCTTTCTCTGGTAGTGGCTAAAATATGTTTAATTTCAACATGATACATTTCATACTTTCATACTTATAGATTTAGTGTGATATTTTATATATGTGTGTTCAATTTATTGTAGTTTTGCAAGCTCATATGACGTTTGTTCATCAACACAATAGGTATTTCTGCATCGTGCTTGCAGTGTTATTTGTCTGTACATGTTATTTGTTGTTTGTTTTGTTTTTTCACTAATCGATTACTTTTATCCTCTATCTGAAGCTGTGAGAGCAACTTTTACTCTTAGGAAGATATAGTTGTATAATGTAATCAAACTTTCATCGTATTTTTTCCGGTACTACCATTTTAATTTATTTTTTATTAAATAGCACTTTGTGAATATATGCCCAGTGCTTTAGCTGTGTTGTTACTGATATTTTGTCAGTAGTTCTACACCTCTGGTTAGTTGATACACAGAAGGTCAGATGCTGCAGAATTTTACAACTGGTCTTTTTAAGTAGTGTATATTTGTCAGCTACATTTCATACTGTAAGTTCATCTTAGTGCTAAACCACATATTTGTCTTTAGCACAATATTATCAGTGTAGTAATAAAGATCTTTGCCCATTCTCGCTGTCATGTCACATTTTAAGTATGAGACTTATGTCCCAACCTGGATTTGTTCCTATCTAAAATAGGAGATGCACAAAAAGCATCTATAAAAGCTCACTTCTACATTTATTTCATACTTCTCATACCTGTGATGTTTTCCTATCATATGTCAGACTGAGTAATTTGGTGAATTTTGTAATCTGATGGCTGCATTATATATTCTTAGCACTGGACAGAAGTAGCTGTCAAGTGATGGAATGCAATTCATCTTAATTGCAAGCAATAGCAATTTAGATTATAATTATATTTTTTCACACTAAATGAGTGCAAACATGTATTACTATCTGTTTGTAGGTATTTATATTTAAACACATTCCATCACACTTGACTAGTAGGACTGTTTCTTTAACAGCTTTGTCTTTGATCTTAATTTTAAAATACGTGAAAGTTGATTTCTAATTCATGTGACTGATGAGTTGTAAAATGAGGCAGTGTGTAGTTTAATTGGAGCTCTTGAGTTTGCACTGTCTCAACTGAGATTTCTTTAGCAACTCTGGTGACCGCATGGCACACTTGTTAATTTTTTAAAAAGCAACAAATGAAACCATAAACCATTGGACTGTAAATTTAGGTGTAATTCTGAAATCCAATTGTGACACCTACTTACTGGATAACAGGATTTAATCCCAAAAATATCAACATAGCAGTAGTAGACATAAGAGTAAAAACATACTGAAAGCACATGAACATTTTCCTGCACCAGTCTTGTAAACGCAACAGTGGTTTGGAAGCTCATGTTGTAACCGGAAGTTTGCCGGTTCGATCCCCAGCTCTGTCTGTCCTGGTCGCTGTGTCCTTGGGTAAGACACTTCACCCTACTGCCTACTGGTGTTGGCCAGAGGGGCTGATGGCACGATATGGCAAACTCGCTTCTGTCAGTCTGTCCCAGGGAAGCTGTGGATACAACTGTCGTTTGCCTCCACCAGTGTGTAAATGTGAGAGTGAATGAATAGTGGAACTGTGAAGCGCTTTGAGTGTCTAGAAAAGTGCAATATAAATGCAATTCTTTATTATACTAATTCTTTATTATAAACGTAGCTACATTTGAACCTTTGGGTTGAGAGGGTCTAGTATGAAAACAGTCATGCAGAGCAGCAAATTAGCAGTATCTACTGGATGGAGACAAAAAACATAAAACAGTCACCTGGAGTACAGTAAGTGACTCAGTGTAACTAAACAACCTGCATATGTGTGTGTGGTGATGAGAACAAGGCAGTGAAGAACAGTTCCAGGTACACAGCCAAGTCTGAATCCTCTTAGTAGAAACAACAACAACATACAATTAAAGATATCATAATTTTATGAAGAGAAAAAAGCACATTTATAGTTGTCTTACTGACTGAATGGCTTTCTTCTTCTTTTTTTGGTTGATTTTACAACTGTTTACCTGATTCACAATGTAAAATTCTTTTCTCCCATTGTCTCCTTTATAGTAACTGAGATTTTACATATTTATTCTACATAAAAATATATTTTTAAAAGAAGATAAAAATCATGCACTGAGCATTAGTTGTAGTCTACTTAGATTTAGTGTTAAGGTGTTTCCGCAAAACCTAACTCACGGTGGCGCTAGACACCGGCCCTAACAGTTTTCATTTCCTGTATTCATCGGTGTGGACGCGTATTCTTGCGCTCTTGTGTCTCAGTTAGGGCCACCTCCCGAGAATTGCAGTTGTGAGTCGTGTTTTGGGGTTCAGGTCATTTTTTTCCTTATTTTTCAGCCTCTTAATAATTCATCTCTTAGGATGGATTCGAAGATATTCGTGTTTCATTCGCGTCGGTTTTCTTTCCTCCTTCTTTTGTTCCATGTCGCTCATGGAGACATGAGCTATTCTTTCCCAGAGGAAATGAAACGAGGATCCGTTATTGGAAATATAGCCAAAGACCTCGGGATGGAAACGGGCGCGCTGTCCAGCAGGAGAGCCCGCATCGACACCGACGGAACCGACAAACGTTACTGTGACATAAACATGAATAACGGAGAGTTGATTGTTGCAGACAGGATTGACCGCGAGGGGCTTTGTGGAGAAAAGGCTTCGTGTATCCTAAAACACGAGCTTGTGCTGGGGAATCCGCTCGAGCTTCATCGTATCAGCCTTCACATTCAAGATATCAACGACAACGCACCACAATTCAATGAAGAACGGATTAATATAGAAATTCAAGAGTCGGCTGTGAGAGGAGCTCGTTTTGTGATAGAAGAAGCGCACGATGCGGATGTGGGGCAAAATTCAGTGCAGCAGTACAACCTTAAAAAGAATGAAAATTTTATTTTGTCTGTAAATGGAAACACCAGAGAGCTCGTTCTTGAAAAGGAGCTTGATCGTGAAAAACAACAGGAAATGAATTTAATTCTCACAGCTTTGGATGGAGGATCTCCTCAGAGATCAGGTACATTAGTGATACACGTAACTGTGTTGGATGCTAATGATAACGCCCCAGTGTTCAGCCAAGCCGTTTATAAAGCCAGCCTGCCTGAAAACTCTCCTCTAGACACTGTAGTGATTACAGTAAGCGCAAGTGATGCAGATGAGGGAGTTAATGGAGATGTGACGTATGACTTTGTACATCTTACAGAAGAAGTGAAGAAGATATTTAGTATTGATCGTAAAGTAGGTGACATAAGAGTAATTGGTGCTGTTGACTATGAAACTACTACATCATTTGAAATACGCGTAAAAGCAAAAGATGGGCTGGGGCTGTCATCCTACGCTAAAGTAATAATTGCTGTCACTGATGTGAATGACAATGCCCCTGTAGTTAATCTGAACTCGCTGACCAATCCGATACCAGAGAACACCCCACCTGATACAGAGGTGGGCATCATTAACGTGCAGGACAGAGACTCTGGGAATAACCGACAGGTCCGCTGCTCCATCCAGCAGGGTGTCCCCTTTAAGTTGGTTCCTTCTATTAAAAACTATTATTCTCTGGTCACCACAGGACAGCTGGACCGTGAACTAGTGTCCAATTACAACATTACAATCACTGCCACTGACGAGGGCTCTCCACCTCTGTCCTCTTCTAAAACTGTTCAGTTATCTGTAGCTGACATCAACGACAACCCACCTGTGTTTGAGGAACAGTCGTACAGCGCATATGTGAGTGAGAATAACAAACCGGGCTCCACCTTATGCTCCGTTAGTGCTCGAGACCCCGACTGGAGACAGAACGGTACAGTGGTTTATTCTCTGTTAGCTGGTGAGGTGAACGGTGCCCCGGTGTCCTCGTATCTGTCTGTGAACGGAGACACGGGTGTGATCCATGCTGTGAGGTCGTTTGATTATGAACAGTTCAGGAGTTTTAAAGTCCACGTGATAGCCAGAGACAATGGTTCTCCTCCTCTAAGCAGCAACGTGACCGTGAGTGTGTTCATCTCAGATGTGAATGACAACTCTCCTCAGATCCTGTACCCCTCCCCAGAGGGCAACTCCTTCATGACCGAGCTGGTCCCCAAAGCTGCACACGGAGGCTCTCTGGTGTCCAAAGTGATCACGGTGGATGCGGACTCCGGACAGAACGCCTGGCTGTCCTATCAAATAGTCAAATCCACTGATCCGGGACTTTTTACTATTGGTGTCCACAGCGGAGAGATCAGGACACAGCGGGACATTTCTGAATCTGACAGCATGAAACAGAACCTTGTAGTGGCAGTGAAAGATAACGGACAGCCCTCTCTGTCTGCCACCTGTTCCATGTATTTACTTATTTCTGATAACTTGGCTGAGGTGCCAGAACTGAAGGATCTGTCTTATAATGAGAGCAATTCCAAACTGACCTCTTATCTGATCATCGCGCTGGTGTCTGTGTCCACCTTTTTCCTGACCTTCATCATCATCATCCTGGGTTTGAGGTTTTGTCGTAGGAGAAAGCCCAGACTGTTGTTTGATGGAGCAGTTGCTATCCCCAGTGGTTATCTCCCTCCTAATTACGCAGATGTTGATGGCACAGGAACATTACGCAGCGCTTACAATTATGACGCGTACCTGACCACAGGATCAAGAACCAGTGACTTTAAGTTTGTGACATCATACAATGACAACACGCTGCCTGCTGACCAGACTCTGAAGAAAAGTCCATCAGACTTTGCTGATGTGTTTGGAGACCTGGATGGGTGCACAGAGGTATGAGCTGTTGGCAGTAACCCAGTTATATTTCAATCTTGTGCCCACTTCCTTCCTGAAAATCATTTTTTTGTTTGTACTTCAACTTTACACAATTGTCCTTTTGTTTGACTCGTACAAGAGGTAGTTCATTACATTTCAAGTTGTCTTAAAGTTTTCCCATTTTTATCTTCCTTTAAAGTGGCTAAAACTGGTTTAATTTCACCATGGTCATTCTTCTATACTGGGTGTGTGATCATATTTTTCATACTTTAGATTTAAGTCTTGTTTAGTGTAATTTCGCATTCTGTCCTGACATATTTTCATTCACATAAGGTATATTATTGCATCTTGCTTGGACTTTTGTTTTTATCCATCCATGTCATTTTTCAATTGTTAGTCAGTTATAACTACATTTATTGTTAATTGAAATTTGTGAAAGTGCCTTTTTTTCAGGAATATTATTCTCATATTATAATCAAAACCTCAATCTTAACCTTTAAGCTAATGTTGTTTATTAAATAATACTATTTGGGGAAAAAAATACATAAAAGGCATGGTGTGCTTTAGCTGTGTTGTTATTATTGTTTTTATGCAATTTAGTTGTGTTTTGGAGCAAAACAGGTTCAATGCTGCAGAATTTAAGTGTTGACTTAAAAACCATTACACATGTGAGCTGCATTTCATAGTGTAAGTTACTCTTATTGATTAACCACATCTTGATCTTTAACTCAACATTATTACACTAGCAGTGAACATCTTTGGCCATTCTTGCTAACGTGTCATTTCAGCATGAGATTTGTGTGCCAAACTGTATCCATCTTCAAGTCTAGCCCATCTAAAATTGTCATGGTCCTGGGTCGGTGACCCAGCGCTTTTAGTTATCATTTTCTAGTTTATGATGATGATGATTATTATTGTTTGAGTTCTGTGTGTTATATTTGGTCTGCCTTTGAGTCTGTCTCTGTCTATGGTGTCACCCCATCTGTTTGTGAATCTGTCTGTTTAGTTCAATGTCTTGCCTGGTTCCATGTGTCTGAGTTTCCTGTTTTATTGTGAAGGTTTGTGTCATATGTGAGTGTGCTCAGTTACGTTTCCCCTGTCTCGTCAGCTGTGATTTCTCCCAGGTGTGTTCCCCTTCTGTCTCTCATCCCTTGATTACTGCCGTCTGTGTATTTAAGCCCTGTGTTTCTCTGTGTCAGTGTCGCGTTGTACCCTCAACTAGCTGTGTGTTCTGCTTCTATGTTCCTAGTGTTTGGTCTCCTGCTCCAGTTTAGTGTTTCTTTCCAGTGTTTCAGTCCTTGGTTCCTCTGTTCTGACTTTTGGTTTTCTTTTGGTGAGTTTAGTTGTACGAGGTTTTTCCCAGCAATAAAGCTGCGCCTTAAGTTTCACTTCCGTGTCTGAGTTCTGCATTTTGGGTCCACCACTCCTGCTTGCCTGCCACACAGCGATTCATGACAAAAATAACATATGCCTAAAAAGCAGCTGTAACAGCTTGCTTGCACATGTTATTCATATGTATTCCACCTGCAATGTTGTGCTACTGGGATTCAGACTGAAAGTCTTTGTGACATTTGCTGTGTTGCTGTGAATCTTTTGGATGTCATTTTTCATCCTTTGATTTGGACAGACGTTTTTGTCATATGATGGAACGCAATTCATCTTACATTTGAGCACCTCAAATATGTTGTGTAATTATATTTTTAGATTCACTGATGTATCCCCTAAATGACTGAAAATGTGAATACCATTGTTTCCCACTGGTGTTTCTTCGAAAGATGATACCATCCGAATGTAGGTCTTTATATTTTTGCACATTTCATTGCACTTTATTAATAGCAATATTTTATAACAGGTGTGCACTTGGTCTTTATTTGAGTTTTTGTGACAGCTGATTTGAGTCTCACCTGCTTTCTGTGATTGTAAAAAGGAGATTTTGCTTGAGAGGAAAAATACAAAGAATATATAGCGTTAATTGCAGCTTTTCAATGTGCACCCATTGTGACTGTGCCATGGTGATCTCTGTAGTGATTGCACTGAGAGATACACTTTATAAATGACTTCTGTTTTACTTTAGCATTAATTACGAGTTCGCTGTTTTAACAGAAAAGATTCCTGCTTTGACTTTTGCTGTCCACGAAAAACTTTTTTCTTTAACTTGTGATTTTACCAGAATATTGGTCATATTGTTTATCATAACTGAGTTTGATTTTTCACAAATACAGTCTAGATGTGTGTTATTAAAAAAACTGTTACGCTTATTACAAGTAATCCAAATAACATGTCTGTTAAAGACTGATTTTAGACTAATTTTACTTTTATGATATTGTGTATGTTCTTTGGATTAACTTGATCTAAAGTGATTGCTTTTCAGTGTGTGTGTGTGTGTCAGTGCCTTGCTGCTTTGTCTGGTTGCTTATTGCATTCTGACAATAATTGCTGGATGTAAAGCATAGTTGCTTTCTTGGTCATACTCAGTGACACATTGTATGATGTATCTCTGTTGCCATTAATTGAGAGGATGTTGCTTCATCTTTTCAAAGTAGTGCAAAGTGTGGTTCAGGGCATCCTTCACTGTATGTGGTACTGCAAGGTGTTGTAATCACTTTTAATCGCCATAGTTTAAAAAAAAAAAGATATGTAGTAATAAGCAAGTGTGTCATAGTAACCTTAATACATGTTATCATAAGGATTTGTGGCAATTTTTAAAATGCATTAGAAAATACAATGTGACACATGTCTCCTCAAAGCTTTAAGGATGCCATTGATTGAAAACATACATTCAGTTTGTGTATTTAATAAACAGTTTGGCCCCTGCAGTCTCTAGGCGCAGTATGGATTCTTCTATAATTAAAGAGTAGTATGCATGATCTATTTTTTCAGACTATTTTGAGGTCATGCTTTATGCATATGCATAGAATTATATACATCATGGCATCTGTAAATGTTTTTCCTATTAGGAATTTAAAATGAATTGAAACAAGAGAGACACCGAACTGAATGTCTCTGAGTCTGTATATATTTTTTTGTAATAATTCACTGGCTTTAGTGCAACAAAGGCAAAAATGTAGAAAAGAAAAATAGTCAACTGGTATCATTTCTATAGTGTTTTAAACAGTGATTATTTTTTTTAAACACCCTAAAAGCACATAAACATGTTTCCATACTCTCTTTTGGCAAATGCCTGAGGTTGAATATTTAGGTCCAGACTGAGCAGTGTGAAAATATTAATTCAGAACAGCAGATTAGCATAACATGCTGAATGAAAACTAAAACAATCATAATAGTGTCACTTGGAATACAGTAGCTACTAAATTTATCTTAACTACCTGGCTGTGTGTAAGTGTGTTGGTGATTATAAGGTAGTGTGACTGGATGATCGCTATGTGAAGAACAGTCCACAGCACACAAAAGCGGTCTGAATCCTCTTAGTAACAATACATGAGATTACATTTTCAAAAACTTTTTGTGAAGACAAATAAGGACATTCAGAGTACTCTCACAGGCTACTTTTTTTTTTAAACAAAACTCTATCTAATGCACACTGTAGGACTCTTCTCTCAATTTGAACTTCGCGGATAAGTACATGCACAAATAAAGCAATTGAAATTTGTTGTCGTTTGCTTACACTTTCTATTTAGGTGTTTCTGCATAACCTAACTCACGGTGGCGCTAAACACCAACCCTATGAGTTTTTATTTCCTGCATTCAGCGGTGTGGACGCGCATTCTTGCGCTTTTGTGACTAAATTAGGACGGCATCCCAAGAGACCTCCCGAGAATTGCAGTTGTCATTTGTGTTGTGGGGTTCAGCTTCTTTTTTTTTCGTTATTCTTCAGGATTTTAATAACTAATCGCGTATGATGGGTTCGAAAATATTTGGGTTTCATTCGCGTCGGTTTTCTTTCCTCCTTCTTTTGTTCCATGTCGCTCATGGAGACATGAGCTATTCTTTACCAGAGGAAATGAAACGAGGATCCGTTATTGGAAATATAGCCAAAGACCTCGGGATGAAAACGGGCGCGCTGTCCAGCAGGAGAGCCCGCATCGACACCGACGGAACCGACAAACGTTACTGTGACATAAACATGAATAACGGAGAGTTGATTGTTGCAGACAGGATTGACCGCGAGGGGCTTTGTGGAGACAAGGCTTCGTGCATCCTAAAACACGAGCTTGTGCTGGGGAATCCGCTCGAGCTTCATCGTATCAGCCTTCACATTCAAGATATCAACGACAACGCACCACAATTCAATGGAGAACGGATTAATATAGAAATTCGAGAATCCGCTGACAGAGGAGCTCGTTTTGTGATAGAAGAAGCGCACGATGCGGATGTGGGGCAAAATTCAGTGCAGCAGTACAACCTTAAAAAGAATGAAAATTTTATTCTGTCTGTAAATGGAAACACAATAGAGGTCGTTCTTGAAAAGGAACTTGATCGTGAAAAACAACAGGAAATGAATTTAATTCTCACAGCTTTGGATGGTGGATCTCCTCAGAGATCAGGTACATTAATGATACACGTCACTGTGTTGGATGCTAATGATAACGCCCCAGTGTTCAGCAAAGCCGTTTATAAAGCCAGCCTGCCTGAAAACTCTCCTCTAGACACTGTAGTGATTACAGTAAGCGCAAGTGATGCAGATGAGGGAGTTAATGGAGATGTGACGTATGACTTTGGACATGTTACTGAAGAAGTGAAGAAGATATTTAGTATTGATCGTAAAGTAGGTGACATAAGAGTAATTGGTGCTGTTGACTATGAAACTACTACATCATTTGAAATACGCGTTAAAGCAAAAGATGGGCTGGGGCTGTCATCCTACGCTAAAGTAATAATTGCTGTCACTGATGTGAATGACAACGCCCCTGTAGTTAATCTGAACTCGCTGACCAATCCGATACCAGAGAACACCCCGCCTGGTACAGAGGTGGGCATCATTAACGTGCAGGACAGAGACTCTGGGAATAACCGACAGGTCCGCTGCTCCATCCAGCAAGGTGTCCCCTTTAAGTTGGTTCCTTCTATTAAAAACTATTATTCTCTGGTGACCACAGGACAACTGGACCGTGAACTAGTGTCCAATTACAACATTACAATCACTGCCACTGACGAGGGCTCTCCACCTCTGTCCTCTTCTAAAAGTGTTCAGTTATCTGTAGCTGACATCAACGACAACCCACCTGTGTTTGAGGAACAGTCGTACAACGCATATGTGAGTGAGAATAACAAACCGGGCTCCACTTTATGTTCCATTAGTGCTCGAGACCCCGACTGGAGACAGAACGGTACAGTGGTTTATTCTCTGTTAGCTGGTGAGGTGAACGGTGCCCCGGTGTCCTCCTATCTGTCTGTGAACGGAGACACGGGTGTGATCCACTCTGTGAGGTCGTTTGATTATGAACAGTTCAGGAGTTTTAAAGTCCACGTGATGGCCAGAGACAACGGTTCTCCTCCTCTCAGCAGCAACGTGACCGTGAGTGTGTTCATCTCAGATGTGAATGACAACTCTCCTCAGATCCTGTATCCCTCCCCAGAGGGCAATTCCTTCATGACCGAGCTGGTCCCCAAAGCTGCACACGGAGGCTCTCTGGTGTCAAAAGTGATCGCGGTGGACGCAGACTCCGGACAGAACGCCTGGCTGTCCTATCAAATAGTCAAATCCACAGATCCGGGACTTTTTACTATTGGTGTCCACAGCGGAGAGATCAGGACACTGCGGGACATTTCTGAATCTGACAGCATGAAACAGAACCTTGTAGTGGCAGTGAAAGATAACGGACAGCCCTCTCTGTCTGCCACCTGTTCCATGTATTTACTCATTTCTGATAACTTGGCTGAGGTGCCAGAACTGAAGGATCTGTCTTTTAATGAGAGCAATTCCAAACTGACCTCTTATCTGATCATCGCGCTGGTGTCTGTGTCCACCTTTTTCCTGACCTTCATCATCATCATCCTGGGTTTGAGGTTTTGTCGCAGGAGAAAGCCCAGACTGTTGTTTGATGGAGCAGTTGCCATCCCCAGTGGTTATCTCCCTCCTAATTACGCAGATGTTGATGGCACAGGAACTTTACGCAGCACTTACAATTACGATGCGTACCTGACCACAGGTTCTAGAACCAGTGACTTTAAGTTTGTGACATCATACAATGACGACACGCTGCCTGCTGACCAGACTCTGAAGAAAAGTCCATCAGATTTTGCTGATGTGTTTGGAGACCTGGACGGGTGCACAGAGGTATGAGTTAATATAGCAATGATTTTATCAATAGCCTTTATTTAATAAAAATAAAAATATACAAACAAAAAAGAATATAAATAGTTAACATTTAAAATAATCGTTTTAAACTCTCGCATAATTTCCTTACCCAATAGTTAAACTTAGAGAATATATTTTGTGCAAAGTGTATTTAGTATTCGGTTTCTATACACACACTTGGCCAATGTTTTTTTTCTCTGTGTAGGAAAATGTTTGAAAACTGTTGCTTTTTTCCATCTCCTTGGCGCTACGTAATTTCTTGGCTATGGTTTACTCGTATTTTTTTATGTTATGTCGTTATTTTACTTTATTTTTCAATTCATCTCATCATTATATTTTATTTTATGTTATTGTCTTTATTTTTCATTTTCTTTTATTTCTTTTCTTTTGTTTATTTTTTAATTTATTAGGCTTTCAGCTGCACAAAAAAAAAAAAAATGTTATAGAACAGTGGTGTCGAACTCCAGGTCTCGACGGCCGGTGTCCTGCAGTCCGTCCTGCAGGTTTTAGATACCACCCTGGGTCAACACACCTGAATCAAATGATTGGTTCACTACCAGACCTCTAGAGAACTTCAATACATGTTGAGGAGGCCATTTAGCCTTTTAAATCAGCTGTGATGGATCAATGACACATCTAAAATCTGCAGGTCACCGGCCCTCGAGGCCTGGAGTTTGACACCTGTGTTATAGAATAACACAAGTTAGTTACTTATGAAAATATGACTTCACAAAATGTCTTGCCCACTGACACAACACTGTTCACTAATATTAATTTAATTTAATTTAATTTAATTTAATTTAATTTAATTTAATTTAATTTAATTTAATTTAATTTAATTTAATTTAATTTAATTTAATTTAATTTACACCGACTAAACCTGTACATCGTGAAATGGCATTGTTTTAGTGTTATTTAGTTTGAGACTTCATAGCTGCATGATCCCCCTATCCAGCTACTTTTTGTGAGATTATTTTATTTTGTATATATGCCTTTGTGTTATGCCCCATGAAGCCAAATTCTCTTTTGAAATATTTTAACCCGTTATGAATCCTCATGTATCAAGCTGTCATATTTTTAACAGTGCAGAGAGGGAAAAGGCCCTTTGCCACTGCATTCCCCTCAGACTTGCCACCTTTTAATATTAGACTTCCCTGTTTATCTGAGATAAGCATGTCATAGCTACTGTTCTCTGATGTATGGATAATCACTTAGTCACAGTTCTTTTCATATGTGGATATATTATTGTTAATCTGTAGCTAGAGCTGCAGTGCCATGGATATATTTATGTGTCTGTTGCTGGATGGTGTTGCTGTTTCAGCAAGAGGAAGTAGAGTGATAGAGTGATTCATCTGTCTCTTAGTGTCATTACTTATGGAAATAAACTGGATTCTGGAGTGCTCCGTAGCAGCCACTAGAGGGATTATGTTGAACAAAGTAAAGCCAAGCATGCGAGATCATCAATAACTTCTTCTGCTTTTCATTTCATGACTTTGTGTGTGTGTGTGTGTGTGTGTGTGTGTGTGTGTGTGTGTGTGTGTGTGTGTGTGTGTGTGTGTGCGTGCGTGTGTGTGTGTGTACGTGCGTGTGTGTGTGTACGTGCGTGTGTGTGCGTGCCTGTCTGTCTGTCTGTTTAAGTCCAAATGACTTGGCATAAATAACATTTTGTGTAGAAATAACTCCTGTCCCTGTCCTTTTGGGACAATGTGTTTAATAAATAGAGAATAAATTGAGTGGTTGTAGGTCAGAACTACTTTGTCTATCAAAATCAATCACATAATCAATCGGGGCCCACATCAGATCCTGGATCCCATACTAGACTCTGTTACATTATATAAATATTGCTTTAACTGTGTCCATATCGTGTTGTTTAAAATACAATGATCGTATTTGTCTTATTAGTAGTTATAGCAGTTAATGTTCAGCTCCCAACTTGAGCTCACTTTGGTTACGTGCTGGAAAGTGATATTACAGACAGCTGCAGTTATTCTCTCAGTCTCTTGGTGACGCTCTTTTATAAAGTCTGAGTCATGGATGCTCATGTCTACCTCTATCTGTGTCAGTGGAACTAGAGTATTGGGTTAGGACCGGCGGCTGTGTATACATGCGCATTTCTCTTTTTATCGTGTGTGTGTGTATGAGGGGAGAAAAGGAGAGAGGCTGTATGTGGAGCTGTCTGAGAGAGGGAGTTAGAGAGAGGGGGAGAGAGAGATGAAAAAAGAGGTTAGAGAGAGAGAGAGAGAAATCCGAGCTGACAGCTTTCTTAATAGAGCATGATTAACTCAGCCAGAGAAGCAGGAAATCGTAGGATTGCAGTTGCATTTTCAGTTCGGTATTTGGATGTATGTTAACGACTTAGCTATAATGTCGACAGTGCATCCATTTCTGAAAAAATGTTTATTGATGATGCGTCGACCTCAGTTAAAGTGGTGGCTGCATTTTTCATTTCTTAGTCTCCTTTCCGCTGTTTCGTTTGGAGAAGTCCGTTATGTTCTTCCAGAAGAGATGCAGAGGGGCTCTGTGATTGGAAACGTTGCGCGGGATCTGGGGCTGGAGGTGAAAGAGCTTGATGCTCGTCGAGCCCGTGTTGTTGCAGAAGGAACAAGCCAGCTGTGTGAACTGGACACTGCGTCAGGCAATCTTTTGATCAGCCAACGGATAGACCGAGAGGAGCTCTGCGCACAAGCCACTGCCTGCATTTTACAGTATCAGCTTTTACTTGAACAGCCCCTTCAAGCATTCAGCATAGTTTTGGACATTACAGATATAAATGACAACAGCCCAGTGTTTCCTACGGGGGAGATAAAACTGGATTTAGTGGAATCCACAGTTCTAGGGAGGCGCTTTCCCTTAGAGAGCGCGCATGACCCCGATCTCGGCACGAATTCTGTCCGTCAATATACACTGAGCCAGAATGACAATTTTGCACTGGAAATGGGTAACCAAATGAACGGAAATGCTTATCCTGAGCTAGTTCTTAAAAAGGCATTGGACCGGGAGGCACAAGTTGAACATGTACTGAAAATCAATGGAATTGACGGGGGAAATCCGGCTAGATCAGGAACTGCTTCTATCCTTATCCGTGTTTTAGATGCCAATGATAATGTCCCAGTTTTTAGCCAGCGAGTTTTCAAAGCCTCTGTGCCAGAGAACTCAGCCATAGGGACTATCATAACCACGCTACAGGCCACGGACCTGGATGAGGGGGTGTATGGGGAGATAACTTATTCCTTCAGTCATCTGTCTGACAAGTTGGGAGGTGTTATTGAAATTGACCCTTTAAGCGGAGAAGTTCGCGTATCAGGTGTCATTGACTATGAAGAAGCTAGCTCACACGAGCTAGATGTTCAGGCTAAAGATGGCGGTGGCCAGGCCTCACACTGTAAACTTATAATTGATGTGATTGACGTGAACGACAATAAGCCCGTGATAGAAATAAAGTCGGCCTCTTCTAACGTGGCTGAAGACTCCAAACCAGGGACTATGGTTGCTCTGATTAATATATATGATATGGACACTGGGAGCAGTGGGCGTGTCACCTGTACGATCTCAAAAAATGTTCCTTTTAAATTAGTATCGGAGGTCAAAAACTATTACATGCTAGTGACTGATGGAATATTGGACAGGGAAGTGCAACCAGAGTATAACCTCGCAGTAACTGCCACTGATGCGGGCTCTCCCCCACTTACTAGTGTAAAAGTTATACCAATCGCGATTAGCGATATAAATGATAACCCCCCGACATTTATGCAAAGCGAGTACAATGCCAACATCTTGGAAAACCAACCCGTTGGCACGTTTGTCATTAAAGTCAAAGCGGAAGACGTTGACGACGGGTCTAACGCTAAAATCCAATACCAAATATCAAAGGACAGAAACTCAGAAGTGTCATCTTTCTTAAGCATCAACTCAGACACGGGGGAGGTCTTTACCTCACGCATGTTTGACTACGAACAGTCAGTTTACTTCCAAATTAAAGTGACAGCTAGAGACGGCGGTGGGCCTTCACTTTCCACCACCTGCATTATAAATGTGTTTATTAAGGACCAAAATGACAACGCACCTGTGGTCTTATATCCTGTGCAAAGTAGCGGTTACATTGCTGAAGATATGGTACCAGCTGAAGCGCCTAGAGGTTACCTGGTTACTAAGGTGGTGGCTGTGGACGCTGACTCAGGTCATAACGCATGGCTTTCTTACAGAATAATCAAAGCAACACGGCCTAACGTGTTTATGGTAGATCTGCATACAGGGGAAATCAGAACAACGAGAACATTTATAGAGGACGATGAACCAAAACATACTATTGTTGTATTAGTAACGGACAACGGGCTCGAATCTCTCTCTGCCACTGCGACAGTCAGCATAATGCTTGGTGATGGGCTCCCCGTTTTAAGCGAACTTTTAGAGTTTGCAGATGAGTCACAAGAGAGCGATAACTTAACGCTCTATTTGATAATCGCTCTTTCAACCGTGTCTTCTATGTTTATCCTTCTAATCAGCGGAGTGTTTTATTTTAAACTCTGTCGGCGTGGCTACGTTTACCGTTCAACCACAGCCAGTCTGCCCGTTTTCCCCACGACCTATTGCCCCTCTAGTTTTGCAGATTTTAGCCGTTGCGGCACCTTGCTGAATGATGAGCGATATGATTCCTTTATGACCACCGGGTCGTGGAGAGGTGATTTTCGTTTCGCATCAAATACAGACACCGACACTCTTAAGAAAAGAAGTGCGGCTTATCAGAAAAACACACTGAGGCGCCTCAGTGCAGACAGGGCAACGCTGAAGGTGAGGGCAGGTGCACCGCATCCCTGTTATGTGATCAAATGAGAGTGTGCCATAGCATGTTTTAACATGTTGGATTTGAGATGGACCTTTTTAACAAAAATGTTGTAACTGGGGTTTCTTTAAAAACTAAATAAATAATTAATGCTTCTATATAATTACTTTAAATATACACGTAATGGATCTAGTGGTTCTAAAATATTTTGTCTTATATATGGATGTATTTGTGCACGAATATGTTGTCTTTTATATATAACCTCAACTTCACCGCCACATTGACACATTGGACACAGGTAGTCTCAAACTTATAGGTGTTGATCTTTTGACATATTATTAGACATAGTATCACAGAAGTGTAACTAAAGTATGTATTGTATTTATTTATATTGCCTGTGACAGTTAAATGTAGCGTTTAGTAACTTTATAAATTTTCTGTCATTTTTTTACATTTATTTTCTGTTTTTAATCTAAGAAAAAAATATTCTATGGTTGATCCCCTTTATCTTATCTGAACAAGTAACAGACACAACATAATATTTGTAATACCTTTCAGTGTGGAAAAACATATAACTGATTAAATACATTAGTTGAAATGTCTCATTTTCTGCATTCAAAATGCAGGGCAGACCGTTATGACTTCTTCATTCATCCCTATGTCTTCTGAAAGTGATATAGTTGAAGAGAAGTAGTCTTAGGTCTAAGTCTTTTGCTCTGTCTGTGGTATTTTTGTTTTTGCCTGAGTAAAAACATTAATTGCAATTGTAATTTTCCATATTCAGCCTGTTTTATTTTTCTCTTTGCTTTACTGTAGCCAACTTTTGTCATTGTTTTCATCCTTCATTTGCCCATCTATTATGTTACCACTTATCCAGCTTGGGGTCTCAGGGCTTGAACCAATCCCAGCTGACATAGTACACCCCTGTGAGGTTGTCAGTATTTTTATTTATTTGGGGGGGGGGGGGGGGGGGGGGGGGGGGAATCAAATAAAGCTTTGCACTACATACCTTTTATTGAACCATATGTCAATAGATTTTGTGCATTTGATGAAAAATAAACTTTTAGAAAAGCATCCCTTTTCCTTTCTGACTAATTTTTCCCCCATAAACAACAATAACAATAATAATAACAGAGCAGTTCCTGCTTATAGTGGTCACAAGTGAGGTGAAAGAAGAAAGAAAATTCCCTTTGTGTGTCACTAGAATAACTAGTTCCTGATTTGTTGCTTCTTAACTTCTGCTTTCAGGTAACCCGTTTTAATTTCTTTTTAATTTACTCCTCTAAATGGAAGGGGGTGACCGCTTGCACACTCTCAGAACTCATGAGAACATAGTCACATATTTTAAATTTAGTTTATGGGAGATTGCCTGCCTTTTTTGTGTGACTCTTTTTTTCTCTCCTGTGCCTTTGTCTACCAGATGTGCATTAGTCTATGTAAGAGCTTTATAGTTGCCTTTCATAGTTCTTTATTGCCTTTGGTAGACAGTATATCAAGTGCAGGAACTTGTAAAAGAAGGAAGTGGGGGGTTTGGGCACAAGCGGGTAGACTGGAGAAAATAATATTACTATATTCCTAAAAGTTAAATGCAAATTTAATAATAAAATACATGTGGATAACTACATACTGTTATAGTTTAGACATTAATTGGATGTATTAGAATGATTTGGTAATTGTCTAGTGACAGTTATTTCTCAGTGTGAAAGATCATCAGTAGTCATCGGTGACCATATTATACCTGTTATACCTAAACAAAGTAGTGTTAGTGGTGTTTTTCTCTCTCCTCCCCCCCCCCCCCCCTTCCTTTTGTTATTAGACTCTACCCTGGCCTACTTAACATTAAATTTAGGACATAAAACAGTAAACACGCAACAGTAAAAGCAAATCATATTTATTCCTACATTAAAAAACAAGTGTATATATATATATATATATATATATATATATATATATATATATATATATACGTGTGTGTGTGTGTGTGTTTGGCTGTAAGCTTTATTCAGGTCAGTAGTTAAAATCTTACACAACACCTAAACTGTGAAGTGTGTGCATGTGTTTCTGTGTCGCATAAGGTGCCTGAGTGTGCCTATTCTTGCATACTACAGAGTGCCATGATGATGAAGCAAAGAGGTTTTGTCGTGAAAAGAGTACCCTCATGAATTCATATGTGTTTCTGTTATAGCTCCAGGCCCATTTGTGCTCTCCCCCCCTCCGCTTAGTAATAATTCAGCAGGATCTGAGGTCGTAAGGGGGTGGCTGTAGCTCAGGTGGGTCACCTACTCACCGGAAGGTAGGCGGTTCGATCCCAGGCTCCTCCAGTCTACATGCCAAATATCCTTTGGGCAAGATATTAACCCCATGTTGCTCTCCGATGCATTCATCGGAGTGTGAATGCCAGTGAATGTTAGATAGAAGCACTAAAAACCTTAGATAAAGTGCTTGTGTGTATGGGTATGATTGGGTGAATGCACAAGTTGTATAAAGCACTTTGAGTGCTCAGTGAGAGGAGAAAAGCACTATATAAGAACCAGTCCATTTACCATTTGTGCTCCTAATTTCATCTGTGCTAGGAGTGGAGGAGTACCCAAGATGGCGACCCGGCAGTCTCCTCAACTTAAGGGTTTTCTTTTTATTTAGTGTATTTTTGTTTCACTTTTTCTCCGACATGCAGGAGCACAAATGCAGTACAGCAAAACTGAACTGCTTGCGGTTCTAAACCACAAAAACCTGCACACCTTCGCTGACAATGACTGGGACTCAATTCCCCCTGAGATCCGGGGGGTCACTGACTCCAATTCCACCGCTAAAGTGGCGTAGGCGACGGAAGCACAGGAAACACCCACTGGCTATTCTGAGCCTCTTCCTCACCAACTCACGGTCACTAAATAACAAGATGGATAAGCTACGACTGCGGATCACCTCACGCTGTTTGGATTACTGTGTTATGATCATCACAAAGACTTGGTTGGACTCTTTTAACCCAGACACTGCGATTGAGCTAGCGGGCCACGCTACATTCACAGCGGACAGGAACAAAGAGTCTGGTAAGAAACGTGGAGGAGGTCTGCTAGTGTTTGTAAACAATAACTGGCGCACCAGCAACACAGTTAAAGTCGTCCACTGCTGCCCGGACATAGAATATATGATGGTGCAGTGCAGACCCTTCTACTTGCCGAGAGAGCTCACAGCGATCACAATAATAGCAGTTTATGTGCCGCTGCAAGCTAATGCTAAGTCAGCCATGGAGCTACTCGGGCGCTCCAATAATAAACAGCTTACAAAGCACCCGGACTGCGCTGTGATCGTGGCAGAAGATTTTAACCACGCAAACCTGAAATCTGTCCTGCCTCGATTCTTTAAAAACGTGACCTTTCCGATGAGGGAAAACGACACACTAGACCAGGTCAACGCCAACATCCCAGATGCCTACAAAGCAACCCGACTGCCTCATCTCGGACTCTCTGACCATCTCTCTCTGTCCCCGATCCCTGCTTATAGACCTCTAATTCAAAGGTAAAAAAACATCGGTAAAAGCAGTACGAGTGTGGACCGCGGAAGCCACCACGGCCCTACAAGGCTATTTTTGATAACACGAATTGGAGTGTATTTGCAGAAGGATCAGACTTTGAGGGCCACACATGTGCCGTACTCTCATACATACGCTTATGTACTGAGAGTGTAACAACAACAAAGACTATTAATGTGTTCCCGAACCAGAAGCCATGGCTCAACAGTGAGGTGAGAGCCCTACTAAGAGCACGTGACAGCGCCTTCAAATCAGGAGACCAACAAGTCTACAAAGAGGCATGCCAATCTCTGCTTAAAGGCATAAAAGAAGCCAAGTTCAAATACAAACAGCGCATCGAGGAACACTTTAACACAACAATGATGATTCAGCCTACGGAGAGGAGGTTCAGCATCTGAAGCAATGGTGTGACGACAACAACCTGCATCTGAACACAGCCAAGACCAAGGAGATGGTAATCGACTTCAGAAGAACAAAGCGATCTGAGCACTCTACCCTCTACATTGATGGGGAGGAGGTAGAAAGGGTAGAAAGCTTTAAGTTCCTTGGAGTCCACATCTCGGCCGACCTTACCTGGTCCACAAACATCTCCCACCAGGTAGGGAAAGCACAACAAAGGCTGTACTTCCTCAGGAAACTACATCAGGCCCAATTACCCCAAAGACTGCTAGTAAACTTCTACTGCTCCACCATTGAGAGCCTTCTGACCTACTGCTGCACACTCTGGTTCAACTGCTGCACCGCGGAGGACAAGAGGAAACTGCAGCGGGTGGTGAGGACAGCAGAGCGGGCAATCGGCACTTCACTAACTTCCCTCAGAGACATCTATACTGGCAGACTTCAGCAGAAAGCCAGTATCATCATCAAAGACCCCTCGCACCCTGGACACTCACTTTTTCCCCCCCTTCCCTCTGGTAAACGCTACAGGTCCATCAGGTCGAAGACAAACAGACTAAACAGAAGTTTTTACCCACAGGCTGTCAAACATGCCCTACCTCCACCCTGATTGGAGGATAACTGCACTGCCAACACTCATGGACCTTACACCTTATTTATAAACCATATTTGTATTTATACTTCAATGCAACCAACACCCCTACCTCTTTATTATAACCTTATTTAGTATAGCAACCCCCCCCCCCCCCACACACACACACACACACACTCAATGTGCAATATCATTGATCTTACTGCACCTCTCAATGCACCTGCTCCTCAGATGGCATGTATGTGTATTTATATATATGTAAGCGTTTATGTGGAAATATGTGTGTGTTTGTATGTACGCATGCATATATGTATATATACATATATGTATGTATGTGTGTGTATATTTGTATGGGTGTATCCGCATTTTTGCAGGTGCATGTATAACGTACATATCTTTCTTGTGTAAATGTAAATTTGTCTGTTATTGTGTAAATACTTACGCTGTTGTGTACTTCACACACACAGAGTAATGCCAAACTGCCTTTCATTGTTCTTGTAACAGTGACAATAAAAAGCTATTCTATTCTCTTCTAAATGCAGCGCATATTTTTTGGTTTAATTCTATCTAGGTCACAAGAACAGCTCTGTTTCAGCAGTGCTGCTGTAAGATAGGAAAGAATTTCCAGTTTACATAAGTGCTTACTTTAAATATTGAAAGTCTCACTAAGATTCAGTGATTCTAAAAACTGAGGGTAATCTTGTTTTGTCTTGCTTTGGCTTTCAGAATCATCTTGTCCAGAGGGGACATCAACGTTTTAGTTGATTAGTTTTTGTTTTTGTTTTTTTCACCAGGTTCTTAAATCATGACCTTCTTAAATGTTATCACATACTGTCACTAAAATATCTAGATTTTGCACCAAATCCTTAGTGTTTTATGTGATAAATTGTCACAGTTTTTTTTTTTTTTTTTTTTTGTGCACAGTAGTTGCACAACAGTGTTCTAAACATGAGGAGGAACAATCAGTGCAATTAAATTCTCAAACACTAGATTATTAAATCTAAAATATTTTGGTCTGGGTAAAATGCTGCTTCAAAAACTCAAAAGATCAAATTATGGTATTCCATTGTATCGGTATTGCACTTGCAGTGTGTAAAACCAATAAATATGCATGAATTCTATTTTATTTTATTTTATTGCTGTTGTTCTTCAGGATACATACTAACTACTGTCTTTTTTCTTCTTTCTTTTCTTGGTGCATTTCCTGGATGAATCTTCCACTTCAATCTAATAGGTAAGATTATTTTGATTTCCCCTTTTCCCTGAAATCTCACCCCAAACACTAAAATCCTTATCATTGCAATATACAGCCACAATTAATATGAAATTCACAGTTCCCTTTACACAGTACATGATAGTATTTCACCACAACCCATGATCTACATTGACACTAGATATGAAATGTTATGAGTGTTTATACAACAAATATCTCCAGAAATGTTTCATTGAAAGTCATATTGGTGCAGGACTGAGACTGCAGGTAGCAGTCTTGAAACACAGCAGCAACATTACTCTAGTTTGTGTGCGTTGTGTAGTTCTACCCTAGGCTTTATGCTACATGAATATTAATGTGAATATTTCTGGCTTCTGCTGTGGAGTCTTTGCCTAAATAATGCTCAATCATGGTGCACAAAATATTTTGCTCTTCAGCAGGATGCTAATATGTGTGAGGAGGGAAACATGCAAGAAAGTATCAAAACCTATCAAATTTATCCATTCCTTTCAGCTCTACAAAAAATAAAACAAACCAAAAAAAAAAACAAAACAAAAACATACTGCTCTGAAATGTGTCATTATTTTTTCATGCCTCTGGATGAGTGTAGCAGTACTTTCAATGTTGATTCCACTGCTCAAATCTAGGTCATTGGACTCATCAGTTAGACGGATAGATAATCTGATCTAATCTATCTACCCACTCCTTCTCTACTGTATCTTTGTATACATTTGTTCATTTATCTATGTAACCATCTGTCAGCCTGCCTCTCTCTGCAGATATGCAGCTCAGTATGGTTTTACACAGAATCTGTGTGTTTGTCCACACTTCAGTCTCAACATAATGTTTGTCAAATGAATTCGCTCAATCTCTTATACTTTTTAGTCTGCTGCATATATTGTATCAGAAAACGTTGTTGTTGCTGTCAGCCCACTCCATTCACGGCAAATTTTGGACCTACTTAGGTGGTCATAAGATGACTTGTAAACAGAGATAATAATAAAACAGACAGTATATTAATCACCCGTTATGGAAAAAATATGCTTCATTTATTTAACTTATTCGTTTATCTTTTTATTTATGCTTATCGAGATCTTATCGAGATTTTGCTTTCTTTTGCATGGGTGTTGCTAAAAAACAATGTATGTAGTAGTCAGGAAAGGCTAAACAGTGGAGCATCAGTGCTCAGACACCTGCCGTTTTAGTTCATCACTGCTGGTGGTGCTGTTGCCTAAGCAGACTTGTGCAATGCGTATTAAAGACACAAAGTCACCACCCGTCTTTAAAGGAGATAGGCGATGGCTATTAAGCTGTCGTGGCTTTGGGTAAATTTAAAAGAAGACTGTACACACTGCAAAGCCTCTATGATAAATAGCTGGAGCTTTCTGTACCGATGACTGTGTTGTTTTGGACCTGATATTACTGGGAAGAAATGGATAATATGAAGCACAACGGTACCCTGCGTCAGTGGAACGTCTCCATTTTGCTTTTCTTTGTGGTTGCTGCTGTCAATGGACAAATCCGCTATTCTATACCAGAAGAGATGAGGAAAGGACTCTTTGTCGGGGACATTGCAAAAGACCTGGGCTTGGATGTCAGACGGTTGGTATCTGGTCGAGCTCGACTGGTAATAGAAGATGATAATCAATATGTCGTGCTGAACCAGAACAAAGGCCATATCGTTGTCAATGAAAGAATTGACAGAGAACAATTATGCGCTAAGAAATCTCCGTGCAGCTTTAGTCTGGAAATTGTTCTTGAAGAGCCACTCGAATTGTTTTCCATTACTATCGAAATACAAGATATAAATGATCATGCTCCCGTTTTCCCAAAAAAAGAAATTAAATTAGAAATTAGCGAATCGACGCCGACTGGGACTGTGTTTTTGCTTGATAGTGCAGCTGATCCTGACGTAGGGACAAACTCACTGCAGAGTTATTCTTTAAAAGCAAACGAACATTTTGTTCTCAAACAACATACTCGAGCAGATGGGAGTAAATATGCCGAAATGGTGCTTCAGAGTGGTTTGGACCGCGAGAAGCAAAGCAAACATGCGCTCATATTAACGGCTGTCGATGGTGGCGAGCCGCAGATGTCCGGAACGGTAAAAATACACATATCTGTGCTGGATGCAAATGACAACTCGCCCGTTTTTACACAGTCCATATACAAAGCCTCTGTATTGGAAAATGCTTTACGAGGCACAATTATTGCCACAGTCAGTGCAGTAGACGCTGACCAAGGTTACAATGGTAACGTTACATATTCATTCACACACCTAGAAGATGGTTCCGCTTGTCCTTTTGAAATAAATTCCAACACGGGTAAGATTAAACTAGTCGGGGATATCGATTATGAGGCTTCTTCAAATTACGAGATAAACCTCCAAGCAAAAGATCCATGGGGTGTCACAGGAGCCAGCAAGTTAGTGATCGAAATAGTAGATGAAAATGATAACAGTCCAGTAATCACAATGGCTTCCTATTCGGGGAAGATTTCAGAAGATTCTCCTCCTGGCACAGTTGTGGCGTTAATTAGTGTCCAAGATAAAGATTCTGGGAAAAACGGACAGGTGCATTTAACTATAGATGAACATCTGCCTTTCAAAATTAAATCTTCCCTCAGAAACTATTATACATTAATCACTGCGCAAACTCTCGACCGAGAGAAGCTTCCCACGTACAACATTACTCTCACTGCCACTGATGAGGGCTTCCCAGTATTATCGAACAAAAAATCCGTCTATTTAGAAGTTAGCGATATTAATGACAACGCTCCAGTTTTTAGTCAAAGTCTTTACAGCGCTCAGGTAACGGAAAACAATTCTCCAGGTGTCCCTCTGTTGCAGATTAGTGCTACTGATTTGGACCAGGGCCAGAATGCACGTATATCATATTTTCTTTTTGAAGACGAGCTGAATGGAAATCCGGTATCCACATATTTCTCCATTAATACAGAAAGTGGAGTCATTCAGTCTCTGCGTTCACTGGACTATGAACAAGTCAAAGAGTATCAAATACGAGTTAAAGCACAAGATGGTGGGTCACCCCCACAAAGTAGTAACACATCAGTTATTGTACATGTACAGGACCAGAATGACAACCCTCCTCAGGTTCTGTACCCAGTCCAGACTGGTGGCTCTCTGGTGGCTGAAATGGTGCCTCGTTCAGCAGATGTGGGCTATCTGGTGACTAAAGTGGTGGCTGTTGATGTGGACTCTGGACAGAATGCCTGGCTCTGCTATAAACTGCAGAAAGCCACAGACAGGGCGCTGTTTGAAGTGGGTTTACAGAATGGAGAAATCAGAACTATCCGCCAAGTCACTGATAAAGATGCTGTCAAACAAAGACTGACTGTTATAGTGGAGGACAACGGGCAGCCCTCTCGTTCAGCTACAGTCATTGTTAACGTGGCGGTGGCGGACAGCTTCCCTGAAGTGCTGTCGGAGTTCACTGAGTTGACACACGACAAGGAGTACAATGACAACCTGACTTTTTACTTAGTCTTGGCTCTGGCTGTAGTTTCCTTCCTCTTCATCACGTGTTTAGTGGTTATTATATCAGTCAAAATCTACAGGTGGAGACAGTCTCGCATCCTGTATCACTCCAACCTGCCTGTCATTCCATATTATCCACCACGTTACTCAGACACTTTGGGGACAGGGACTCTTCCACATGTGTACAATTACGAGGTGTGCAGGACGACTGACTCCAGAAAGAGTGACTGTAAGTTCGGCAGAGCTGGTAGTCAGAACGTGCTGATAATGGACCCCAGTTCTACAGGAACGATGCAGCGGATACAGAGTGAAAAGAGCATCCTGGATGAACCAGACTCTCCGATAGAGGTTTGTTTATGTTTTACATTTGGGCGCTTGTGTGTCAGTAATCTAGCATTGCTAATAAATAGTTTTAAACTACACTTTTGCTTTAACAGTCATGAAGAGAATTTCTTCTATCATTCCGACTGTAAACAGTATCTGTCTGTAAAACAAAGTGTAACAATAGCTCCTCATTTGAAGATGGTTATACAATTTCACCGACTCCACTCAAGACAAAGTAAACACACTGACAAAAACTTTATCTTTGCGTTATACATAATCAGCGAATAGCCCCCCCCCCCCCCCCCCCCCCCTCCAGTGACATCAAATAAGTGCAATAACTCAGACCTTGGTTAGTATGGATGACGCTGGAAACTTTGTAGGATACAGTGCAAGCATCACGTCTCCGGTTGATTATATTGGCTTGTGTGAACACTAATATATATATATTTTTTTCATCAAATGACAATGTTTGTTTTTATGCAGGGTTAATATAATTACGTCTAAATACTGTAGTAGTTACATTCTGAAATGGAAACGGCTCCACTGTCCTGTCACTGTCCTTGGTGCTGAAGTGCTTTTCTCTGAGATGCAGTCGTCATTATTATCGTTGAGATTTCTAAGACTTTGAAGAGGCCATTCATTTAGGATCCACTTGTATGTTTTATTTATGATGCAGTTAATTATATAAATAATAACAAATAAATAAATAAATAATAAAAAACGACAACCCATAACTTCAGATTCATTTAATAGCAAGCAAGTTTTGCGTTATTATCATTCGTTCTTCTTTAAAATTTACAGGTCACTAGCAATGTGTATTTTTTATGTCATAAGGGGACATGTGACAGTAACTTTGAAATCCGCTGTTATCAAAAAATGTTTTACAAAGAAAAAGAAAGAGGAAAAAGAGAAGAAAGTGCCAGTGGTCTTTTTGCTTTGTGTCACACACTTTTTGCTTTTTTCCAGTTGAATTAATCTTTTTCTAACAGTGAAAGTCAGTATTTTCTGCATTCTTTAATTCACTTAACAGACGTACGTGCCTTCAAAGTGAAATCATTACGTTATTTCTACAGAGATAGTGTGCAGAGTGATGAACGTGGTCATTGGCTTTTCTAGTTTCATATTATACCCTCTAAGTGACGCTGTTGCCTGGTAAATCTATTCTGCCATGCATTTCGAGACAGGGCTGTTTCCACCCCCATCACTGCGTTTTGTAACGGCAGATGATCTGCTTTTCATAGGAGCTGGATCAAATAGAATACACACCTGCTTTTTTATTTAACGTCATATATCGACCTAGGGTGTGTGAGTCTTCCTCTCTAAGTTAAAGCCCTCGATCCATTGCTCGGTTTTGGTTTTTAAGACCTGTTTTCAAAAATGGCATTTGGAGTAGAACATCGAGACCGAGTTGTAAGATGGCGAACGCGACTTACAGCCAGCCTGTTTGTTTTTCACGTCCTTTTTCTTTATCGAGCGGAGGCACAGATCCGATATTCGATCCCAGAGGAGCTGAAAACAGGGTCCCTTGTTGGAAATGTGGCACAAGATCTTGGCTTGGATCTAAAAAGGCTTCGTTCTGGACGGGCCCGTATCGTTACGGGAGAAAGCATTCAGTACACAGAGCTGAAAACAGACAAAGGGACTTTAGTTGTGAATGAGAGAATAGACCGAGAGCAGCTTTGTGGGGATTTGACTCCATGTAGCTTTACCTTTGAGATTTTATTGGAAAAACCGATGGAGCTGCACCCTGTGACGATAGAGGTATTGGATGTAAATGATAACGCTCCCACTTTTCAGAACAGTCACTTGGAATTTGAAATAAGCGAATCTGCTGCGCTCGGTTCCCGTTTTGTGCTGGAGAGTGCGGAGGACGCTGATGTTGGGCAAAACAGTCTGCAGAACTACATTTTAACTCCGACAGACAATTTTGTGTTGAAACAATATGTTAATCCGGATGGAAGTAAATATGCTGAAATGATGCTTCAGAAGCCTTTAGACAGAGAGGTACAGCCACGCCTATCTTTAAAACTGTTGGCCGTTGATGGTGGAAATCCACAGAAATCTGGGACAGTAAATATAGAGGTAAACGTATTAGATGCGAATGACAATGCTCCGGTGTTTAATCAATCCTTATATAAGGCCGCGGTGATTGAAAATGCCCCAAAAGGCACGCATGTTGTTACAGTGAATGCGAGCGACATTGATACCGGTTCAAATGGAAAAGTGGCATATTACTTTTCAAAATCAAAGGCAGGGATAGCTGATTTATTCGATATAGATGAAGCTACTGGTCGAATATATGTGGCAAAGGAAATCGACTTTGAAATGGACAAAAAGATTGAGTTCAGAGTTGAAGCGAAAGATCAAGGGGGACTGACAGATTCTAGTAAAGTTGAAATTGAGGTCTTGGATATAAACGATAATGCACCGGTCATTAACGTGATGTCATTCACTAGTCCTGTGTCAGAAGACTCAGCTCCGGGTACCACTCTTGGCATTATTAATGTGAAAGATCTTGATTCGGGTGAAAACGGACAGGTAAGGTGCACGATCGAAGGCAGTGTTCCTTTTAAAATTAAATCCAATGTGAGAAGTTATTATACACTGATAACTGATGCTGCCTTAGATCGTGAAAGTTTGCCAGAATTTAACATCACCGTTATTGCCTCAGACGCGGGCTCCCCTCCGCTGTCAACCAGAAAAACTTTTAATCTAAAGGTGTCAGATGTTAATGACAATTCCCCAAAATTTCCTCGAAATTTTTATAGGGCTTGGATTGTGGAAAATAACTCTCCTGGTCTTTCTATCATGACTGTTAATGCTAAAGACCCCGATGAAAACCAAAACGCCCGCGTTTCCTACATTTTGGAAGATTGTGAGATTAATGGGTCTCCAGTATCTGAATACGTTTCTGTTAATGCAGAAAGTGGAGTGGTGCATGCAGTGCGTTCGTTTGACTATGAGCAAATCAAACAACTGTTATTCATTGTAAAAGCGCAGGATGGAGGCTCTCCTCCACTCAGCAGCAATGTGACTGTGAAAATAATGATCCAAGACCAGAATGACAACCCCCCTCAGGTTCTGTACCCAGTCCAGACTGGTGGCTCTCTGGTGGCTGAAATGGTGCCTCGTTCAGCAGATGTGGGCTATCTGGTGACTAAAGTGGTGGCTGTTGATGTGGACTCTGGACAGAATGCCTGGCTCTCCTATAAACTGCAGAAAGCCACAGACAGGGCGCTGTTTGAAGTGGGCTTGCAGAATGGAGAAATCAGAACTATCCGCCAAGTCACTGATAAAGATGCTGTCAAACAAAGACTGACTGTTATAGTGGAGGACAACGGGCAGCCCTCTCGTTCAGCTACAGTCATTGTTAACGTGGCGGTGGCAGATAGCTTCCCTGAAGTGCTGTCGGAGTTCACTGAGTTGACACATGACAAGGAGTACAATGACAACCTGACTTTTTACTTGGTCCTGGCTCTGGCTGTAGTTTCCTTCCTCTTCATCACGTGTTTAGTGGTTATTATATCAGTCAAAATCTACAGGTGGAGACAGTCTCGCATCCTGTATCACTCCAACCTGCCTGTCATTCCATATTATCCACCACGTTACTCAGACACTTTGGGCACAGGGACTCTGCCACATGTGTACAATTACGAGGTGTGCAGGACGACTGACTCCAGAAAGAGTGACTGTAAGTTCGGCAGAGCTGGTAGTCAGAACGTGCTGATAATGGACCCCAGTTCTACAGGAACGATGCAGCGGATACAGAGTGAAAAGAGCATCCTGGATGAACCAGACTCTCCTCTAGAGGTTTGTCATTTCATATAGACACATCTGTTCCTTATCCTTTATGTAATTGCTTCAATGAAATAGCTTCTTAATGTTGCAAAATTTCCAGCAACAAGAACAGAGTCTTAGTTTACATTAGCAGTCAGGTAATTCTAGGTTACCACAATTGACACATTCTCCACACATCCTCCAGAGTAATCAGGGGTAGAGGCCAATATTTTTCTTTTAGTATAAATAAATGGGTTTTAATGTTCTAAACATGTCTTTGCAGTGTCTTCTGACATTTTGTTTAATGATATTATTTGGTTTCCACAACATTCTAAAGAACGAGACTACCCTGAAAGTTTAGTAAAAAACATTTTAATGTTAAGCAGAGCAATCATTCACACATATCTTAATAGCATTCTTATGTTATGTCTTTCCCATGAAAACATTTCATGACAAGACAGTTGAGTGCCAAAATATTTTCTAGTGATTCTAAATTAGTCATTATAAGATCCTGAGGACACATGAATTATTTTAGCAACTGATATATAGATTTATACATATATTCCTTAAAAAGTAATACTTCCATTTTCTTTCTCTTTTTTCCTTTTTTTTATTTTTATTTTTTTTATTTTTTGTTGCAACGGTTTCTTCTGTTTACCGGGTTTAGAAATTACTTGAATGATAATCTCTCATTATTCTAGTGGGTCCATTTTAACTATATCTCCTCACAAAATTCGTTGCGACATACATGCTGAAGTGAAAATATTTTATTGAACATGGTGTTTTGATATCATTTCATATTGATTTCCACGCAAGATAAAATGTGTTGATGTTGGGTTTGCGGTGTTGCTTCTGAAATTCAGGAATCATATGACTTCCACGTTTTATACTCTAAGGGACGCTGTTGGCCAGTTAAATATTTTCGGTCTTTCGTTGTCATCCAGTCCATCCCCTCAGTGATCATACATTAAGGGCAGCTCATTGTCTTTTGTCAAGATTTCGTTTGAACGAGGACTCACAACTTTATAAAGGTTGTTGACAATTGTAAATGTAGCTTCAGGGATGATAGACTAGGACATTATTTAAACTACCTGAACGGAAAAATCGTTCGTTCTATACATATATATATTCTGTCTGAGTGATGGCGACTTTAACATGCCTGAGTTGCGTATCCGAATGGCGATCACTTTGTGGAGTACGACGTCACATAGGATTTCTTCTGTTGCTGCTTCTTGCTGTTAACATGGTAGGTGGTCAGATTCGGTATTCTATACCTGAGGAGATGAAGAAAGGCTCTGTTATTGGTAATGTGGCGCAGGATCTTGGCTTGGATCTGAAAAGGCTCCGCTCAGGGCGGGCCCGTATCGTGACCGGAGAAAACGTTCACTACACCGAGCTGCAGACAGACAAAGGGATTCTGGTCGTGAATGAGAGAATAGACCGAGAGCAGCTTTGTGGGGACGTAACGCCGTGTAGTTTCAGCTTTGAGATGATTTTAGAAAATCCGATTGAACTACACAGAATAACTGTCGAGGTTTTGGATATAAATGATCACGCACCTGTCTTCCCAAACAAAGATAAACCCATCAATTTTGAAATAAGCGAATCAGCTGCAGTTGGAGTACGTTTTCCTCTGCAGAGCGCGCAGGATCTAGATGTGGGCCAAAACGCACTGCAAAATTATATTCTGTCCCCAAACGACAATTTTATATTGAAACAACATTCAAATCCAGATGGAAGAAAATATGTTGAAATGGTGCTCCAGAAACCTTTAGACAGAGAGCGACACCCGCATTTCTCTTTGAAATTAATCGCAGTTGATGGAGGAACACCGCAGAGATCTGGTACAGTAAATATAGATGTGACTGTGTTAGACGCCAACGACAATATTCCAGTTTTTAATCAATCAGTGTACAAAGCATCTGTGTTGGAAAACACAAAAACAGGGACTAGTATCATTACAGTAAATGCCACAGACGCAGACAGTGGATCATATGGACACATTACATACAGTTTATCCGAAATGAAAGAAAGTGCAGCGGACATTTTTAGAATTAATGAAAACACCGGAATAATTTACGTGTCTGGTCAGATTGACTACGAGAAAGACAAAAAATACGAGTTGAGGGTAGAGGCAAAGGATCACGGTGGACTAACTGGGACAAGTAAAGTTATATTTGATGTTATTGATGTTAATGATAATGCTCCTATTATAAATGTAATGTCATTTTCTAGTCCCCTGTCCGAGGATTCCCGACCTGGTACAACCATAGCCGTTTTAAATATAAAAGACGCAGATTCTGAGAGAAATGGGCAAATTAAATGTTCGATTGATGGTAAACTTCCCTTTAAAATTGAAACATCTCTGACAAATTATTACAATTTGGTCTCAGATCAACACTTTGACAGAGAATCCGTCTCAGAATATAACATACCAATTAAAGCCACCGATTTTGGGTCTCCCCCTCTGTCTAGTTCAACAAAATTGCATCTAAAAATCTCTGACGTCAATGACAACGCACCATTATTTGATAAAAACAGCTATACTGCTTATATCACAGAGAATAACTCTCCTGGTTTTTACATATTTACTGTGAGTGCGCGGGACTGTGATTGGAATCAAAATGCTAGAATCTCATATGTTTTAGAGGACACACAGGTCAGTGGGAGTCCAGTTTCTACTTATGTGTCTTTAAATTCTGAAACTGGTGTTCTTAACGCGGTTCGCACCTTTGATTATGAGCAAATCAAACACCTTGCATTAGTAATTAAAGCACAAGATGGAGGCTCTCCTCCACTCAGCAGCAACGTGACTGTGAAAATAATGATCCAAGACCAGAACGACAACCCCCCTCAGGTTCTGTACCCAGTCCAGACTGGTGGCTCTCTGGTGGCTGAAATGGTTCCTCGTTCAGCAGATGTGGGCTATCTGGTGACTAAAGTGGTGGCTGTTGATGTGGACTCTGGACAGAATGCCTGGCTCTCCTACAAACTGCAGAAAGCCACAGACAGGGCGCTGTTTGAAGTGGGTTTACAGAATGGAGAAATCAGAACTATCCGCCAAGTCACTGATAAAGATGCTGTCAAACAAAGACTGACTGTTATAGTGGAGGACAACGGGCAGCCCTCTCGTTCTGCTACAGTCATCGTTAACGTGGCGGTGGCGGACAGCTTCCCTGAAGTGCTGTCGGAGTTCACTGAGTTGACCCACGACAAGGAGTACAATGACAACCTGACTTTTTACTTAGTCTTGGCTCTGGCTGTAGTTTCCTTCCTCTTCATCACGTGTTTAGTGGTTATTATATCAGTCAAAATCTACAGGTGGAGACAGTCTCGCATCCTGTATCACTCCAACCTGCCTGTCATTCCATATTATCCACCACGTTACTCAGACACTTTGGGGACAGGAACTCTCCCCCATGTGTACAATTACGAGGTGTGCAGGACGACTGACTCCAGAAAGAGTGACTGTAAGTTCGGCAGAGCTGGTAGTCAGAACGTGCTGATAATGGACCCCAGTTCTACAGGAACGATGCAGCGGATACAGAGTGAAAAGAGCATCCTGGATGAACCAGACTCTCCTCTAGAGGTCAGTCAAAGAATATTTCTGTATTTATTCTCCTTCTTTGTTTGATTACTCTGATGAAAAGCTTGGCAGCATTACACATTTCTCAGCACCAAGGACAGCGTCTCAGTTTTCCTCTGCATATAGGTAGGCCTACAAAATTTCTGTAAAAGGTCTTACATAGTTAATTTCTTAGTTAATTTTTAAAAGAAAGTTCTCCCTAAAAGTCCCTAATAGTTTCCAGTAATTCATATACTGAAGCTGTGCTGGAGAAAAGATTAATGATCATACTCCCAGTGTTTGTGCAATGTTTTGTGCTTGCTTATTGCATCCCCATAAGACGATAAAAATGACATTGTCAAAGTAAAATACTAAAAAGAAGCAGAAATAAGTCAGCCACGTATTTCTGAAGAGCAACGTTATTTTTCCTGAACCCTGCGAAGGAACAAAAAAAAAAAGGTTTTCTGTTACTCATCTCTACTTGCTTAACCTGTTTAATTATGCTGATATTGTTTTTACTCTTTCTAAGAATTTGAAGCCAGGGAATTATTTTAGTTTCTGGTTATCATGATCTTTCGACTGGTGTATCTATATTTCTTTTCTGAGAGTAGCAGTTCTATTCTAGTGATTTTGTTCCCCTGGTTCTTAGCACTGTTGTTCAGCTGGTAGATAATGTAATTAAAACTTCTCTTGTTTGTGGTAGATCGTTCTCAATTTAACTTTTCTACTCACTATTAGTTGTATACACTCTTCAGTGAAAAATTATTTTATTAATGAAAGTAATTTCATATTGATCCCCACGGCTTAGATCGTTGTCACACAGATTCAAGTCTCGTGTGATTTCTACCTTTTAGACTCTAAGGGACGCTGTTGGCCGCTGAAATATTTTCTCTGTTATGTTGTCATTCAGTCCATCCTCTCAGAAATCACACGGTGAGGACGGCTTTCTGTGTTTTGCCGAGGGTTCATGTGAACGAAGTCTCACAGATTTCCGTTTAACGGTGGAGAACAATTTTATGAGCCAACCAGCTACTGGTATACTAGGGTCTTTTTGTTACTGCCTAAAGAGACGATTTTTTCTTTCTTTGTATCTTTTTTGTATGAGTAATGGCGCCTGTAAGACGTCTACATTACATATCACCAGGGTGGGAATCATTTTGTGGAGTACGACGTCGCATAGGATCGCTTCTGTTGCTGCTTCTTGCGGTTAACATGGTAGGTGGTCAGATTCGGTATTCTATACCTGAGGAGATGAAGAAAGGCTCTGTTATTGGTAATGTGGCGCAGGATCTTGGCTTGGATCTGAAAAGGCTCAGCTCAGGGCAGGCCCGTATCGTGACCGGAGAAAATGTTCACTACACCGAGCTGCAGAAAGACAAAGGGATTCTGGTCGTGAATGAGAGAATAGACCGAGAGCAGCTTTGTGGGGACGTAACGCCGTGTAGTTTCAGCTTTGAGATGATTTTGGAAAACCCGATGGAACTACACAGAATAACTGTCGAGGTTTTGGACATAAATGATCACGCACCTGTCTTCCCAAACAAAGATAAACCCATCAGTTTTGAAATAAGCGAATCAGCTGCAGTTGGAGTACGTTTTCCTCTGCAGAGCGCGGAGGATCTAGATGTAGGCCAAAACGCTCTGCAAAATTATATTCTGTCCCCAAACGACAATTTTATATTGAAACAACATTCAAATCCAGATGGTGGTAAATATGTTGAAATGGTGCTCCAGAAACTTTTAGACAGAGAGCGACACCCGCATTTCTCTTTGAAATTAATCGCAGTTGATGGAGGAACACCGCAGAGATCTGGTACAGTAAGTATAGATGTGACTGTGTTAGACGCCAACGACAACGATCCAGTTTTTAATCAATCAGTGTACAAAGCATCTGTTTTGGAAAACACAAAAACAGGGACTAGTATCATTACAGTAAATGCCACAGACGCAGACAGTGGATTAAATGGACACATTACATACAGTTTGTCCAAAATGAAAGGAAGTGTAGCAGAAATATTTACGATTGATGAAAAGACGGGAACAATCTACGTGTCTGGTCAGATAGATTATGAAAAATACCGAAAATACGAGTTGAGGGTAGAGGCAAAGGATCACGGTGGACTAACTGGGACAAGTAAAGTTATATTTGATGTTACTGATGTTAATGATAATGAACCTATTATACATGTAATGTCATTTTCTAGTCCCCTGTCAGAGGATGCAATTCCCGGGACAACTATTGCAATTTTGAATATAAAAGACGCAGATTCTGAGAGAAATGGGCAAATTAAATGTTCGATTGATGGTAAACTTCCCTTTAAAATTGAAACATCTCTGACAAATTATTACAATTTGGTCTCAGATCAACACTTTGACAGAGAATCCGTCTCAGAATATAACATAACAATTACAGCCACCGATTTTGGGTCTCCCCCTCTGTCTAGTTCAACAAAATTGCATCTAAAAATCTCTGACGTCAACGACAACGCACCATTATTTGATAAAAACAGCTATACTGCTTATATCACAGAGAATAACTCTCCTGGAATTTCCATATTTACTGTGAGTGCACGGGACTCTGATTGGAATCAAAACGCTAGAATCTCATATGTTTTAGAGGACACACAGGTCGGTGGGAGTCCAGTTTCTACTTATGTGTCTTTAAACTCAGAAACTGGATTTCTTAACGCGGTTCGCACCTTTGATTATGAGCAAATCAAACAGTTTGAGTTAGTAATTAAAGCGCAGGATGGAGGCTCTCCTCCACTCAGCAGCAACGTGACTGTGAAAATAATGATCCAAGACCAGAATGACAACCCCCCACAGGTTCTGTACCCAGTCCAAACTGGTGGCTCTCTGGTGGCTGAAATGGTTCCTCGTTCAGCAGATGTGGGCTATCTGGTGACTAAAGTGGTGGCTGTTGATGTGGACTCTGGACAGAATGCCTGGCTCTCCTACAAACTGCAGAAAGCCACAGACAGGGCGCTGTTTGAAGTGGGCTTACAGAATGGAGAAATCAGAACTATCCGCCAAGTCACTGATAAAGATGCTGTCAAACAAAGACTGACTGTTATAGTGGAGGACAACGGGCAGCCCTCTCGTTCTGCTACAGTCATCGTTAACGTGGCGGTGGCGGACAGCTTCCCTGAAGTGCTGTCGGAGTTCACTGAGTTGACCCACGACAAGGAGTACAATGACAACCTGACTTTTTACTTAGTCTTGGCTCTGGCTGTAGTTTCCTTCCTCTTCATCACGTGTTTAGTGGTTATTATATCAGTCAAAATCTACAGGTGGAGACAGTCTCGCATCCTGTATCACTCCAACCTGCCTGTCATTCCATATTATCCACCACGTTACTCAGACACTTTGGGGACAGGAACTCTCCCCCATGTGTACAATTACGAGGTGTGCAGGACGACTGACTCCAGAAAGAGTGACTGTAAGTTCGGCAGAGCTGGTAGTCAGAACGTGCTGATAATGGACCCCAGTTCTACAGGAACGATGCAGCGGATACAGAGTGAAAAGAGCATCCTGGATGAACCAGACTCTCCTCTAGAGGTCAGTCAAAGAATATTTCTGTATTTATACTCCTTCTTTGTTTGATTGCTCTGATGAAAAGCTTGGCAGCATTACACATTTCTCAGCACCAAGGACAGCGTCTCAGTTTTTAGGCCTAACTATATACCTGCATATAGGTAGGCCTAAAAAGCTTTTTTAAAAGGTCTTACATAGTTAATTTTTAAAAGAAAGTTCTCCCTAAAAGTCCCTAATAGTTTCCAGTAATTCATATACTGAAGCTGTGCTGGAGAAAAGATTAATGATCATACTCCCAGTGTTTGTGCAATGTTTTGTGCTTGCTTATTGCATCCCCATAAGACGATAAAAATGACATTGTCAAAGTAAAATACTAAAAAGAAGCAGAAATAAGTCAGCCACGTATTTCTGAAGAGCAACGTTATTTTTCCTGAAGCCTGCGAAGAAACAAAAAAAAAGGTTTTCTGTTACTCATCTCTACTTGCTTAACCTGTTTAGTTATGCTGATATCGTTTTTACTCTTTCTAAGAATTTGAAGCCAGGGAATTATTTTAGTTTCTGGTTATCATGATCTTTCGACTGGTGTATCTATATTTCTTTTCTGAGAGTAGCAGTTCTATTCTAGTGATTTTGTTCCCCTGGTTCTCAGCACTGTTGTTCAGCTGGTAGATAATGTAATTAAAACTTCTCTTGTTTGTGGTAGATCGTTCTCAATTTAACTTTTCCACTCACTATTAGTTGTATACACTCTTCAGTGAAAAATTATTTTATTAATGAAAGTAATTTCATATTGATCCCCACGGCTTAGATCGTTGTTACAAAGATTCAAGTCTCGTGTGATTTCTACCTTTTAGACTCTAAGGGACGCTGTTGGCCGCTGAAATAATATCTCTGTTTTGTTGTCATTCAGTCCATCCTCTCAGAAATCACACGGCGAGGACGGCTTTCTGTGTTTTGCCGAGGGTTCATGTGAACGAAGTCTCACAGATTTCCGTTTAACGGTGGAGAACAATTTTATGAGCCAACCAGCTACTGGTATACTAGGGTCTTTTTGTTACTGCCTAAAGAGACGATTTTTTCTTTCTTTGTATCTTTTTTGTATGAGTAATGGCGCCTGTAAGACGTCTACATTACATATCACCAGGGTGGGAATCATTTTGTGGAGTACGACGTCGCATAGGATCGCTTCTGTTGCTGCTTCTTGCGGTTAACATGGTAGGTGGTCAGATTCGGTATTCTATACCTGAGGAGATGAAGAAAGGCTCTGTTATCGGTAATTTGGCGCAGGATCTTGGCTTGGATCTGAAAAGGCTCAGCTCAGGGCGGGCCCGTATCGTGACCGGAGAAAATGTTCACTACACCGAGCTGCAGACAGACAAAGGGATTCTGGTCGTGAATGAGAGAATAGACCGAGAGCAGCTTTGTGGGGACGTAACGCCGTGTAGTTTCAGCTTTGAAATGATTTTGGAAAACCCGATGGAACTACACAGAATAACTGTCGAGGTTTTGGATATAAATGATCACGCGCCTGTCTTCCCAAACAAAGATAAACCCATCAGTTTTGAAATAAGCGAATCAGCTGCAGTTGAAGTACGTTTTCCTCTGCAGAGCGCGGAGGATCTAGATGTAGGCCAAAACGCTCTGCTAAATTATATTCTGTCCCCAAACGACAATTTTATATTGAAACAACATTCAAATCCAGATGGTGGTAAATATGTTGAAATGGTGCTCCAGAAACCTTTAGACAGAGAGCGACACCCGCATTTCTCTTTGAAATTAATCGCAGTTGATGGAGGAACACCGCAGAGATCTGGTACAGTAAATATAGATGTGACTGTGTTAGACGCCAACGACAATATTCCAGTTTTTAATCAATCAGTGTACAAAGCATCTGTGTTGGAAAACACAAAAACAGGGACTAGTATCATTACAGTAAATGCCACAGACGCAGACAGTGGATTAAATGGACACATTACATACAGTTTGTCCAAAATGAAAGGAAGTGTAGCAGAAATATTTACGATTGATGAAAAGACGGGAACAATCTACGTGTCTGGTCAGATAGATTATGAAAAATACCGAAAATACGAGTTGAGGGTAGAGGCAAAAGATCACGGTGGACTAACTGGGACAAGTAAAGTTATATTTGATGTTATTGATGTTAATGATAATGCTCCTATTATAAATGTAATGTCATTTTCTAGTCCCCTGTCAGAGGATGCAACTCCCGGGACAACTATTGCAATTTTGAATATAAAAGACACAGATTCTGAGAGAAATGGGCAAATTAAATGTTCGATTGATGGTAAACTTCCCTTTAAAATTGAAACATCTCTGACAAATTATTACAATTTGGTCTCAGATCAACACTTTGACAGAGAATCCGTCTCAGAATATAACATAACAATTAAAGCCACCGATTTTGGGTCTCCCCCTCTGTCTAGTTCAACAAAATTGCATCTAAAAATCTCTGACATCAATGACAATGCACCATTATTTGATAAAAACAGCTATACTGCTTATATCACAGAGAATAACTCTCCTGGAATTTCCATATTCACTGTGAGTGCGCGGGACTCTGATTGGAATCAAAATGCTAGAATCTCATATCTTTTAGAGGAAAAACAGATCAGTGGGAGTCCAGTTTCTACTTATGTGTCTCTAAACAGTGAAGCTGGGGTTCTTAACGCGGTTCGCACCTTTGATTATGAGCAAATCAAACAGTTTGAGTTAGTAATAAAAGCACAGGATGGAGGCTCTCCTCCACTCAGCAGCAACGTGACTGTGAAAATAATGATCCGGGACCAGAACGACAACCCCCCTCAAGTTCTGTACCCAGTCCAGACTGGTGGCTCTCTGGTGGCTGAAATGGTTCCTCGTTCAGCAGATGTGGGCTATCTGGTGACTAAAGTGGTGGCTGTTGATGTGGACTCTGGACAGAATGCCTGGCTCTCCTACAAACTGCAGAAAGCCACAGACAGGGCGCTGTTTGAAGTGGGCTTACAGAATGGAGAAATCAGAACTATCCGCCAAGTCACTGATAAAGATGCTGTCAAACAAAGACTGACTGTTATAGTGGAGGACAACGGGCAGCCCTCTCGTTCTGCTACAGTCATCGTTAACGTGGCGGTGGCGGACAGCTTCCCTGAAGTGCTGTCGGAGTTCACTGAGTTGACCCACGACAAGGAGTACAATGACAACCTGACTTTTTACTTAGTCTTGGCTCTGGCTGTAGTTTCCTTCCTCTTCATCACGTGTTTAGTGGTTATTATATCAGTCAAAATCTACAGGTGGAGACAGTCTCGCATCCTGTATCACTCCAACCTGCCTGTCATTCCATATTATCCACCACGTTACTCAGACACTTTGGGGACAGGGACTCTTCCCCATGTGTACAATTACGAGGTGTGCAGGACGACTGACTCCAGAAAGAGTGACTGTAAGTTCGGCAGAGCTGGTAGTCAGAACGTGCTGATTATGGACCCCAGTTCTACAGGAACGATGCAGCGGATACAGAGTGAAAAGAGCATCCTGGATGAACCAGACTCTCCTCTAGAGGTCAGTCAGAGGATATTTTTATATCTGTTCTCGTACTGTATGTAATTACTCTGATGAAAGGCTTTGCAGCATTACACATTTCTCAGCACCAAGGACAGCGTCTCAGATTTCCTCTGCATAAAGGCAGGCGTATATAGCTTCTGTAAAAGGTCTTATATAGTTAATTTTTAAAGGAATATCCTCTTATAAAGTCCCTAATAGTTTCCAGTTGTTTTTTATATCCAAATGTCTTTGTTTATAGAGTACTGATGATCACACTCCAAGTGTTTGTGCAATGTTTCCTGGCAGTGTTTTACTTGCTTACCATTCTCTTGCCATAGTTATGAAGATATTTCAAGTGGAGCCTTGAAAGGTAAAATATTAGCAAAAGTAGAAAGAAGGTATGCGTTTCTTAAAAGCATTCTTACTTTCTTGTGGAGTCCATATGCTCATCCAATGTCTATTCAATTACTCAACTCATTCATACCGACTTATTTTATAGTGCTTATGCTTTCGATGCTGCCTAAGTCGCCGTAAGACTTTGCATTCACTGAATTATGTCAGAATCAGATAATCATTACATTAGGACTGATATATCTATAGTTTACTCTAAGGCAACACTTCTATTTAATTTAATTTCCTTTTTCTTTGTTTTTCCTGTGTGAGTCACGGTAGTGTTGGTCTGGCGTTTAAAAATTCTGTTGAAACGGCGGTTTCTTTTAGGTCTGTCATTTCAAATTTTCTTAGTATTTTGTTGTTGTTGTTAACTATATATATTCTTACTTCATAAATGTCTTCATTAAGCAGAATGGTGACAATAAAAGAAATTAAACATGCCCCCCCCCCCACCACCACACACACACACACACACACACACACACACACACACACACACACACACACACACACACACTTAGAGTTATAACAGTTGTTCAATACTCATTTGTCAAATCTCGTATGATTTCCACCTTTTAGACTCTAAGGGACGCTGTTGGCCAGTAAAATATCTTACGTTGCCATTTAGTTCATCCCCCAGTAATCATGCAGTGAAGTGGGCGCTCTGTGTTTTGTCCATAGATCGTATGAACAAGGTCTCTCGGAGGTACATTTACCGCTTGAATTAAATGTAATGTGGACGCTGATATACCGGGAGCTTTTTTGTTTTCTAATTCCTAAGGAGATATATCTTTTTTTTAAATTTGGTTTTTCTTTTTTATCTGAGTGATGGCGACTGTAAGGCGTCAAACCCGCGTCCCATCAAAATGGGAATCATTTTATGGAGTACGACGTCACATAGGATTTCTTCTGTTGCTGCTTCTTGCTGTTAACATGGTAGGTGGTCAGATTTGGTATTCTATACCCGAGGAGATGAAGAAAGGCTCTGTTATCGGTAATGTGGCGCAGGATCTTGGCTTGGATCTGAAAAGGCTCAGCTCAGGGCGGGCCCGTATCGTGACCGGAGAAAACGTTCACTACACCGAGCTGCAGAAAGACAAAGGGACTCTGGTCGTCAATGAGAGAATAGACCGAGAGCAGCTTTGTGGGGACGTAACGCCGTGTAGTCTCAGCTTTGAGATGATTTTAGAAAACCCGATGGAACTACACAGAATAACTGTCGAGGTTTTGGATATAAATGATCACGCACCTGTCTTCCCAAACAAAGATAAACCCATCAGTTTTGAAATAAGCGAATCAGCTGCAGTTGAAGTACGTTTTCCTCTGCAGAGCGCGCAGGATCTAGATGTAGGCCAAAACGCTCTGAAAAATTATATTCTGTCCCCAAACGACAATTTTATATTGAAACAACATTCAAATCCAGATGGAAGAAAATATGTTGAAATGGTGCTCCAGAAACCTTTAGACAGAGAGCGACACCCGCATTTCTCTTTGAAATTAATCGCAGTTGATGGAGGAACACCGCAGAGATCTGGTACAGTAAATATAGATGTGACTGTGTTAGACGCCAACGACAATATTCCAGTTTTTAATCAATCAGTGTACAAAGCATCTGTGTTGGAAAACACGAAAACAGGGACTAGTATCATTACAGTAAATGCCACAGACGCAGACAGTGGATTAAATGGACACATTACATACAGTTTATCCGAAATGAAGGAAAGTGCAGCGGATACATTTAGAATTGATGAAAACACCGGAACAATTTATGTATCTGGTCAGATTGACTACGAGAAAGACAAAAAATACGAGTTGAGGGTAGAGGCAAAGGATCACGGTGGACTAACTGGGACAAGTAAAGTTATATTTGATGTTATTGATGTTAATGATAATGCTCCTATTATAAATGTATTGTCATTTTCTAGTCCCCTGTCAGAAGATTCCCGATCTGGTACAACAATTGCAATTTTGAATATAAAAGACGCAGATTCTGAGAGAAATGGACAAATTAAATGTTGGATTGATGGTAAACTTCCCTTTAAAATCGAATCATCTCTGACAAATTATTACAATTTGGTCTCAGATCAACACTTTGACAGAGAATCCGTCTCAGAATATAACATAACAATTACAGCCACCGATTTTGGGTCTCTCCCTCTGTCTAGTTCAACAAAATTGCATCTAAAAATCTCTGACGTCAACGACAACGCACCATTGTTTGATAAAAACAGCTATACTGCTTATATCACAGAGAATAACTCTCCTGGATTTTCCATATTTACTGTGAGTGCGCGGGACTGTGATTGGAATCAAAATGCTAGAATCTCATATCTTTTAGAGGACACACAGGTCAGTAGGAGTCCAGTTTCTACTTATGTGTCTTTAAACTCAGAAACTGGATTTCTTAACGCGGTTCGCACCTTTGATTATGAGCAAACCAAACAGTTTGAGTTAGTAATTAAAGCACAGGATGGAGGCTCTCCTCCACTCAGCAGCAACGTGACTGTGAAAATAATAGTTCAGGACCAGAACGACAACCCCCCTCAGGTTCTGTACCCAGTTCAGACTGGTGGCTCTCTGGTGGCTGAAATGGTGCCTCGTTCAGCAGATGTGGGCTATCTGGTGACTAAAGTGGTGGCTGTTGATGTGGACTCTGGACAGAATGCCTGGCTCTCCTATAAACTGCAGAAAGCCACAGACAGGGCGCTGTTTGAAGTGGGCTTACAGAATGGAGAAATCAGAACTATCCGCCAAGTCACTGATAAAGATGCCGTCAAACAAAGACTGACTGTTATAGTGGAGGACAACGGGCAGCCCTCTCGTTCAGCTACAGTCATTGTTAACGTGGCGGTGGCGGACAGCTTCCCTGAAGTGCTGTCGGAGTTCACTGAGTTGACCCACGACAAGGAGTACAATGACAACCTGACTTTTTACTTAGTCTTGGCTCTGGCTGTAGTTTCCTTCCTCTTCATCACGTGTTTAGTGGTTATTATATCAGTCAAAATCTACAGATGGAGACAGTCTCGCATCCTGTATCACTCCAACCTGCCTGTCATTCCATATTATCCACCACGTTACTCAGACACTTTGGGGACAGGGACTCTACCACATGTATATAATTACGAGGTGTGCAGGACGACTGACTCCAGAAAGAGTGACATGAAATATATGCAACCGATGAGTCAAAGTTTAGTGAGTGTGGATGGAGCTGTAGACGATGTACCGCAAGTGGACAAGCAACTGTCAGGCAACCGTTCCCAAATGTCTACTTTGGTGAGTGATAATCTAATCTTTTCGGTTCCATTTTCCTGAACTCAGCACTCACCTTTAACCTTCTAAGACCCGAACTCATTCATGGCATGCATGTTTAATTTCTCTTTGCTATTTGAGCTGATTGGGATCAAAGAATCATCTTTTTACGTCATGTAGTTTCTGAGAAAAATGATATCCACTTACGAGGACATTCGTTTTAAATTTCGATAGAACACTATAAAGTCATAATCGAGTAATGCTGCAAAACTCTTTATTTGGTGTCTGAACACAGCAGTATTTTTCCTGAGTACAAAAACAAACTGAGAAACAACAATTGTGCCCCTATGAGCAATATAGCTCACTGGAAGTGCTGTTAACAGTTGCAGGAAGATGTATGTCTGTAACAAAGTATGGATAAAGATATCTGACCCTTGTAGAGGAACATTTAGTATTGTGGTCTAGACAACCCAAAATGTGATGTTCACATATATAGACGCCAGGTCCTAGGAGGTTAAATGTTGGTGAAAGTTTATCAAAAGCAACTTAGTGTAGCTTTCTGCCTTTGTTCCCCCATAATATTCTCTGATTTCTAACTGATTTTTATATTTCTTTTAAACCACCATGAGCAACATCTTTATTGCACCTTTGTATTACTTTGATGTTCTACATTTTTGTGGTATTTATATCTCTGTTTGACTGCGCAGACTTTTTTTAACCTTTCTTTATTAAAGCGTACTCAAAATCTCATCTTTTTCAAGGTTTTGAATGTATTATACTTTCATCTATATATTCTGACTTATTAAATATAATAACAACATAATTGCACCAGTAGCAGTTCTACTCATTTATTATTTTTGCATTTAAGAATAATATAAGAATCATCATTTTAAGTTCACCTTATTATACATTTTTTTAAGTATTATTATTTGCAGAAGAATTTGCTTTGTATTACTCGGTGTTTACTGACTATGGACTGTAAGGGACGCTGTTGGTTAACTCACATATTTTGTAACCTATTATGTCAGGATCCTCTCCCTTTTCTCCCTGCTTCCAAAAGAAAGGGTGTTAACGTTCATTATATAGGTGGCAGTGGAATAGAATAGATGTCTTTCATTTTACATTGACTGAATGAAAAAAAAAAACTTTTAGGCTGTCTTTGCATATTCAGTTCTTTTTTCCCGAATAAGAATCGTACCAAGATCGATTTCTTTTAATATGGATTGTGGATATAAAACCTACGCCCTGTGTGTAAAATGGCGCTTTTCCTGCAAAGGCAATTGGCAGATTCTGTTCTTCATGTTTTGTATGATCCATGTGGTCACTGGACATATTCGATACTCTATCCCAGAGGAGATGAAGAAAGGCTCGCTCATCGGTAATGTAGCACAGGACCTTGGTTTGGATCTCAAAAGGCTCCGTTCGGGTCGGCCCCGTATCGTGACCGGCGACAGCATCCAGTACACCGAGCTGCAGACAGACAAAGGGATTTTAGTCGTCAAAGAGAGAATAGACCGAGAGCAGCTGTGTGGAGACACAACCCCGTGCAGTTTCAGCTTTGAAGTGATTTTAGAAAATCCTATGGAGCTACATCAAATCACAGTTGAAATAACGGATATAAACGACCATTCGCCAACCTTCAAACGAAACAGTATCAATTTTGAAATCAGCGAAATAGCCAGTACCGGCGCTCGTTTCCCTTTGACGATGGCAGAAGATCCAGACGTGGGTGTTAACGGACTTAGAGAATATTTTCTGACCGACAATGACAATTTTGTTCTTAAACAAAACTCGAATGCAGACGGGAAGAAATACGCAGAGATGGTGCTTCAGAAGCCGCTGGACAGGGAGACAAATCCTAGTCTGTCTCTAAAGCTAATAGCTGTAGATGGTGGGACTCCGCAGAGATCTGGTACAGTAAATATCGATATAACTGTTCTCGATGCAAATGATAATGCTCCAGTATTCAATCAATCTGTATATAAAGCCACAGTCATGGAAAATTCTCCCAGAGATACTTACGTTATCACTGTTAATGCCAGTGACGCAGATTTCGGATCAAACGCTATCGCAACTTATATTTTTTCAGATCTCAACAGTGGTCTCAGTGATGTGTTTATGATTGACGAAAAAACTGGTGTCATTTCAATAACAGGCTCTACTGATTATGAAAAAAACAAAAAATACGAACTTCGAATCGAGGCAAAAGATCAGGGAGGTTTGACAGATTCAAGCAAAGTGATAATTGAAGTAACTGATGTTAATGATAACGCTCCTATCATAAACGTTATGTCATTCACTAGTCCCGTGTCCGAGGACTCTCCTCCTGGTACCACTGTTGGCATCATAAATGTAAAAGATCTGGACTCGGGTGATAACGGACAAGTAAACTGTAGAATAGAACAAAACGCGCCTTTCAAAATTAAATCTAATTTAAGAAATTACTATACGTTAGTAACAGATACTGTATTAGATCGTGAAAGCGTTTCAGAATATAACATCACAGTTGTTGCGACAGATGCAGGAATACCTCCTCTTTCAACAAAAAGAACCTTTCACTTAAAGGTCTCTGACGTAAACGATAATGCTCCGGTATTTTCTCAAAGTGTTTACAAATCGTTTATCATAGAGAATAACTCTCCAGGCATTTCTGTTCTCACTCTCGGGGCTAAAGATCCAGATGAAAACCAAAACGCCCGGATATCTTATATACTGGAGAACACTAATATTGGTGGAGCTCCAGTTTCTGAATATGTTACAGTAAATGCAGAAAGCGGAGTCGTGCACGCAGTGCGCTCCTTTGATTATGAACAAATCAAACAGCTGGTTTTTATTGTCAAGGCGCAAGATGGAGGCTCCCCTCCTCTCAGTAACAATGTGACTGTGAAACTGATAGTTCAGGACCAGAACGACAACCCCCCTCAAGTTCTGTATCCAGTCCAGACTGGTGGCTCTCTGGTGGCTGAAATGGTGCCTCGTTCAGCAGATGTGGGCTATCTGGTGACTAAAGTGGTGGCTGTTGATGTGGACTCTGGACAGAATGCCTGGCTCTCCTACAAACTGCAGAAAGCCACAGACAGGGCGCTGTTTGAAGTGGGCTTACAGAATGGAGAAATCAGAACTATCCGCCAAGTCACTGATAAAGATGCTGTCAAGCAAAGACTGACTGTTATAGTGGAGGACAACGGACAGCCCTCTCGTTCAGCTACAGTCATTGTTAACGTGGCGGTGGCGGACAGCTTCCCTGAAGTGCTGTCGGAGTTCACTGAGTTGACCCACGACAAGGACTACAATGACAACCTGACTTTTTACTTAGTCTTGGCTCTGGCTGTAGTTTCCTTCCTCTTCATCACGTGTTTAGTGGTTATTATATCAGTCAAAATCTACAGGTGGAGACAGTCTCGCATCCTGTATCACTCCAACCTGCCTGTCATTCCATATTATCCACCACGTTACTCAGACACTTTGGGGACAGGGACTCTGCCACATGTGTACAATTACGAGGTGTGCAGGACGACTGACTCCAGAAAGAGTGACTGTAAGTTCGGCAGAGCTGGTAGTCAGAACGTGCTGATAATGGACCCCAGTGCTACAGGAACGATGCAGCGGATACAGAGTGAAAAGAGCATCCTGGATGAACCAGACTCTCCTCTAGAGGTCAGTTAGATGATATTTGTATATCTATTCTCGTTCTTTACTTAATTACTCTGATGCAAAGCTCCCCAGCATTATACATTTCTCAGCACCAAGGACAGCGTCTCAGTTTTCCTCTGCATATACAGTGGGGCAAAAAAGTATTTAGTCAGCCACCGATTGTGCAAGTTCCCCCACTTAAAATGATGACAGAGGTCAGTAATTTGCACCAGAGGTACACTTCAACTGTGAGAGACAGAATGTGAAAAAAAAAATCCATGAATCCACATGGTAGGATTTGTAAAGAATTTATTCGTAAATCAGGGTGGAAAATAAGTATTTGGTCACCTCAAACAAGGAAAATCTCTGGCTCTCACAGACCTGTAACGTCTTCTGTAAGAAGCTTTTCTGTCCCCCACTCGTTACCTGTATGAATGGCACCTGTTTGAACTCATCATCTGTATAAAAGACACCTGTCCACAGCCTCAAACAGTCAGACTCCAAACTCCGCCATGGCCAAGACCAAAGAGCTTTCGAAGGACACCAGGAAAAGTATTGTAGACCTGCACCAGACTGGGAAGGGTGAATCTACAATAGGCAAGCAGCTTGGTGTGAAGAAATCAACTGTGGGAGCAATCATCAGAAAATGGAAGACATACAAGACCACTGATAATCTCCCTCGATCTGGGGCTCCACGCACGATCTCATCCCGTGGGGTCAAAATGATCATGAGAACGGTGAGCAAAGATCCCAGAACCACACGGGGGGACCTGGTGAATGACCTGCAGAGAGCTGGGACCAAAGTAACAAAGGTCACCATCAGTAACACACTACAACGGCAGGGAATCAAATCCCGCAGTGCCAGACGTGTTCCGCTGCTGAAGCCAGTGCATGTCCAGGCCCGTCTGAAGTTTGCCAGAGAGCACATGGATGATACAGCAGAGGATTGGGAGAATGTCATGTGGTCAGATGAAACCAAAGTAGAACTTTTTGGTATAAACTCAACTCGTCGTGTTTGGAGGAAGAAGAATACTGAGTTGCATCCCAAGAACACCATACCTACTGTGAAGCATGGGGGTGGAAACATCATGCTATGGGGCTGTTTTTCTGCCAAGGGGACAGGACGACTGATCCGTGTTAAGGACAGAATGAATGGGGCCATGTATCGTGAGATTTTGAGCCAAAACCTCCTTCCATCAGTGAGAACTTTGAAGATGAAACGAGGCTGGGTCTTCCAACATGACAATGATCCAAAACACACCGCCCGGGCAACAAAGGAGTGGCTCCGTAAGAAGCATTTGAAAGTCCTGGAGTGGCCTAGCCAGTCTCCAGACCTCAACCCCATAGAAAATCTGTGGCGGGAGTTGAAAGTCCGTGTTGCTCGGCGACAGCCCCAAAACATCACTGCTCTCGAGAAGATCTGCATGGAGGAATGGGCCAAAATACCAGCTACTGTGTGTGCAAACCTGGTAAAGACCTATAGTAAACGTTTGACCTCTGTTATTGCCAACAAAGGTTATGTTACAAAGTATTGAGTTGTATTTTTGTTATTGACCAAATACTTATTTTCCACCCTGATTTACGAATAAATTCTTTACAAATCCTACCATGTGGATTCATGGATTTTTTTTTCACATTCTGTCTCTCACAGTTGAAGTGTACCTCTGGTGCAAATTACTGACCTCTGTCATCATTTTAGGTGGGGGAACTTGCACAATCGGTGGCTGACTAAATACTTTTTTGCCCCACTGTAGGTAGGCCTACAAAGCTTTTGTAAAAGGTCTTACATGGTTACTTTTTAAAGGAATGTTTTCTTATAAAGTGACTGATAGTTTCCAGTTGTTTTCTATATCCAAATGTCTTTGTTTATAGAGTATTGATGATCACACGCCATGTTTTTGTGCAATGTTTCCTGGCAGTGTTTTACTTGCTTACCATTCGCTTGCCATAGTTATGAAGATATTTCAAGGGGACCCTGGAAAGGTAAAATATTAACAAAAGTAGAAAGACGGTATGTGTTTCTTAAAAGCATTCTTTCTCTCTTGTGGAGTCCATATGCTCATCCAATGTCTATTCAATTACTCGACTCTTTCATACCCACTTATGTTATAGTGCTTATGCTTTCGATGCTGCCTGAGTCACCGTAAGACTTTGCATTCACTGGATTATGTCAGAATCAGATAATCACTACATTAGGACTTATACATCTATAGTTTACTCTAAGGCAACACTTCTATTTAATTTAATTTTCTTTTGTTTTGTTTGTGTTCTTCTTTCCTGTCCGAGTCCCGGTATTCTTGGTCTGGACTCTGCCGTTTAAAAATTCTGTTGAAACTGCGGTTTCTGTTAGGTCGTTCGTTTCAAATTCTCTTAGCATTTTGTAGTTGTTGTTGTTTTTATCTATCTATATTCCTACTTGAAAAAGGTCTTCATTAAGCAGAATGTTGACAATATGAGAAATTAAATATTACCCCCCACAGTCAGTGATATGTTTTGGCGGTTTACGTTTCTCGTATTTAGTTAGTTCGCATTCATGTTTTTCCGACCCTGTCCTACTTTTTATGAAATATGCGAAATGTTAAGTGTGTAGCTGTAGCAGTACATCCATACCTGAACACAGTGACGTATTTCCTGAATCAACTTATGTGAGGTGACTTATTCGAGATGGTTGGAACACTAGTACCAATATTACTTGCATTTGTAATTAAAACATCGTCTTTATGTGAGTTTTCACCGTCAGCTGGCTTTGCCAACCTTAAATGTCGTGCCTTTTAGCTTTACAGCTCTTTTTACTGTTGTACTTTTGTGTTTTCATGGAGTGTGTTCTGTTTTGACAATGCATATTCAAATGTAATTCATATAGTATTTTAATATACATTTTTGGGAACCTTTGTTATAATTATTATTATTAGAAGTAGTAGTAGTAGTAGTAGCGGAAGTATTTTTCTGAACACCTGTTGTAGCAGAACATCTTGGACATATTTGTATTTTTTTGATTGCACTAAATGTCTCATGACATTGCCAAAGAAAGAAAGAAAGCGCACGGTGTTACTGATTGTGGACTCTAAGGGACGCTGTTGGTCAATATAACATTTTTTTCTAAAACACTATGACACAATCTCCTCCCTTACCGCCGTTGCTCGTCAAGAAAAGCCGATATTATTCATTATATGGGCTCACAATCGAAGAAAACGCACATCTCCTTCTTTATATCTAAAAGATAGAATACAGTAGTTTATCATTGGTGATATATTAACTTTAGAACCCAGAATAAGTGAAGCGATTTACAATTTCCTTTAACTATGGATTGTGGATTAAAAGGATACACCCGGTGTATAAAATGGCGCTTTGGCTGTGGACGCAATTGGCATTTCTTCTTGCTCATTTTTTGTCTGATTCATATGGTCACTGGACATATTCGATACTCTATCCCAGAGGAGATGAAGAAAGGCTCGCTCATCGGTAATGTAGCACAGGACCTCGGCTTGAATCTCAAAAGGCTCCGTTTGGGTCGGGCCCGTATCGTGACCGGCGACAGCATCCAGTACACCGAGCTGCAGACAGACAAAGGGATTTTAGTCGTCAAAGAGAGAATAGACCGAGAGCAGCTGTGTGGAGACACAACCCCGTGCAGTTTCAGCTTTGAGGTAATTTTAGAAAATCCTATGGAGCTACATCAAATCACAGTTGAAATAACGGATATAAACGACCATTCGCCAACCTTCAAACGAAACAGTATCAATTTTGAAATCAGCGAATCAGCCAGTGCTGGTGCTCGATTTTCTTTAACCAGTGCAGAAGATCCAGACGTGGGTGTTAACGGACTTAGAGAATATTTTCTGGCCGAGAATGACAATTTTGTTCTTAAACAAAACTCGAATGCAGACGGGAAGAAATACGCAGAGATGGTGCTTCAGAAGCCGCTGGACAGGGAGACAAATCCTAATCTGTCTCTAAAGCTAATAGCTGTAGATGGTGGGACTCCGCAGAGATCTGGCACCGTAAATATCGATATAACTGTTCTCGATGTAAATGATAATGCTCCAGTATTCAATCAATCTGTATATAAAGCCACAGTCATGGAAAATTCTCCCCGAGATACTTACGTTACCACTGTTAATGCCAGTGACGCAGATTTCGGGTCAAATAGCATTGTGACTTATTATTTTTCAGATCTCAACAGTGGTCTCAGTGATGTGTTTATGATTGACGAAAAACATGGTATAATTTCAATAACAGGCTTTATTGATTATGAAAAGGACAAAAAGTACGAACTTCGAATCGACGCCAGAGATCAGGGAGGTTTAACAGACTCAAGCAAAGTGATAATTGAAGTAACTGACGTTAATGATAACGCTCCTATCATAAACGTTATGTCATTCACTAGTCCCGTGTCCGAGGACTCTCCTCCTGGTACCACTATTGGCATCATAAATGTAAAAGATCTGGACTCGGGTGATAACGGACAAGTAAACTGTAGAATAGAACAAAACGCGCCTTTCAAAATTAAATCTAATTTAAGAAATTACTATACGTTGGTAACAGATACTGTATTAGATCGTGAAAGCGTTTCAGAATATAACATCACAGTTGTTGCGACAGATGCAGGAATACCTCCTCTTTCAACAAAAAGAACATTTCATTTAAAGGTCTCTGACGTGAACGATAATGCTCCAGTATTTTCTCAAAGTGTTTACAATACGTTTATCATAGAGAATAACTCTCCAGGCATTTCTGTTCTCACTCTCGGGGCTAAAGATCCCGATGAAAACCAAAACGCCCGGATATCTTATATACTGGAGAACACTAATATTGGTGGAGCTCCAGTTTCTGAATATGTTTCAGTAAATGCAGAAAGCGGAGTCGTGCACGCTGTGCGCTCCTTTGATTATGAGCAAATCAAACAGCTGGTTTTTGTTGTGAAGGCGCAAGATGGAGGCTCACCTCCTCTCAGTAACAATGTGACTGTGAAACTGATAGTTCAGGACCAGAATGACAACCCCCCTCAGGTTCTGTACCCAGTTCAGACTGGTGGCTCTCTGGTGGCTGAAATGGTGCCTCGTTCAGCAGATGTGGGCTATCTGGTGACTAAAGTGGTGGCTGTTGATGTGGACTCTGGACAGAATGCCTGGCTCTCCTATAAACTGCAGAAAGCCACAGACAGGGCGCTGTTTGAAGTGGGCTTACAGAATGGAGAAATCAGAACTATCCGCCAAGTCACTGATAAAGATGCTGTCAAGCAAAGACTGACTGTTATAGTGGAGGACAACGGGCAGCCCTCTCGTTCAGCTACAGTCATTGTTAACGTGGCGGTGGCGGACAGCTTCCCTGAAGTGCTGTCGGAGTTCACTGAGTTGACCCACGACAAGGAGTACAATGACAACCTGACTTTCTACTTAGTCTTGGCTCTGGCTGTAGTTTCCTTCCTCTTCATCACGTGTTTAGTGGTTATCATATCAGTCAAAATCTACAGGTGGAGACAGTCTCGCATCCTGTATCACTCCAACCTGCCTGTCATTCCATATTATCCACCACGTTACTCGGACACTTTGGGGACAGGGACTCTGCCACATGTGTACAATTACGAGGTGTGCAGGACGACTGACTCCAGAAAGAGTGACTGTAAGTTCGGCAGAGCTGGTAGTCAGAACGTGCTGATAATGGACCCCAGTTCTACAGGAACGATGCAGCGGATACAGAGTGAAAAGAGCATCCTGGATGAACCAGACTCTCCTCTAGAGGTCAGTTAGAGGATATTTGTATATCTATTCTCGTTCTTTACTTAATTACTCTGATGCAAAGCTCCCCAGCATTATACATTTCTCAGCACCAAGGACAGCGTCTCAGTTTTCCTCTGCATATAGGTAGGCCTACAAAGCTTTTGTAAAAGGTCTTACATGGTTACTTTTTAAAGGAATGTTTTCTTATAAAGTGACTGATAGTTTCCAGTTGTTTTCTATATCCAAATGTCTTTGTTTATAGAGTATTGATGATCACACGCCATGTTTTTGTGCAATGTTTCCTGGCAGTGTTTTACTTGCTTACCATTCGCTTGCCATAGTTATGAAGATATTTCAAGGGGACCCTGGAAAGGTAAAATATTAACAAAAGTAGAAAGACGGTATGTGTTTCTTAAAAGCATTCTTTCTCTCTTGTGGAGTCCATATGCTCATCCAATGTCTATTCAATTACTCGACTCTTTCATACCCACTTATGTTATAGTGCTTATGCTTTCGATGCTGCCTGAGTCACCGTAAGACTTTGCATTCACTGGATTATGTCAGAATCAGATAATCACTACATTAGGACTTATACATCTATAGTTTACTCTAAGGCAACACTTCTATTTAATTTAATTTTCTTTTGTTTTGTTTGTGTTCTTCTTTCCTGTCCGAGTCCCGGTATTCTTGGTCTGGACTCTGCCGTTTAAAAATTCTGTTGAAACTGCGGTTTCTGTTAGGTCGTTCGTTTCAAATTCTCTTAGCATTTTGTAGTTGTTGTTGTTTTTATCTATCTATATTCCTACTTGAAAAAGGTCTTCATTAAGCAGAATGTTGACAATATGAGAAATTAAATATTACCCCCCACAGTCAGTGATATGTTTTGGCGGTTTACGTTTCTCGTATTTAGTTAGTTCGCATTCATGTTTTTCCGACCCTGTCCTACTTTTTATGAAATATGCGAAATGTTAAGTGTGTAGCTGTAGCAGTACATCCATACCTGAACACAGTGACGTATTTCCTGAATCAACTTATGTGAGGTGACTTATTCGAGATGGTTGGAACACTAGTACCAATATTACTTGCATTTGTAATTAAAACATCGTCTTTATGTGAGTTTTCACCGTCAGCTGGCTTTGCCAACCTTAAATGTCGTGCCTTTTAGCTTTACAGCTCTTTTTACTGTTGTACTTTTGTGTTTTCATGGAGTGTGTTCTGTTTTGACAATGCATATTCAAATGTAATTCATATAGTATTTTAATATACATTTTTGGGAACCTTTGTTATAATTATTATTATTAGAAGTAGTAGTAGTAGTAGTAGCGGAAGTATTTTTCTGAACACCTGTTGTAGCAGAACATCTTGGACATATTTGTATTTTTTTGATTGCACTAAATGTCTCATGACATTGCCAAAGAAAGAAAGAAAGCGCACGGTGTTACTGATTGTGGACTCTAAGGGACGCTGTTGGTCAATATAACATTTTTTTCTAAAACACTATGACACAATCTCCTCCCTTACCGCCGTTGCTCGTCAAGAAAAGCCGATATTATTCATTATATGGGCTCACAATCGAAGAAAACGCACATCTCCTTCTTTATATCTAAAAGATAGAATACAGTAGTTTATCATTGGTGATATATTAACTTTAGAACCCAGAATAAGTGAAGCGATTTACAATTTCCTTTAACTATGGATTGTGGATTAAAAGGATACACCCGGTGTATAAAATGGCGCTTTGGCTGTGGACGCAATTGGCATTTCTTCTTGCTCATTTTTTGTCTGATTCATATGGTCACTGGACATATTCGATACTCTATCCCAGAGGAGATGAAGAAAGGCTCGCTCATCGGTAATGTAGCACAGGACCTCGGCTTGAATCTCAAAAGGCTCCGTTTGGGTCGGGCCCGTATCGTGACCGGCGACAGCATCCAGTACACCGAGCTGCAGACAGACAAAGGGATTTTAGTCGTCAAAGAGAGAATAGACCGAGAGCAGCTGTGTGGAGACACAACCCCGTGCAGTTTCAGCTTTGAAGTGATTTTAGAAAATCCTATGGAGCTACATCAAATCACAGTTGAAATAACGGATATAAACGACCATTCGCCAACCTTCAAACGAAAGAGCATCAATTTCGAAATCAGCGAAATAGCCAGTGCTGGAGCTCGATTTTCTTTAACCAGTGCAGAAGATCCAGACGTGGGTGTTAACGGACTTAGAGAATATTTTCTGACCGACAATGACAATTTTATTCTTAAACAAAACTCGAATGCAGACGGGAAGAAATACGCAGAGATGGTGCTTCAGAAGCCGCTGGACAGGGAGACAAATCCTAATCTGTCTCTAAAGCTAATAGCTGTAGATGGTGGGACTCCGCAGAGATCTGGTACAGTAAATATCGATATAACTGTTCTCGATGCAAATGATAATGCTCCAGTATTCAATCAATCTGTATATAAAGCCACAGTCATGGAAAATTCTCCCCGAGATACTTACGTTACCACTGTTAATGCCAGTGACGCAGATTTCGGGTCAAATAGCATTGTGACTTATTATTTTTCAGATCTCAACAGTGGTCTCAGTGATGTGTTTATGATTGACGAAAAAAATGGTATAATTTCAATAACAGGCTTTATTGATTATGAAAAAGACAAAAAGTACGAACTTCGAATCGACGCCAGAGATCAGGGAGGTTTAACAGATTCCAGCAAAGTGATAATTGAAGTAACTGATGTTAATGATAACGCTCCTATCATAAACGTTATGTCATTCACTAGTCCCGTGTCCGAGGACTCTCCTCCTGGTACCACTATTGGCATCATAAATGTAAAAGATCTGGACTCGGGTGATAACGGACAAGTAAACTGTAGAATAGAACAAAACGCGCCTTTCAAAATTAAATCTAATTTAAGAAATTACTATACGTTGGTAACAGATACTGTATTAGATCGTGAAAGCGTTTCAGAATATAACATCACAGTTGTTGCGACAGATGCAGGAATACCTCCTCTTTCAACAAAAAGAACCTTTCATTTAAAGGTCTCTGACGTGAACGATAATGCTCCAGTATTTTCTCAAAGTGTTTACAATACGTTTATCATAGAGAATAACTCTCCGGGCATTTCTGTTCTCACTCTCGGGGCTAAAGATCCCGATGAAAACCAAAACGCCCGGATATCTTATATACTGGAGAACACTAATATTGGTGGAGCTCCAGTTTCTGAATATGTTTCAGTAAATGCAGAAAGCGGAGTCGTGCACGCTGTGCGCTCCTTTGATTATGAACAAATCAAACAGCTGGTTTTTGTTGTGAAAGCGCAGGATGGAGGCTCTCCTCCTCTCAGTAACAATGTGACTGTGAAACTGATAGTTCAGGACCAGAACGACAACCCCCCTCAGGTTCTGTACCCAGTCCAGACTGGTGGCTCTCTGGTGGCTGAAATGGTTCCTCGTTCAGCAGATGTGGGCTATCTGGTGACTAAAGTGGTGGCTGTTGATGTGGACTCTGGACAGAATGCCTGGCTCTCCTATAAACTGCAGAAAGCCACAGACAGGGCGCTGTTTGAAGTGGGCTTACAGAATGGAGAAATCAGAACTATCCGCCAAGTCACTGATAAAGATGCTGTCAAACAAAGACTGACTGTTATAGTGGAGGACAACGGGCAGCCCTCTCGTTCAGCTACAGTCATTGTTAACGTGGCGGTGGCGGACAGCTTCCCTGAAGTGCTGTCGGAGTTCACTGAGTTGACCCACGACAAGGAGTACAATGACAATCTGACTTTTTACTTAGTCTTGGCTCTGGCTGTAGTTTCCTTCCTCTTCATCACGTGTTTAGTGGTTATTATATCAGTCAAAATCTACAGGTGGAGACAGTCTCGCATCCTGTATCACTCCAACCTGCCTGTCATTCCATATTATCCACCACGTTACTCAGACACTTTGGGGACAGGGACTCTGCCACATGTGTACAATTACGAGGTGTGCAGGACGACTGACTCCAGAAAGAGTGACTGTAAGTTCGGCAGAGCTGGTAGTCAGAACGTGCTGATAATGGACCCCAGTGCTACAGGAACGATGCAGCGGATACAGAGTGAAAAGAGCATCCTGGATGAACCAGACTCTCCTCCAGAGGTTAGTTTTTCCGTATAACGTATATGTTTTTTTTCAAAAATATATACTTTTTTCCCTATATTGCAGTATCAAATAACTTCCAGCACCATGGACAGCGCCTATGTTTTCGTAATGTACCCACGATTATAATTTCCCTATCACATCCTCTGAAGTAATCACTCGCCTGGTCGTATGTTTCTTTCAATTATATGGATAAATCCATGGTCAGTTTTTTCGTTCATACCCCCAGACAGAGTTGGTCCGCATTCCTTTTTTTTCCCTTTTATCATTATCACTGTTATTATTTGTTGTCCAGGCTGTGTTGGTGTTCTTGACACGGAAATGAGCAGTTCTACAAACGTTTGCTATCACAAAATATTAGTCTAAAGCAGAACCCAGTCATATACTCATATCTTAATAATTTCCTTCTTTTTTTAATTTTACGTATTTCCAAATGCTTCATCTCATTTCATACGAAAGTTCTCATCAGACCTTACAACAACCGAATTAGTCAATCATCTTATGTATGTGATTTCATTGTACCGGTGCATAATTGTATATTTCCCTTAAAAGTAGCTTTTTCTTATGAATCAGGTAATATTTTTATTTTATTTAAATAATGAGCGGCACAGTTTTTTGAGCAGATGTTTGATTAAAAAAACATTTTCAATTGAATCTGGATAGATTTTAATTCCCTTTCTGTGAAATGTGTTAAAACATTGATGCTGAAGTTAAAGTATTTCAGTCAGTCGATAGTATTGTCTTTTTCAACTCGTTTCATATTAATCTCCATACTAGATAAAATGCATTCATTTCCGGTTTAACAATTGTTATTTTTAGTTTTATTCAAGCCTCATGAGATTTTTCACATTTTCGACTCTAAGCGACGCTGTTGGCCAGTAAGATGATTTTTTTTTTTTTTTTTTTTTTTGCGTTACGTTCTCATTCAGTCCATCCTCTCGGTGATCATGACGTGAGGAAGGCTCTCCGTGTGTTGTCCAGTGCGGATTCACAGACTTTCATTTGAAGCATTTACAGCTTGAGGACAGTTGTAAATGTAACGCCGGCGCTTATATATTGGGACGTTTTCTACTACATACAAAGGAAAAAGCTTCCATCCTTTGATTATTTCCATCGGAGTGATGGCGACATTAAGATCTCTGACCTGCATTTCTTCAGAATGCCGATTATTTTATGAACTGCGACGTCGCATAGAACTCCTTCTGTTGCTGCTTCTTGCGGTTAACATGGTAGGTGGTCAAATTCGGTATTCTATACCCGAGGAGATGAAGAAAGGCTCTGCTATCGGTAATGTGGCGCAGGATCTTGGCTTGGATCTGAAAAGGCTCCGCTCAGGGCGGGCCCGTATCGTGACCGGAGAAAACGTTCACTACACCGAGCTGCAGACAGACAAAGGGATTCTGGTCGTGAATGAGAGAATAGACCGAGAGCAGCTTTGTGGGGACGTAACGCCGTGTAGTTTCAGCTTTGAACTGATATTAGAAAATCCGATGGAACTGCACCCCATAACAATAGAAGTCTTAGATGTTAATGATCATTCTCCGATATTCAAGAAAGCAAATATTATGCTAGACATTAGCGAGTCCGCAAATCTCGGTGCCCGATTTGTGTTAGATAGTGCAGAGGATCCTGATGTTGGAGTAAATGGACTTCAAAATTATGTTTTAACCTCGAACGACAACTTTGTTTTAAAACAGCATGTGAATCCAGACGGGAGTAAATATGCAGAGATGGTGCTTCAGAGGCAGTTGGACCGAGAGAAGGTACCACATCTATCTTTGGAGCTTATAGCAATCGATGGTGGAAATCCTCAGAGATCTGGCACCGTAAATATAGACATTAATGTTTTAGATGTAAATGACAACGCTCCCGTTTTCAAACAGTCTGTTTATAAGGCGACGGTGATAGAAAATGCAGCAAAAGGTACTAATATTGTCACGGTGAATGCTACAGACGCAGATAGTGGATCAAATGGTTATGTCACATATTCAATTTCAAACGTGAAGAGCAATATAGCTGATTTATTGTCCATAGATCAGTTCTCTGGTTCGCTGTTTGTCTCAGGCCTCATAGATTTCGAAAAGGATAAAAAATATGAACTCAGGATAGATGCAAAAGATCAGGGTGGACTAACAGATTCAAGCAAAGTGATAATTGAAGTAACTGATGTTAATGATAACGACCCTATCATAAGCATTATGTCATTCACTAGTCCCGTGTCCGAGGACTCTCCTCCTGGTACCACTATTGGCATCATAAATGTAAAAGATCTGGACTCGGGTGATAACGGACAAGTAAACTGTAGAATAGAACAAAACGCGCCTTTCAAAATTAAATCTAATTTAAGAAATTACTATACGTTGGTAACAGATACTGTATTAGATCGTGAAAGCGTTTCAGAATATAACATCACAGTTGTTGCGACAGATGCAGGAATACCTCCTCTTTCAACAAAAAGAACCTTTCATTTAAAGGTCTCTGACGTGAACGATAACTCTCCAGTATTTTCTCAAAGTGTTTATAGTGCGTTTATTACAGAAAATAACTCACCCGGCGTTTCTCTTCTTACTGTGGGAGCAAAAGATCCCGATGAAAACCAAAACGCCCGGATATCTTATATACTGGAGAACACTAATATTGGTGGAACTCCAGTTTCTGAATATGTTTCAGTAAATGCAGAAAGCGGAGTCGTGCACGCTGTGCGCTCCTTTGATTATGAACAAATCAAACAGCTGTTTTTTGTTGTGAAAGCGCAGGATGGAGGCTCTCCTCCACTCAGTAACAATGTGACTGTGAAATTAATAGTTCAGGACCAGAACGACAACCCCCCTCAGGTTCTGTACCCAGTCCAGACTGGTGGCTCTCTGGTGGCTGAAATGGTTCCTCGTTCAGCAGATGTGGGCTATCTGGTGACTAAAGTGGTGGCTGTTGATGTGGACTCTGGACAGAATGCCTGGCTCTCCTATAAACTGCAGAAAGCCACAGACAGGGCGCTGTTTGAAGTGGGCTTACAGAATGGAGAAATCAGAACTATCCGCCAAGTCACTGATAAAGATGCTGTCAAACAAAGACTGACTGTTATAGTGGAGGACAACGGGCAGCCCTCTCGTTCAGCTACAGTCGTTGTTAACGTGGCGGTGGCGGACAGCTTCCCTGAAGTGCTGTCGGAGTTCACTGAGTTGACCCACGACAAGGAGTACAATGACAACCTGACTTTTTACTTAGTCTTGGCTCTGGCTGTAGTTTCCTTCCTCTTCATCACGTGTTTAGTGGTTATTATATCAGTCAAAATCTACAGGTGGAGACAGTCTCGCATCCTGTATCACTCCAACCTGCCTGTCATTCCATATTATCCACCACGTTACTCAGACACTTTGGGGACAGGGACTCTTCCACATGTGTACAACTACGAGGTGTGCAGGACAACTGACTCCAGAAAAAGTGACATGAAATATATGCAACCGATGAGTCAAAGTTTAGTGAGTGTGGATGGATGTGGAGACGTTGTACCGCAAGTGGATAAGCAACGGTCAGGCAACTTTTCCCAAATGTCTACTTTGGTGAGTGATACTTCAATCAAGTAATCTCTGGCCCTCTCTCTCTCTCTCTCGCTCCCGCTCTGTCTTATCCTCTTCTTATTTAACCCCCCCTCCCCCGCTTCTTTTTTTAAATTTTGCTCCTGAACGTCACATTCCTTTACTGTCTTTCACTCGCCTTTAGTGTTGCTGTCCCTTGTGCTGAAACGGTCGGTGGTCAGTTTTGAAATTTGTTTCGAAAGGGGAGCATTTAAAAATACATAAAGTTTTGCAACTTTAATACTCTATGAAATAAAATAATAAACTTCATATCTTTATTACAATCAACTGTGGTACAATAAGAAATGAGGCAACACTTCAACTTTCGTTATAAAATGAAAAAAATATAAAAAAAATAATATCTGACGCTCAGTAGAAAACAGAAATAGCACAGCTCACTTCCTGTGCTGAACACAGCTACCATTAAATAGAAGTGATTACATATTTAGTTCCATTTAGTTTTAGTCATTTAAATTTCTTATGACATATCAGCAGTGATCTAAAAAATATAGCTGAACTGAAATAAAAAAAGACTTGCAAAATGATTCTGTGGCGCACAATATTGTTAATGTAAGAGCACAGGCTTTATTGATATTGCTAAATAATACGGGGTGTATTATTCTTTTTCAATTTACAAATGGATCTAAACTTGCCTTCACTGTTGGATACAACGATTACATGTGTCCTGATCATGTTTATAACACAGACATTACCGTAAATGGGCTCTAAGTGCCGCTGTTGATACATCACTGACTTTCCGTCCAAATCGGTGATACAGCGGTCCTCCCCTACTCAGTGTTTCTCTGCTTGAACGACGCTGCTCTAATCCGTTACGGTAGGGTGTAGAATTCCTGCTGGAATATCCTTGCCTGAAATATGGAAATGTGATTTTTTTTTTAAAATACATCTGTTTGAAAATAAGAAGAGTCACTGTTACTGCACCGTTTTATTTATGATGGCCTCCATGTGGATAATGGCTGACAGAGGCCGACGGCAAGCGCTGGTGTTGATTCTTTGTCTCATCGAGCTGCGCGCAGTGGCTGGTCAGGCTCGGTATTCCATCCCGGAGGAGCAGGCCGAAGGATCGTTTGTCGGAAACATTGCGAGAGATATAGGCTTGGATGTTGCGAGGCTGATTTCAGGTAAAGCTCGTATTATTACAAAAGGAGGCCGACAGTATGTGGATTTAAACAAAGACAAAGGCATCCTTGTTATTAAAGAGAGAATCGACCGGGAGGAACTGTGTGGAAAGACGACGCCCTGTAGCTTCAGCTTCGAGGTGATTTTAGAAAATCCTATCCAGCTTTATCGTGTGACAGTGGAGGTGACAGATATAAATGATAACAGTCCGTTGTTCCCAAAAGACGAAATTAGCTTGAAAATTGCTGAAAGTGTAGCATCAGGGACCCGCTTCTCATTGGAGAGTGCAGATGACGCTGATGTTGCTAACAATGATATTCAAAAATACACACTTAAACCCTCTGATCATTTTAAGCTAGAAGTACAAAACCAGCCGGATGGAGTAGGATTTGTTGAAATGGTTTTACAAAACCCGTTAGACCGAGAGAAAGAGGAAACTCACAGTCTCGTGCTGATTGCTTCAGATGGCGGGGAGCCACGGAGATCAGGGACAGTGCATATTCATATTACCGTGCTGGATGCTAACGACAACGCACCTGTATGCAGCCAGGCTGTTTATAAAGCAGAAGTCAAAGAGAATTCTCCTGAAGGAACCGTGATAACCACTGTCAGTGCAAATGACCCGGATAAAGGAGTAAACGGACAGGTAACATATTCTATAGCTCATGTCGCCAAAGAAACGAAACAACTTTTTGAAGTAAATGTTCAAACTGGAGAGATTAAAGTCGCAGGTAAACTCGACTTTGAAAAATCTAAGACTTATCAACTGAACGTGCAGGCTAGTGACCACGGAGGTTATTCAGATACATGTAAAGTCATCATTCAAATAACTGACGAAAATGACAACGTCCCTACAATACAGCTCATGTCATTTTCGAACTCGATATCTGAGGATTCTCCTCCAGGTACAACGATAGCTGTTCTTAACGTGGATGACGAAGACTCTGATGGTAACGGTGCTGTCAAGTGCTCCATTAACTCTGATGTACCTTTTAAAATCGAGTCTTCACTAACGGGATACTACACCATAGTAACTGAAGACTTTTTAGACAGAGAGAGTATCCCTGAGTATAATCTCACCATAACTGTGTCTGATCAGGGTTCCCCGCCTCTGTCAAGCAGTAAGAACATCAACGTAAAAGTATCTGATGTCAATGACAGTCCACCCAAATTTGATCATTCAGAATACACTAAAACTGTCGCAGAGAACAACTCTCCTGGACTTTCTGTGTTTACCGTGAGTGCTAATGATGCAGACTGGGGCCAAAATGCCAGAGTTTCTTACTTTTTGCAGGAGAGGGACATTAATGGGCTGGCTGTGTCTTCGCTGGTTTCAGTAAATTCAGATACCGGTGTTATTCATGCAGTGAGATCGTTTGATTACGAGCAGATCAAGTGGTTTGAATTTAATGTAACTGCACGTGATGCTGGATCCCCTCCTCTGAGTTCAGTGGCTACAGTTAAAATAATAGTTCAGGACCAGAACGACAACGCTCCTCAGGTTTTGTACCCAGTCCAGACTGGTGGCTCTCTGGTGGCTGAAATGGTGCCTCGTTCAGCAGATGTGGGCTATCTGGTGACTAAAGTGGTGGCTGTTGATGTGGACTCTGGACAGAATGCCTGGCTCTCCTACAAACTGCAGAAAGCCACAGACAGGGCGCTGTTTGAAGTGGGCTTACAGAATGGAGAAATCAGAACTATCCGCCAAGTCACTGATAAAGATGCTGTCAAGCAAAGACTGACTGTTATAGTGGAGGACAACGGACAGCCCTCTCGTTCAGCTACAGTCATTGTTAACGTGGCGGTGGCGGACAGCTTCCCTGAAGTGCTGTCGGAGTTCACTGAGTTGACCCACGACAAGGAGTACAATGACAACCTGACTTTTTACTTAGTCTTGGCTCTGGCTGTAGTTTCCTTCCTCTTCATCACGTGTTTAGTGGTTATTATATCAGTCAAAATCTACAGGTGGAGACAGTCTCGCATCCTGTATCACTCCAACCTGCCTGTCATTCCATATTATCCACCACGTTACTCAGACACTTTGGGCACAGGGACTCTTCCACATGTGTACAATTACGAGGTGTGCAGGACGACTGACTCCAGAAAGAGTGACTATAAGTTCGGCAGAGCTGGTAGTCAGAACGTGCTAATAATGGACCCCAGTTCTACAGGAACGATGCAGCGGATACAGAGTGAAAAGAGCATCCTGGATGAACCAGACTCTCCTCTAGAGGTGAGGACTTTGACATAATTAAGTTTATGCCTACATTCTTTAGAGGTTTATTCTACGTTATACCACATTTCATCGCTCACATTTCTGGTAACCCATGGTGCGTTTTCAGAACCACAACTCTTGGACAGCTCAACTGCTTGAAGGTTCACACTCCCCTTTTAACGTGCTGCTTAATTCACTTTGAAAAGGGGAGCAAGATCTATTGTTTTAATTTAAGTAGTTATTGTTATATTTTAAAACAACTGTCTCACTGGTATTTCTGCATAAGACTTTATTGCATTGTAGTTAAAAGACAGATGTGTGATTTCTGCTTTACATTTTTTAATCAGCAAAGTGCTTTGAAAGCACTTTTTTCCTTTTCGTGTTTGTGATATTCGTGTATTTGGACAGTAAGGGACGCTGTTGGTCAGAGAAACTAGTATTCAGCGCTGATTTGGTGGAGGCAGAGGCTTCCTTTTTCCCGTTTGCTGAGGATCGAAAATAAACGGTGGGCTTCGCATTCAGAGCTGCAGTCACAAATCCGTTAAGAGCAAGGACTTAAAAATCAAAGGATACTGGATATAACAGCCTTTGTTCTTTGTGGATCGTTTACAAAAGGATTTTGTGCAATTTTCGTTTTTTGTGTGTGCAATGGCGTTTAAAAACTCGCCTCGGTCGTGTGTAAAATGGCGTTTGAATTTCAGGTCAGTATGGCCCTTTCTGCTGTTTCTGGGCTGTCTCAGTCACATCGTGTTTGGACAAATCAGGTATACAATCCCAGAGGAGCTGAAAAGGGGCTCTCTTATTGGAAATGTAGCTCAAGATCTCGGTCTGGATGTGCAAAGGCTTCGTTCTGGCCGTGCCCGTATTGTGACCAGACAAAGCATCCAGTTCACGGAGCTGAAAACAGACAAAGGCATTTTAGTCGTGAACGAGAGGATAGACCGAGAGCAGCTTTGTGGAGACGTAACACCATGTAGCTTCAGCTTTGAGGTTATTTTAGAAAATCCCATGGATCTGCACCGAGTAACAGTAGAGATAACTGACATAAACGACAACTCTCCGACATTTAGGAAGGAAGAAATGAAATTTGAAATTAGCGAGTCTGCGACACTGGGATCGCGATTTTTATTGGCCAGCGCCGAGGACGCAGATGTGGGCAGTAATGGTCTACAAAAATACATATTAAACACAAATGACATGTTTGATCTGAAACAACACTCAAGTCCAGATGGTAGAAAATATGCTGAGATGGTGTTACAAAAACCGTTAGATAGAGAAAGTGAGCCAAAAATATCACTGAAGCTCATCGCTATAGACGGTGGAACTCCGCATAGATCTGGTACTGTAAATATAGATATTACAGTGCTGGATGCTAATGATAACCCTCCAGTGTTCAACCAGTCTCTCTACAGGGCTGCCGTTTTGGAAAATTCATTAAGAGGTACCTACATCACGACAGTGAATGCAAGCGATGCAGACATCGGGTCAAACGGTCTTGTTACATATAGATTTTCAAACATGAAAGAACAGCTGGCTGACATATTTCATTTAGATGAAGCTATGGGAACTATAACACTCGCAGGGCACCTAGATTATGAAAAAGAAAAGAAACACGAAATTATGATTGAAGCTACGGACCAAGGAGGTCTAACAGATTCGAGCAAAGTTCTAATTGAGATTATAGACGTCAATGATAACGCACCTGTTATAAATGTGATGTCATTCTCCAGTCCTGTGCCGGAAGATTCTCCCTCTGGCACCACAGTCGCAATAATAAACGTAATAGATGCAGACTCAGAACAAAATGGTCAAATTAGCTGCGCAACAGACAGCGCTCTCCCGTTTAAAGTGAAATCCACAATAACTAATTACTATGCATTAATAACAGTGTCAGCTTTTGACAGGGAACTTGAACCTGAGTATAACATAACTGTAAGGGCGAGTGACTCAGGAACGCCATCCTTGTCAAGCACAACAGTTTTACGACTGAGAATTTCTGATGTTAATGACAATGCGCCATTATTTGATAAAAACAGCTACCTTGCTTACATTGCAGAAAACAATTCCCCGGGAATGTCCATATTTTCGGTCAGCGCACGAGACAGTGACTGGAATCAAAACGCTAGAATATCATATTTTCTCGAAGAGACACAGATCAGTGGCATTCCAACCTCTTCTTATGTGTCCATTAATGCCGAAACTGGAAATATTCACGCAGTTCGCTCATTTGATTATGAACAACTTAAAGAGCTTACGTTTTTGGTCAGAGCACAGGATGGAGGCTCTCCTCCACTCAGCAGCAATGCGAGTGTAAAAATAATTATCCAGGACCAGAACGACAACCCTCCTCAGGTTCTGTACCCAGTCCAGACTGGTGGCTCTCTGGTGGCTGAAATGGTGCCTCGTTCAGCAGATGTGGGCTATCTGGTGACTAAAGTGGTGGCTGTTGATGTGGACTCTGGACAGAATGCCTGGCTCTCCTATAAACTGCAGAAAGCCACAGACAGGGCGCTGTTTGAAGTGGGCTTACAGAATGGAGAAATCAGAACTATCCGCCAAGTCACTGATAAAGATGCTGTCAAGCAAAGACTGACTGTTATAGTGGAGGACAACGGACAGCCTTCTCGTTCAGCTACAGTCATTGTTAACGTGGCGGTGGCGGACAGCTTCCCTGAAGTTCTGTCGGAGTTCACTGAGTTGACCCACGACAAGGAGTACAATGACAACCTGACTTTTTACTTAGTCTTGGCTCTGGCTGTAGTTTCCTTCCTCTTCATCACGTGTTTAGTGGTTATTATATCAGTCAAAATCTACAGGTGGAGACAGTCTCGCATCCTGTATCACTCCAACCTGCCTGTCATTCCATATTATCCACCACGTTACTCAGACACTTTGGGGACAGGGACTCTTCCACATATGTACAATTACGAGGTGTGCAGGACGACTGACTCCAGAAAAAGTGACTGTAAGTTCGGCAGAGCTGGTAGTCAGAACGTGCTGATAATGGACCCCAGTTCTACAGGAACGATGCGGCGGATACAGAGTGAAAAGAGCATCCTGGATGAACCAGACTCTCCTCTAGAGGTTAGTTTTTCCTTTTCAGCGCTTTAGCTTAGTGGCACAGTAAGTTTTCGTTTTCAGCACCATGGACAGTACACTTACTTTCCCTCAGTTGACATAGTTTTTGCATTCACGTGAAGAACTTTAAAAATGATTATCCTATCTATATTCTCAAACAATATCGTGATGTTATATTTTCTATTAACATATTATCAGTATTTTGATTATAATTATTACACTGCCAAGCGAAGTGGGATACACAAATTATGCCGATGTTTTTCCACATTTTAAATGTACTAAATATTATTCATAAATATTTACAGTTTCCTCCTGTTTTTGTTCTTTTGAGGTTTGTCTACTAAATATACCGGCTTTTCCTTGTAATCACTGCTCTTCTTTAACCTTTGTATTTATTTCACTATCTCTTTAAAGTGTTTAGAAGTTTAGAGCTAATTAAAGCTTATTCTTCTAAAGTTGTTATATATCGCCTTTGGTCTCATTTGATATACAGTATGTGTCTTTATGCTACATCTGGTGCTATATATTTCTTCTGTTAATATTATTTGCAACTAATCTATAGTTGAGTTGTTCTGTTCCCGCAGTATGTTGCATAGTTGTTTTTTATGCATTTGCAGTGTATTCGCTTCTCTACTCGGTTTGGACTCTAAGGGACGCTGTTGATCAGGAAAACGCTGTGGTGTTGTTACAGACAGCCGAGAGAAAGAGGAGAGGTCTAAAACCAATCTTTATTCAGAGAGACGTTGGAGAGAGTCGCAGTGAATCTGCCTGTTTAATAGCAATCCAACCGTTTTAACAGTTAAAGGCGCATCGCCATTGAACTGGGATCCAATTTGCTTTTTTTATGTGTGACCGACTGATCTCAAGTCGTGTTTTGGATTTATTTTAGTAGCAACATGGGGATACAGCAGCAGCCATTCCGAAAACGGCTGATGTGTGAAACAACGACATGGCTTCTCTTCATCTTTGTCTTCATGATTTCCACCATCAGAGGCCAAATCCGTTATTCAGTACCAGAGGAGATGAAGGAAGGTTCTCTTATCGGTAATGTAGCACAAGACCTCGGTTTAGATCTGAGAAGGCTCCGTTCTGGCCTGGCCCGGATCGTGAGCGGAGAAACCAGTCAGTACACAGAGCTGAAGGCAGACAAAGGGATTCTAGTCGTGAAGGAGAGAATTGACCGAGAAGAGCTTTGCGGAGACGTAATGCCATGCAGTTTAAGCTTTGAAATTATTTTAGAAAATCCCATTGAACTGCACAGAGTGACAGTAGAAATATTAGACATAAACGACCATGCACCGACGTTCAAAAGTAACGTGATTAAACTAGAAATTAGTGAATCTGCTACAGTGGGTTCTCATTTTGATTTAGAAAGCGCATATGACCCCGATTCAGGAATTCACAGCTTGCAAAATTATGTTTTGTCCCCTGATAATAATTTTGTCTTAAAGCAGCTCTCTAACGCCGACGGAGTTAGATTCGCTGTAATGATTTTACAGAAGCCTTTAGACAGAGAGTTGAACCCACACCTCTCCTTAAAGCTGATTGCAGTAGACGGAGGAACTCCACGGCGATCTGGTACAGTGAACATAGAGATCACTGTTCTTGATGCCAACGATAATCCTCCTGTTTTTAATCAATCGCTATATAAAGCTACTGTAGCAGAAAATGCGCCAATAGGCACCTATATAACTACAGTGAATGCTTCAGATGCAGACAGTGGTTCAAATGGCTTGGTTTCCTACACGTTTTCTAACGTAAAGGGGAAATCCGCGGAAAAATTTGAAATTGATAGTTCCTCCGGAAAAATTACTGTTGTTGATAACATTGATTTTGAAAAAGACAAGAAGTATGAAATAAGAGTGATCGCCAAAGACCAGGGAGGACTGAGTGATGCAACCAAAGTTGTCGTTGAGGTCCTGGACATAAATGATAATGCGCCTCTTATAAGTATAATGTCATTTTCGAGCATCATTTCAGAGGATGTTTCTCCGGGTACAACTATAGCTGTTTTTAATGTTAAAGATGCAGACTCAGAAAGAAATGGTCATATAACGTGCTCAATAGATTCTAATCTCCCATTTAAAATCCAGTCTTCTTTGACCGATTATTACAATTTGCTCTCAGATGTAGCTTTTGATCGAGAAACAAAACCTGAATACAATATAACAATAACTGCAACCGATTCAGGGTCACCACCCCTTTCTACACAAACAAATTTGTATCTAAAAATTTCTGATGTGAATGATAATGCGCCGCTCTTTACCAAACCTAAATATTCGGCCTATGTCGTTGAAAATAACGTCCCGGGGGGGTCAATATTCACAGTCAGCGCACGAGATCATGATTGGAATCAAAACGCGAGAATCTCATATTTTATAGACGATGCTGAAGTCAGTGGAAGCTCAGTTTCTTCTTTTGTGTCAATAAATTCTGAAACTGGAGTGATACACGCAGTACGCTCGTTTGATTATGAACAAATTAAACAACTTAAATTCAAAGTCAAAGCGCAGGATGGAGGCTCTCCTCCACTCAGCAGCAATGCGTCTGTAATAATATTTATCCAGGACCAGAACGACAACCATCCTCAGATTCTGTACCCAGTCCAGTCTGGTGGCTCTCTGGTGGCTGAAATGGTGCCTCGTTCAGCAGATGTGGGCTATCTGGTGACTAAAGTGGTGGCTGTTGATGTGGACTCTGGACAGAATGCTTGGCTCTCCTATAAACTGCTGAAAGCCACAGACAGGGCGCTGTTTGAAGTGGGCTTACAGAATGGAGAAATCAGAACTATCCGCCAAGTCACTGATAAAGATGCTGTCAAGCAAAGACTGACTGTTATAGTGGAGGACAACGGGCAGCCCTCTCGTTCAGCTACAGTCATTGTTAACGTGGCGGTGGCGGACAGCTTCCCTGAGGTGCTGTCGGAGTTCACTGAGTTGACCCACGACAAGGAGTACAATGACAACCTGACTTTTTACTTAGTCTTGGCTCTGGCTGTAGTTTCCTTCCTCTTCATCACGTGTTTAGTGGTTATTATATCAGTCAAAATCTACAGGTGGAGACAGTCTCGCATCCTGTATCACTCCAACCTGCCTGTCATTCCATATTATCCACCACGTTACTCAGACACTTTGGGAACAGGGACTCTTCCACATGTGTACAATTACGAGGTGTGCAGGACGACTGACTCCAGAAAGAGTGACTGTAAGTTCGGCAGAGCTGGTAGTCAGAACGTGCTAATAATGGACCCCAGTTCTACAGGAACGATGCAGCGGATACAGAGTGAAAAGAGCATCCTGGATGAACCAGACTCTCCTCTAGAGGTGAGGTCCTGAAATACTGACCATAACCTGTGTCTGCGTATTTTAATGGATTCAATTGCGTCATGGTAATTCATCAGATGTTTTCAGAAACATAAGTCGTTGACAGCTCCTTTAATTAAAAGTTAATCGTCCCATTTGAAGTGCTGCTTAATTCGTTATGGGGTAGATGTACATGGAATGTGTTGCAATCCACCTGCTGCACTTAGTCCTGCATTTTATAGTCAAATCTTTGTTGCACTTTTTGCATTATAACAGTCTAAAGATTTTTGTGTATTCTTTTTTTCCGTTGATACTTTTTGTGAATCACAATAATAAGCCATTTACTTAATATTTACATAATTTTTGCTATGGACTTTAGAATGAACACTTGAAAACAATAATGTTATAAACTAATAATTGCTCATGTGGATTTAAGTTTAAACATGCTTTTTTTGTTGTCTCTCCGTTTTGTGCCAGTAAGTACCACAGAAAGCAAAATTCAGCGCACTTTGTTGGTGTTTTGCTTTATTGTCTCTCGTCCTGTTTTGATCTGTTTCAATAGCTGGCTTGCTCTCGTTTCTGTCTGAATATAAAGCAGGAAATCAAAATACCCAAATTTTTCTTCTGCAACACAAATAAGACATTTCACTGTCTTATGGACCAAGTTATTTCTTTCTAGTGTTCACATATCTAACCAAATATAGTAATCAATCGCATGAAACATGAGCCAAAAAAAATGTCTGTGTATAATAGTTTATGTAGTTCCGTGCATCCGACTCACGGGGACGCTGATGACCAGTGTGCTGAGATTTTAGTGCATATTACAGCAGTACCTTCCCACCACCTCGTTATGTCACAGAGGAAGGAGAACATATCAGAAAGGCGCAGTTTGGATGAAGATTTTATCAAAGTCGGAGACACCAGGGATCTATTCAGCATTCATTGGAGTTTTTATTGTTTCTATTTGCTGAAGTTTGTGTCTAAAATCTTTTTGGTTTTTTGTTTTTTGTTTTTTTGGATAACGGATTCCACATTTCTTTGTTTGGAAGGGAAACTGTCTGACTGAACAATGACACGGCAAGTCGGTTTAATGTTATTTTTCTCGATTCTTTCTCTCTGCATGGTTTTTGGCCAGGTCAGCTACTTAATTCCTGAGGAAATGGCAAAAGGATCTTTGGTCGGTAACATAGCACAAGATTTAGGTTTAGATGTGAAACGACTTAAATCAGGAAGCGCTCGTATATATACAGGAGAAGGTACAGAACACATCGAGCTCGATAAAGAAAAGGGAGTCCTTCTAATAAAAGAGCGAATAGACAGAGAAGCGCTCTGTGGGCAGACGACGCCCTGCGCTCTTGATTTTCAAATAATTTTGGAGAATCCTATGCAATTTTATAGCATCACTGTTGAGATCACTGACGTTAATGACAATTCTCCAGTTTTTAAAAACAGCAAAATGAAATTTGATATAAGCGAGATGGCTCAAATTGGGTCGAAATTTGTTTTAGAAAAAGCTATTGATGATGACGTGGGCACTAACGGGCTTCAGGGCTATTCGCTGAGTCAAAGTGACATATTCATTCTAAATCCTTATCGGATCGGTAGCAGTAGAAATGTTGAAATGGTTTTAAAGAAGGCTCTCGATCGAGAACAGCAGGACCGTGTATCTTTAGTGTTGTCTGCTTTAGATGGTGGTAATCCGCAGCTTTCCGGAACCATTGAAATTATTGTGACCGTTCTGGATGCAAATGACAATGCGCCTGTTTGTTCTCAAGTAGAATATAAGACAAATGTAAAGGAGGATTCGTCTAAAGGGACTATTCTCACGACCGTGACCGCATCTGATGCCGATGAAGGTCTACATGGGCAGGTGCGATACTCAATTTCTAATGCTCCAAAGGGAGCACTAGAGTTATTCAATATAGACGAAAAAAGTGGGATGTTTACATTAGTGGGAGAACTAGATTACGAAAAATTTCGCCATTTTGAAATAGATGTGCAAGCGTCAGATGAAGGCGGTAACGCTGATGTGTGTAAAGTTCTGATTGAGGTGCTGGACACAAACGATAACCCACCAGCAATTAATATTATGTCAGCGTCTTCCACTGTAGCTGAGGATGTTAAACCGGGCACTGTTCTGACGATGATGAACGTCCAAGATCCAGATTCAAATGAAAATGGCAAAGTCCGATGCTTTTTGGATGACTATGATCACTTTAAAATTATATCAACATCAAATAATTTCTTTACATTAATAACAGACAGTGATTTAGACAGAGAGACAAAGTCTGCGTATAACATCACTGTGACCTGCTCTGATGAGGGAGTGCCCTCCCTCTCCAAGAGTGTCACTCTCACCTTACAGATCTCAGACGTTAATGATAACGCACCTGTCTTTGAGAGGAGCTCATATGAGGCCTACATTGTAGAAAACAACACACCAGGTCTCTCTATATTCACAGTCAAAGCCACAGACGCTGACTGGAACCAGAATGCCCGTGTTTCTTATATGCTGGAGGACTCCTCCGTTAACGGAGTGCCAGTCTCCTCGTATGTGTCCGTTAGTGCTGATAGTGGAGTCATCCATGCAGTGCGCTCTTTTGACTACGAGCAGATCAAAGATTTCCACTTCCGCGTAAAAGCGCAGGATGGAGGCTCTCCTCCACTCAGCAGCAACGTGACCGTGAAAATAATGATCCAGGACCAGAACGACAACCCCCCTCAGGTTCTGTACCCAGTCCAGACTGGTGGATCTCTGGTGGCTGAAATGGTGCCTCGTTCAGCAGATGTGGGCTATCTGGTGACTAAAGTGGTGGCTGTTGATGTGGACTCTGGACAGAATGCCTGGCTCTCCTATAAACTGCAGAAAGCCACAGACAGGGCGCTGTTTGAAGTGGGCTTACAGAATGGAGAAATCAGAACTATCCGCCAAGTCACTGATAAAGATGCTGTCAAACAAAGACTGACTGTTATAGTGGAGGACAACGGACAGCCCTCTCGTTCAGCTACAGTCGTTGTTAACGTGGCAGTGGCGGACAGCTTCCCTGAAGTGCTGTCGGAGTTCACTGAGTTGACCCACGACAAGGAGTACAATGACAACCTGACTTTTTACTTGGTCTTGGCTCTGGCTGTAGTTTCCTTCCTCTTCATCACGTGTTTAGTGGTTATTATATCAGTCAAAATCTACAGGTGGAGACAGTCTCGCATCCTGTATCACTCCAACCTGCCTGTCATTCCGTATTATCCACCACGTTACTCAGACACTTTGGGAACAGGGACTCTTCCCCATGTGTACAATTACGAGGTGTGCAGGACGACTGACTCCAGAAAGAGTGACTGTAAGTTCGGCAGAGCTGGTAGTCAGAACGTGCTGATAATGGACCCCAGTTCTACAGGAACGATGCAGCGGATACAGAGTGAAAAGAGCATCCTGGATGAACCAGACTCTCCTCTAGAGGTTAGATGGCTTTAATATATTTTAAGTGTGTGTAAGATGTTTTAAATTCACTAAAAAAATCTCTTTGCTGATAATGACATTTTAGATCTCAAAGGTAGCTGCTATGTTGGATGTGTTAATATACGTTTCAGTTTATGTCACATGTTATCACTGCCTTCGTGCTTAACTTCACAACAAAAAAGAACAACCCTAACAGGTCTTATAAATGACTTTTTTTAAGGCATCTGATGGTAGTCAGTGTGCTTCAGATATCGAGTTCTTTAACTTCAGAACAACGGATAGCAACATTAGTAGTACTGCTTCCTATAGCCTCATTTCCATATGTTAAAAATTCGGTGCGGTGTCCATACTTTAAATACCAGAGTATTTTATCGTCTTCAGTTCCTATTTCTTTATTTGTTCACAATTATCAGTATTTCAGAAAACGCATTAGTTCCCTTCTCATTTTCCTCGTTCAGACAGTTGGCTGACTTGTTTTTTTCAACACTCTATTTTGATAGCTTTAATAACTCAATATCATAGTCTGTGTTACTGCCTATTTTTCCTAATATACTGTTATTGTGATACTCGAAATTAAACACAATAAATTCTCGATTGTTCTTTTTTCAAGTCCAAATGACAGTGTTAAAGATTCTGTAGGCTGATATTACTGAATTTGCACACATTTGACAGTAAGTTGTCCTGCGGATGAATTTTAGATGATATTCTGCAGTTTTATAGTGCGGACTCTTAGGGCCGCTGTTGACCAGAGTGTTGAGGACTGAGACCATGTTTGTAGCAGCACCGCCCATGTAACATCGACATTATAAAGAGGGAACACGACGCACAAAGATCGAGCGATTCTGATCAAGGAGGATAAATACTGAAGAAAGATTTTTTATTTTGGAGAGATTTGCTTTCGCTGACCGGAATATACACTTAGGTTTTGACTTTGGAATACATATCTTCTGTTGTGTGGAATATAGGTTGTGAATCCACGTTGGAGTGCGAAATCTGAAAGAACAATGAAACGGCAGGTACTGCTGTTTGTCTCTCTCCTTTCCCTCGGCCCAGTCTTTGGGCAGGTCAGTTACTCGATTCCGGAGGAAATGGCAAGAGGCTCTTTAGTTGGAAATATAGCACAGGATTTAGGTTTAGAAATTAAACGTTTAATATCAGGAAAAGCCAAGATCTATAGCAGAAATAGCGACCAATTCATCGAGCTGAACAGAGAAAGAGGAGTCCTCCTCATCAAGGAGAGAATAGACAGAGAGGCACTGTGCACAGAGAAAGCGCTTTGTGCTTTGGATTTTCAGATCCTTTTGGAGAATCCGATGGAATTTTATACGGTTACAGTCCAGATCATAGATATTAATGATAATGCACCAACCTTTGAAAAAAGCGAAATGAATTTCAAAATTAGCGAATCAGCCGCAACAGGAGCAAAATTCGACCTGGAACGGGCTGTGGATCTGGATGTTGGTATTAATGATCTCCAGAAATACGAACTAAAACCAACTGAAAATTTTGGTCTAAAACTGCACAGTAACCCTGATGGACACAAAAATGTTGAGATGGTACTGCTGAAACCTTTAGACAGAGAGAAACAAGAGCAGATCTCTCTCGTGTTAACAGCTGTAGATGGAGGAGAGCCACAGATGTCTGGAACAATGCAGATTCTCATTACAGTTTTAGACGTTAATGATAATGCGCCGGTTTTTACACAGAAAACATACAAAGCTACAGTCACTGAGAATTCACCTAAAGAAACAGTCGTTGCTACTGTTACAGCGTCAGACGCTGATCAAGGCTCTAACAGTAAAATAACATATTCAATCACAAATACGTTAGACAATGTCCGGAAAATGTTTTATGTAAATGAGGAAAACGGGCAAGTTTCATTAATTGAAACCATTGACTTTGAAAAGTCAAAACGTTTTCAAATAAATCTCCGTGCTAATGACGATGGAGGACTAACAGACTCATGTAAGCTGATTGTTGATGTTCTCGATGTAAACGACAATAAACCTGAAATCAACATAATGTCCAAATCAACTGTGATTTCAGAGGACGCTAAACTCAATATGGTCGTTACGATGATTAATACTGAGGATTTAGATTCCGGAGACAACGGGAACGTGAAATGCTTTATCAGCGACAATGTACCATTCATTTTAAAATTGACAAGAAATAATTTCTTTAATTTAATAACAGACAGTGATTTAGACAGAGAGAGATCCTCTGAGTATAACATCACTGTAACCTGCTCTGATGAGGGAGTGCCCTCCCTCTCCAGCAGCGTCACTCTCACCTTACAGATCTCAGACGTTAATGATAACGCACCTGTCTTTGAGAGAAGCTCATATGAGGCCTACATTGTAGAAAACAACACGCCAGGTCTCTCTATATTTACAGTCAAAGCCTCAGACGCTGACTGGAACCAGAATGCCCGTGTTTCTTACATACTGGAGGACTCCTCCGTCAACGGAGTGCCAGTCTCCTCATATGTGTCCGTTAGTACTGATAGTGGAGTCATCCATGCAGTGCGCTCTTTTGACTACGAGCAGATCAAAGATTTCCACTTCCGCGTAAAAGCGCAGGATGGAGGCTCTCCTCCACTCAGCAGCAACGTGACCGTGAAAATAATGATCCAGGACCAGAACGACAACCCCCCTCAGGTTCTGTACCCAGTCCAGACTGGTGGCTCTCTGGTGGCTGAAATGGTGCCTCGTTCAGCAGATGTGGGCTATCTGGTGACTAAAGTGGTGGCTGTTGATGTGGACTCTGGACAGAATGCCTGGCTCTCCTATAAACTGCAGAAAGCCACAGACAGGGCGCTGTTTGAAGTGGGCTTACAGAATGGAGAAATCAGAACTATCCGCCAAGTCACTGATAAAGATGCTGTCAAACAAAGACTGACTGTTATAGTGGAGGACAACGGGCAGCCCTCTCGTTCAGCTACAGTCATTGTTAACGTGGCAGTGGCGGACAGCTTCCCTGAAGTGCTGTCGGAGTTCACTGAGTTGACACACGACAAGGAGTACAATGACAACCTGACTTTTTACTTAGTCTTGGCTCTGGCTGTGGTTTCTTTCTTCTTCATCACGTGTTTAGTGGTTATTATATCAGTCAAAATCTACAGGTGGAGACAGTCTCGCATCCTGTATCACTCCAACCTGCCTGTCATTCCATATTATCCACCACGTTACTCAGACACTTTGGGCACAGGGACTCTGCCACATGTGTACAATTACGAGGTGTGCAGGACGACTGACTCCAGAAAGAGTGACTGTAAGTTCGGCAGAGCTGGTAGTCAGAACGTGCTGATAATGGACCCCAGTTCTACAGGAACGATGCAGCGGATACAGAGTGAAAAGAGCATCCTGGATGAACCAGACTCTCCTCTAGAGGTTAGTCTTCCATAAACCACAATATTATAGTAATCAATATTCATGTATTAAATATGAACCTCTGTGGGGGGCTTTTTAATGTTCATTGGTGAGGGTTCGCCAACTCTTAAAAGCCCAGGTTTCGTGTATTTTTTTTTTTAGTTTTCTATGTTTTACCTCTCCGTGCCTATATAATATTATGTATATAATACAAAAATCAGTCATGAGCAAGGAGGGGGGTGATCTTTTTCCTCTTTTCTGGTGGGAGCTGTCCATATTCAGCACTACGAACAGCTCCTCTTTCCGCACTGAAAAAAATGGATTGGATTTACTTATTTTAGTAGTGGACATTGGTTGCACACCGATGTTTTGCTCTGGCAGCAACTTAAACAATTGAGTTAAATTAACAGTTCACTTTTAAAACATGACTCAATTGTTTTAAAAACACCCAAGATGCTTACATAAAACGTGTCTCCTTTTTTCAGTGCATTAATTACAATGACACATCAGGGCAGTTCATGGCATATAAAAAGGCGTTGACGCAATGTAGTTCAACAATTTGAAGCAGCTGAGTTTATCACCTTACTGTATTTTTTTTTCTTTTAAACGAAATTATTATTATTATCTTTATTATTGTTGTTGTTCTTGTTGTTGTTGTTGTTATGAAAGAAGCAAACGTTGATCATTTAAAGAAATGTAATCATTTTAAAATAGAACCCACTTGTTCTCATTTTCAATCCTTCATAATATTCTGTAGTTCAGGAAGATGAACTGTTAGGGCCGCTGTTGACCATCCTTTGTTATATAGGAAAAGAAATCAGCAGTGCCATCCCCATCCTTTACAATACAGAACGAGAGAAAGACACAATGAGCAGTACAGGACACGAAGATCAGCGTATTAAGCGTCAGTTTGGACTGGAGCTGTTATTTTAAAGTTGCAATTTTCGATTTGAAAAGTGGCTACATACAACATGATGATATAAACAGGATTACTTTTCAAGTGGAATCCATTTTTACGGCAATATTACACGGCTTATTTTACTGCAACATGGCGGTTAGAACAATGCAACGGCAAGTGCTGCTTTTCACCTTGTTTTTCTGTTTCTGCTCAGTGACTGGGCAGGTCAGTTACTCCATTCCAGAGGAAATGTCGAAAGGCTCTTTTGTGGGTGATATTGCACACGATTTTGGTTTGGATGTAAAAAGGCTGAAATCAGGGAAAGCTCGGATTTATACCGGAGACAGCGCAGAGTACATCGAGTTGAACAGAGAAAGAGGAGTCCTCCTCGTCAAAGACAGAATAGACAGAGAGCTAATCTGTGCGCAGACGGCGCCTTGTGCTTTACACTTCCAGGTTATTTTAGAGAATCCGATGGAATTTTATAGCATTACCGTGGAAGTGACAGATGTTAATGACAACGCCCCAATTTTCAAAAGAGGTGAGATGAAATTCAAAATAAGTGAATCAGTTAATACAGGAACTGTGTTTATGCTCGAACAAGCAATAGATCTCGATGTGGGTGTAAACGGCCTTCAAAGTTATCTGTTAAAGCCCACTGATAACTTCGTTTTGAAGGTGCAGAATCAAGCGGATGGAAGTAAGCTGGTAGAAATGGTTTTGCAGAAACCTTTAGATCGAGAAAAACAGGATCATTTGTCGCTTGTTTTGACTGCAGTAGACGGCGGTGAACCGCAGCTCTCCGGGGCAGTACAGATCAACGTAAATGTGCTTGATAGTAATGATAATGCTCCAGTTTTTCCTCAAAAAATATACAAGTCAACCTTAAAAGAAAATTCGCCCGAAGGAACTGTTCTGATTACAGTTAGTGCTTCTGATTTAGACGACGGATCCAATGGAAAGATATCATATACAATATTAAACTCCGTGGACGATGCTTCGGAAAAATTTGACGTGAACCGAGAAACTGGTGAAATTACACTGGTTGGAAACACCGACTTTGAAAAGAAGCGACAATATCAAATACATGTTCAAGCCAGTGATGAAGGAGGATTGGCCGATACCAGTAAACTTGTTGTAGAAATACTTGATACAAATGATAATGTACCTGCTATAAATGTCATGTCAAAGTCTAACATAATAGCAGAAGACATTACACCTGGCACTGTTGTGACAATCATAAATATCCAAGATCCAGACTCAGGCGAAAATGGAAACGTTCAATGTAATATTAACAAGAATATTCCATTTTTAGTTTCTTCCACATCAAATAACTTTTTCAGTATAGTAACAGACAGTGATTTAGACAGAGAGAGAGCCTCTGAGTACAACATCACTGTAACCTGCTCTGATGAGGGAGTGCCCTCCCTCTCCAGCAGCGTCACTCTCACCTTACAGATCTCAGACGTTAATGATAACGCACCTGTCTTTGAGAGGAGCTCATATGAGGCCTACATTATAGAAAACAACACACCAGGTCTCTCTATATTTACAGTCAAAGCCTCAGACGCTGACTGGAACCAGAATGCCCGTGTTTCTTATATACTGGAGGACTCCTCCGTTAACGGAGTGCCAGTCTCCTCGTATGTGTCCGTTAGTGCTGATAGTGGAGTCATCCATGCAGTGCGCTCTTTTGATTACGAGCAGATCAAAGATTTCCACTTCCGCGTAAAAGCGCAGGATGGAGGCTCTCCTCCACTCAGCAGCAACGTGACCGTGAAAATAATGATCCAGGACCAGAACGACAACCCCCCTCAGGTTCTGTACCCAGTCCAGACTGGTGGCTCTCTGGTGGCTGAAATGGTGCCTCGTTCAGCAGATTTGGGCTATCTGGTGACTAAAGTGGTGGCTGTTGATGTGGACTCTGGACAGAATGCCTGGCTCTCCTATAAACTGCAGAAAGCCACAGACAGGGCGCTGTTTGAAGTGGGCTTACAGAATGGAGAAATCAGAACTATCCGTCAAGTCACTGATAAAGATGCTGTCAAACAAAGACTGACTGTTATAGTGGAGGACAACGGACAGCCCTCTCGTTCAGCTACAGTCATTGTCAACGTGGCGGTGGCGGACAGCTTCCCTGAGGTTCTGTCGGAGTTCACTGAGTTGACGCACGACAAGGAGTACAATGACAACCTGACTTTTTACTTAGTCTTGGCTCTGGCTATAGTTTCCTTCCTCTTCATCACGTGTTTAGTGGTTATTATATCAGTCAAAATCTACAGGTGGAGACAGTCTCGCATCCTGTATCACTCCAACCTGCCTGTCATTCCATATTATCCACCACGTTACTCAGACACTTTGGGCACAGGGACTCTTCCACATGTGTACAATTACGAGGTGTGCAGGACGACTGACTCCAGAAAGAGTGACTGTAAGTTCGGCAGAGCTGGTAGTCAGAATGTGCTGATAATGGACCCCAGTTCTACAGGAACAATGCAGCGGATACAGAGTGAAAAGAGCATCCTGGATGAACCAGACTCTCCGATAGAGGTTAGACCACTTTAATATGGTGTCAGTGTATTTATTACATTTTAAATAATGCTGAAATCTGTTTGTTTTGAGAGAAGTTTTCCATTGTGGGACTAGAGTCTTATATTGAATTTGTTGGTAAATATCTTATGTTTTACTTAATCTTTACTTAACATAAAATAAAAATAAATAAATACAATTTTATTTTTATAGCACCTTTCAAAACAGAATCACAAATTGCTGCACATAAGATAGCAAATCATAAAAAGGTAAAACAGACAATATAAAACAGGGAGAAATTAACCAAAAGCAGTTTTAAAAAGGTGAGCTTTGAGTTGTTTTTTAAAAGCAGCTACTGAGTCCAGAGTTCTTAAGGTTTGGGGGAGAGAGTTTCAAAGTCTAGGGGCCACAATGGCAAAAGCTCTATCACCCTTAGTTCTCATTTTAGTATGTTTTATATCAAGTAAGCCCTGATCAGATGACCTCAGGGACCTGCTAGGGCCATAGGGCTGTAGCAGATCAGAGATGTAGGCTGGTGCCAATCCGTACAAAGCTCTAAAAGTCAAGACCAGGATCTTAAATCGGACTCTAAATTCAACAGGAAGCCAGTGTAGCTGAGATAGCAACAGTGACATGTGTGAATGCTTAGAGGATTTTGTCCAAAGCCTAGCTGCACCGTTTTGCACAACCTGCAGACGGTCCAGAGAACCTTTGCTTAGACACATAAACAGTGAGCTACAATAGTCCAAGCATGAGGAAATAAATGCATGTATAGCAATCTCCAGTTCAGAGTGAGATAAAATAGGGCATAACTTAGCCAAATTTCTTAAATGATAAAAACAAGACTGAACCAGAAATTTAACATGACCATCCAATGTGAGAGTCGAGTCAAAGGTGACACCTAAATTCCTGACAGAGTATTTAACATAAACTGAGAGAGGACCAGGGGTTTCACTATCTGGGATAAAAATCTGTCAGGAGCACATACAAGGACTTGAGTTTTCCCCTCGATGAGTTGGAGGAAATTTGCAGCCACCCAACGTTTCATCAAATCTAAGCAGTCATTCAGAAGCTGAAGCATAGATAAATCACGGGGCTTAAAAGAAATGTACAACTGAATATCTTCAGCATAACAGTGATAAGAAATGTCCTCAAAAGAGCCGATAGCCGAGAGAAGATGTATTAAAAACAATAAAGGCCCCAAAACCAAACCTTGAGGGACACCATAAGTAAGGGATGTAGAGGATGACCTAAACTCGGAGACCACCACAGAAAAGGATCGGTGATGTAGATATGAGCAGAACCACTCTAAGGCAGTTCCAGATAGACCAACCCAATGTTTTAACCGTTCAAGGAGAATGTGGTGGTCAAACGCCAACGTGAGGTCCAGCATGAGTAGAACACAGCATTTTCCTGCATCATTACTCATCAAAATGTCACTAGAGACCCTAAGAAGGGCTGTTTCCATGGAGTGACCTCTACGAAAGCCGGACTGAAACTTATCGCAAATGCTATGTTTGTCCAGACCCGCTATAAGTTACTTAGCCACAACCTTTTCTAGAAACTTAGCGATTAACGGTAATTTAGAAATTGGTCTGTAACTGTTCCAAAGAGAGATGTCTAGCTGAGGTTTTTTTAAAAGTAGGAGAATAGCAGCATTTTTAAAATAAACCGGAACTATGCCAGTGAAGAGTTGATTAAAGTGAGCACACATAGACCAATAGACTGAAAGACATTTTTGAATAATAATGCAGGTACAACGTCAAGTGAACAGGAGGATGCTTTCACTGAATTCACTAGTTTTACCAGCTCAGGTAGTGAAACAGAAGAGAAAGTATCCAAGATGACGGCCAAGATGGGGTGGAGATAGACATAACAGGTGCTGAATGTGAAAAAATTATTCTCACGTTATTAATTTTTGCAAGCAGAAAAGAAAGAAAATTTTCACAGTCCTTATTAGATGAAATAGGAGCCGCAGGTAGAGCAGGAGTAACAATGTCACTAATGGTGTTGAATAGCAGTGTAGGATTACCTCTGCTCCGTGTAACTAAGTGTGAGAAATAGGCAGCCCTCGCATCTCTGATCGCATTATTAAAAGAAATTAAAAGGTCCTTTAGGTAGAGGAGATGAACATTTAGATGAGTTTTCCTCCACCTGCGCTCCGCTTTTCGACAATCACGTTTTAGACAAGGAATACTGCCATTTAGCCAAGGAGGAGATTTGGAGGCAGAAACTCTCCTCATTTTAACTAGGCAAATTTCATCTAAAATAGAAAGGCAATAATTATTAAGAAAAAGATTGGTTGAGAATCGACACCATTATGAGGGGATAACTGTAAGTTAAGCGCATGCGCAAATTTCTCCGCTGTGGAGGAGTTTAAGATGCGAGAGCTAACCATCCGTTGAACAGGGATTAAAAGACATGTTAAAAACAATAACATGGTGATCAGAAATAGAAATGTCCTCAGAGCAAACCCAAAGTAAGAACAAGGTCCAGTGTGTGACCTTTGCTATGTGTAGGACCGGACACATGCTGAGCAAAATGAAAAGAATCCTTAATGTTGATAAAGTCTCTGGCAAAGGGGTCGGAGTCATCATCAACGTGTATATTAAAGTCCCCAACTATAAGCAACCTAGACAGCTTTATAGTAGAGGATAAGAAGTCACTGTGCCCTGATAAAAAAGCCCATTAGAGCCAGGTGGACGATATACCACAGCAAGGTAAAAGGGATCCTTGTTTCCAATTTTAAGCAGCTGCATCTCAAACGAAAGAAAATGTCCAATTTTCACGGAGCGGCAGGAGAAACGGTCCTGGAAAGCCGCCGCAAGCCCACCACCCCGGCCAGATACCCGAGGCTGGGTTATAAAAGTATAGCCATCCGGGCAGAGTTCAACAAATGACGCGTATTCTACGTCCCGCTGCCAGGTCTCAGTCAGGGGGAAAAAAGTCGAGTTTTTTTGATAATATAAAATCATTCAACAATAATGATTTATTAGACAGAGATCGCACGTTAAAAGTGCCATATTCATCGAGGTAGATGCCTCATTATTTGCAAAGGCTCAAGTTAAAGGACGTAGGTACACAGGGTTTGAGCCATCACGCTCGTAGAATCCACTCACTGAGCGAATAAAGAGCCAGCCGGCAGGAGAGTCTGGATAAACCCTCCTAAGGCAGCACGGTCTCAAAGAGCCGGGCCCAGCATATCCAAACAGGGACGTGGAAAACAAGTCCCCCTCCATGGAGCTTTTCTGAGCACAGGAGACAAGGCACGCTCCACGTCGCTTACCAGCCAAACCCCGCCGCCAGGTAAGCCTGAGCTTTACCTGAATACCCCCTCTTCTCCCTCTCCTTTTCCGTGGTCTAGAGGGACCGCCGAAATGGTCTGACGAAGATCCAGCTAATAGTGGAGGGTGGAAAATGCAGAAGGAGGACGAAGAGAGATCGTGAGGATCGGATGGATAGCAAAGCCAGGCTAGCATACACCAAGGCAGCCAATACATCGTTAAAACTAAGTGAGAACAGTAGAGTAGAAGAAAACAACACAAAAGTAGTAAAGCGCAACAAACTGCACCCGGCAGCGGCAGAGCCAAACACAGGCGCTATCATAACATAGCTCAACAATGAATAACTAGTACATCAATTTTACACACGCGCAAAACAAAAACAATGTTAATATGCTTGAGGAATAATTTTTTTCTAAACAGAATCTTAATGGCATCTAATCAATATTAATATACCTCAAATGTTAACCGCATTCACTTCAGAACCACGGACAGCAGCATTAGCAATATTAATTCATGTTACCTCGTGTCCATTTTGTGCTGTTTCCACAATTCAAGCGCCAAGGTTTACCAGTTATCCATCTTTAAGTAAACTTGTGTTTTCCCGATGCATTTTCCCTTTCGGTCGGTCAGCTGACTTGTTTTATCCGGGCTAACTCTCTTACGCCATTGATATCTTCACATCACAGTCACTGCCTGTTTTTCTTAATATACTGTTATTGTGATCCTAGAAATTAAACACAATAGATTCCCGATTGTTCTTTTTTCAAGTCCAAATGACAGTGTTAAAGATTCTGTAGGCTGATATTACCGAATTTGCACATATTTGACAGTAAGTTGTCCTGCGGATGAATTTTAGATGATATTCTGCAGTTTTATAGTGCGGACTCTTAGGGCCGCTGTTGACCAGAGTGTTGAGGACTGAGACCATGTTTGTAGCAGCACCGCCCATGTAACATCGACATTATGAAGAGGGAACACGACGCACAAAGATCGAGCGATTCTGATCAAGGAGGATAAATACTGAAGAAAGATTTTTATTTTGGAGCGATTTGCTTTCGCTGACCGGAATATACACTTAGGTTTTGACTTTGGAATACATATCTTCTGTTGTGTGGAATATAGATTGTGAATCCACGTTGAGTGAGAAATCTGAAAGAACAATGAAACGGCAAGTACTGCTGTTTGTCTCTCTCCTTTCCCTCGGCCCAGTCTTCGGGCAGGTCAGTTACTCGATTCCGGAGGAAATGACTAGAGGCTCTTTAGTTGGAAATATAGCACAGGATTTAGGTTTAGAAATTAAACGTTTAATATCAGGAAAAGCCAAGATCTATAGCAGAAATAGCGACCAATTCATCGAGCTGAACAGAGAAAGAGGAGTCCTCCTCATCAAGGAGAGAATAGACAGAGAGGCGCTGTGCACAGAGACAGTGCTTTGTGCTTTACATTTTCAGATCCTTTTGGAGAATCCGATGGAATTTTATACGGTTACAGTCCAGATCACAGACATCAATGATAATGCACCAACCTTTGAAAAAAGCGAAATGAATTTCAAAATTAGCGAGTCTGCAACTGCCGGCTCAAAATTTGTTTTGGAACGGGCTGTGGATCTTGATGTTGGTATTAATGCGGTTCAAAACTATGATTTAAAGTCGACCAACAATTTTGCTCTGAGACTGCACAGTAACCCCGATGGACACAAAAACGTTGAGATGGTACTGCAGAAACCTTTAGACAGAGAGAAGCAAGAGCAGATATCCCTCGTGTTAACAGCTGTAGATGGAGGAGAGCCACAGATGTTAGGGACAATGCAGATTCTCATTACAGTTTTAGACGCTAATGATAATGCGCCGGTTTTTACACAGCAAACCTACAAAGCTACAGTCACTGAGAATTCACCTAAAGGAACAGTCGTTGCTACTGTTACAGCGTCAGACGCAGATCAAGGTTCTAACAGTAAAATAACATATTCAATCACAAATACGTTAGGTAACGTAAAGAAAATGTTTGAAGTAAACACAGAAAACGGGCAAGTTTCATTGGTTGGAACCATTGATTTTGAAAAAACAAAACGCTTCCAAATAAATATAGGAGCAAGTGATGAGGGGGGACTCACGGATTCTTGTAAACTGATTGTTGATGTTCTGGATGTAAACGACAATAAACCTGAAATCAACATAATGTCCAAATCGACTGTGATATCAGAGGATGCTAATCTCAACACAGTAGTAACAATGATAAATGTTGAGGACTTAGATTCCGGAGACAGTGGGATCGTGAAATGCTTTATCAACGAAAATGCACCATTTATTATAAAATCATCAACAAATAATTTCTATACCTTAGTAACAGACAGTGATTTAGACAGAGAGAGATCCTCTGAGTATAACATCACTGTGACCTGCTCTGATGAGGGAGTGCCCTCCCTCTCCAGCAGCGTCACTCTCACCTTACAGATCTCAGACGTTAATGATAACGCACCTGTCTTTGAGAGGAACTCATATGAGGCCTACATTGTAGAAAACAACACGCCGGGTCTTTCTGTATTCACAATCAAAGCCACAGACGCTGACTGGAACCAGAATGCCCGTGTTTCTTACATACTGGAGGACTCCTCCGTCAACGGAGTACCAGTCTCTTCATATGTGTCCGTTAGTGCTGATAGTGGAGTCATCCATGCAGTGCGCTCTTTTGACTACGAGCAGATCAAAGATTTCCACTTCCGCGTAAAAGCGCAGGATGGAGGCTCTCCTCCACTCAGCAGCAACGTGACTGTGAAAATAATGATCCAAGACCAGAACGACAACCCCCCTCAGGTTCTGTACCCAGTCCAGACTGGTGGCTCTCTGGTGGCTGAAATGGTGCCTCGTTCAGCAGATGTGGGCTATCTGGTGACGAAAGTGGTGGCTGTTGATGTGGACTCTGGACAGAATGCCTGGCTCTCCTATAAACTGCAGAAAGCCACAGACAGGGCGCTGTTTGAAGTGGGCTTACAGAATGGAGAAATCAGAACTATCCGCCAAGTCACTGATAAAGATGCTGTCAAACAAAGACTGACTGTTATAGTGGAGGACAACGGACAGCCCTCTCGTTCTGCTACAGTCGTTGTTAACGTGGCGGTGGCGGACAGCTTCCCTGAAGTGCTGTCGGAGTTCACTGAGTTGACACACGACAAGGAGTACAATGACAACCTGACTTTTTACTTAGTCTTGGCTCTGGCTGTAGTTTCCTTCCTCTTCATCACGTGTTTAGTGGTTATTATATCAGTCAAAATCTACAGGTGGAGACAGTCTCGCATCCTGTATCACTCCAACCTGCCTGTCATTCCATATTATCCACCTCGATACTCAGACACTTTGGGGACAGGAACTCTGCCACATGTGTACAATTACGAGGTGTGCAGGACGACTGACTCCAGAAAGAGTGACTGTAAGTTCGGCAGAGCTGGTAGTCAGAACGTGCTGATAATGGACCCCAGTTCTACAGGAACAATGCAGCGGATACAGAGTGAAAAGAGCATCCTCGATGAACCAGACTCTCCTCTCGAGGTCAGTTATAAATGTGGCTTCAACTTTATGTCATAATGTCTTTTTAAATGATTCAGTATCCGGCTATACTGTTGAAATTATCCTGCTATTTTACCAAACCATCGATCTTATATATAATTTACATTTTTATTCACTGATGACCTATTAGAACTATAAAGGGGAATTGTTTTACCGTTGTGAAATTGTCCGCTAGGTCTTCTCTAAGTTTTCGTGCAAAAGGTTTTAATGCTAATTATTTTAAATTGTTTCTATATTACATATTGTTATATGAAACGGTGAATCAATTTCTACTTAGTCGTTAAAATTTCCTCTAAAAATGTGATGTAATTAAACTTTAGTTAAAATTATTTAGTGACCTCTTTTCTTATCGGTACCAGAATTTTCAGTCATTTATTTCACTCTTTCATAAGATTTTGCTAAAGACATTTGACTAAATACTCAGCACTGACAATGTTATAATTTAGTTATCATGTCCAGAAAGGGCATAGCGTTTTATTTATTCTTTTTTTTTTTCATTCATTTATTTTTTGTTTTGTTTTCCTTAATGTAAAACAGTGGTGCCCCCACTCATCCTGGTCGTCTAGGATAGTGATTTCAGGACCGCAGACAGCGACACTATTGAACTTATTTGTACTCTTCTTGTATTTTACATATCTTTTTATTATTCCTGTGGGATTTTGTCTTCACAAAATTTGCTTATTTAATACTTTGAGTATGCTTTCACGGAATCATTTTCATGACTGATAATTTTAAGAAAGAAAACACTGTTAGTTGGTTTGGCTGTAGCTCACGAGGTAGGGGAACTCATGTATCAGTGGGACGTGTGGTGTTGGATCAATAGCATCTCCGGTCTGAGTGAAAATTACCTTTGGACAAGATATTGAACCCTGAGCTTCTCCCGATGCGTTCATTGGAGTGTGACTGTTAGAAATGTCTTAGCGCAAGAAAAAATGAATAAATGTGTGAATGAAACATGCTGGACAAGGCGTTTGAGTCTTAAAGCAGGTGTTTTTTAAGCGTTTTGTAGAAACCAGTATATTTACCATTCACACTACATTTGATCTAATTTATATTGAAGTGAGGAATCAACACCGTTGAAGAAAACTTTTGTTTTTTGTTTGTGGGTTGTTGTTTTTTTTTTTATTTAATTTACGTTTCCCGTGATAAACATCTGTGATTGCAAGTCTTCTATTACGGATTGCCTGACGGTAGTGTTCTGCAGTTTTGTTTTTTGAACTCTTAGGGCCGCTGTTGACCAGAGTGTTGATGGCTGACAGTAGGGTTGCAACAGCAGCGTATCTCACATAAACGACGACATAACGAGCACGGGGTACGACGAGAAAGAGCGGATATTCTAGATGCGCAGAATATCTGATGACAAAGACGACATTTATTTTTTTAATTTTCCGTTGTTCTGGGAGGAATATAACGCTAAAAGATTGTTGTGTCTACCAGGAATTGATTTCACTTAATGGAATATATTTTCGCATTGTGGAGCCTCGTTGATAGAATACTAGGATAGAACAATGAAAGGGCCTGCGCTGTTGTTTTTTGCTCTCCTTTCCTTTGGCTCGGTAACTGGACAAGTCAGCTATACAATACCGGAGGAAATGACTAAAGGATCGTTAGTCGGTAATATAGCACAGGATTTGGGTTTACAAATCAAACGTTTAATATCAGGTAAAGCTCGAATTTATACCCGAGACAGCGACCAGTACGTCGAGCTGAACAGAGAAAGAGGAGTCCTCCTCGTTAAAGAAAGGATCGACAGAGAGGCGCTGTGCAGACGGACGACACCGTGTGCTCTACATTTTCAGATCATTTTGGAGAATCCGATGGAATTTTATACAGTTACAGTGCAGATCACCGATATCAATGACAATGCACCAACCTTTGAGAAAACAGAGATGGAGTTTAAAATTAGTGAGTCTGCGGTAACTGGGGCAAAATTTGTTCTGGAAAGGGCTGTGGATGTTGATGTTGGCACCAATGATCTTCAAAGGTACGAACTAAAACCAACTGACAATTTTGTTCTGAAAATGCATAATAATGCTGATGGAAATAAAAACGTTGAGATGGTACTGCAGAAACCTTTGGACAGAGAGAAGCAAGAGCAGATATCCCTCGTGTTAACTGCTGTAGATGGAGGAGAGCCACAGATGTCAGGAACAATGCAGATTCTCATTACCGTTTTAGACGCTAATGATAATGCGCCGGTTTTTACACAGCAAACATACAAAGCTACAGTCACTGAGAATTCACCTAAAGGAACAGTTGTTGCTACTGTTACAGCGTCAGACGCAGATCAAGGTTCGAATAGTAAAGTAACGTATTCAATCACAAATACTTTAGATAATATCAGGGATGTCTTTAAGATAAACCAAGAGAATGGCGAAGTGACTTTAATTGGGAATATTGACTTTGAGGAGTCACGAAATTTTCAAATAAATTTACTTGCTAGTGATGATGGAGGACTAACAGACTCCTCTAGGGTTATTGTTGATGTGTTCGATGTCAATGACAACAAACCTGAAATTAGCATAATGACGAAGGCGACCGTGATTTCAGAGGATGCTAAACTCAATACAGTCGTTATGATGATAAATATCGAAGATAAGGACTCGGGAGAAAACGGAAAAGTTTATTGTTCAGTAAGCGAAAACATACCATTCATGCTAAAAAAATCTACAAATAATTTCTATAATTTAATAACAGACAGTGATTTAGACAGAGAGATATCCTCTAATTTTAACATCACTGTGACCTGCTCTGATGAGGGAGTGCCCTCCCTCTCCACCAGTGTCACTCTAACCTTACAAATCTCAGACGTTAATGATAACGCACCTGTCTTTGAGAGGAGCTCATATGAGGCCTATATTGTAGAAAACAACACACCGGGTCTCTCTATATTCACAGTCAAAGCCACAGACGCTGACTGGAACCAGAATGCCCGTGTTTCTTACATACTGGAGGACTCCTCCGTTAACGGAGTGCCAGTCTCTTCATATGTGTCTGTTAGTACTGATAGTGGAGTCATCCATGCAGTGCGCTCTTTTGACTACGAGCAGATCAAAGATTTCCACTTCCGCGTAAAAGCGCAGGATGGAGGATCTCCTCCACTCAGCAGCAACGTGACTGTGAAAATGATGATCCAAGACCAGAACGACAACCCCCCTCAGGTTCTGTACCCAGTCCAGACTGGTGGCTCTCTGGTGGCTGAAATGGTGCCTCGTTCAGCAGATGTGGGCTATCTGGTGACTAAGGTGGTGGCTGTTGATGTGGACTCTGGACAGAATGCCTGGCTCTCCTATAAACTGCAGAAAGCCACAGACAGGGCGCTGTTTGAAGTGGGCTTACAGAATGGAGAAATCAGAACTATCCGCCAAGTCACTGATAAAGATGCTGTCAAACAAAGACTGACTGTTATAGTGGAGGACAACGGGCAGCCCTCTCGTTCAGCTACAGTCATTGTTAACGTGGCAGTGGCGGACAGCTTCCCTGAAGTGCTGTCGGAGTTCACTGAGTTGACCCACGACAAGGAGTACAATGACAACCTGACTTTTTACTTAGTCTTGGCTCTGGCTGTAGTTTCCTTCCTCTTCATCACGTGTTTAGTGGTTATTATATCAGTCAAAATCTACAGGTGGAGACAGTCTCGCATCCTGTATCACTCCAACCTGCCTGTCATTCCATATTATCCACCACGTTACTCAGACACTTTGGGGACAGGGACTCTGCCACATGTGTACAATTACGAGGTGTGCAGGACGACTGACTCCAGAAAGAGTGACTGTAAGTTCGGCAGAGCTGGTAGTCAGAACGTGCTGATAATGGACCCCAGTTCTACAGGAACGATGCAGCGGATACAGAGTGAAAAGAGCATCCTGGATGAACCAGACTCTCCTCTAGAGGTCAGTTATAAATCTGGTTTCACGGCATGTTAAGGTATTTTAAAAGATCATAGATTATATATAATATACATTTTCAATCATTGATGGTTTAAGATAACTGCAAAGGTACATTGCCTATTTATTTATTAATTCAGTGCATTAAACATTGAGCACATTTTCAGTGGGCAATCTGGTTTTCCCTGAAAGAGTTTTTCTAATGCAGCTGTTACGATTTCCATATAAAATATTGTTAGATTATCTCTTTAAAAATTTCTGACTGAGAAATTTCATTAGTCCCTTCATCGGCAACAATGTTTCATGCACCGATTTCTTGCTCTTCCGTGACAACAGGCTGAATCATCACCTCACTTTTTTTAAGTAATCACTTCAATATCTTAATAGATAGTACGGTTTCCCCAAAGAACAGAATTAGTTTTGCCTGGTTTTGCACATTCATTATCTCCTCACGAATGCACGGTAAATCATTTTATAAATCATTCCCATCGATTGGCACGTCATCATTTCAGCACCACGAACAGCGATATTAATAAAACTTTCTTTTGTCCTTCCCATGCCCAATTATATTTTTAGTGAGGTACTTATACATTTTAACGTACGTTTATTCTTGTTGTAGTTTTTTGTGAAAATGTACTTCTTGCAGTAATTGACAGGGTGCTTTGACTGATTTTTTGATTATAAAGGAGAAAAAAAAACAAAATAGAAATACATTTGAACCGTAAACTGTGTTGTAGTGTGCAATCGGCGATTACAACGTGGATTGTGTTGTTTCTCTCCAGCTCTCTCTGTCTCTGTCTCTCTCTCTCTCCCTCACTCTCTCGCTCTCTCGCTTCAATTTCTTGTATTATTTACTTAAAGTCTTACTTGTTACACTTCGCTAACAGCAAGTCTTTTGAACAGTGTAATTTAGGGAGCTGTTGTGCAGTTTTCTGTTATGAACTCTTAGGGCCGCTGTTGACCAGAGTTTTGACGGATGGGAGCAGGGTTATAGCAGCTGAGTACCTCCCATATACGCCCGCATAACGAGGACGGGGTATTACGAGAAAGACCAGGCATTCTCGATCCGCAGAATTTCAGATTAAAAATACGACGATTTAAGACTATTCGATGTACAGAGGACTGTAAAGCTACAAGACTGACGTCTGACTTTGGAACTCCTTTCACTCAGCTGGATGCATGCTCTCGTTGTGGAGCATCGTTGATAAAATCCTAGGGTAGGACAATGAAAGGGCCAGCGCTGTTGTGTTTTGCTCTCCTTTCCTTTGGCTCGGTAACTGGACAAGTCAGCTATACAATACCGGAGGAAATGACTAAAGGATCGTTAGTCGGTAATATAGCACAGGATTTGGGTTTACAAATCAATCGTTTAATATCAGGTAAAGCTCGAATTTATACCCGAGACAGCGACCAGTACGTCGAGCTGAACAGAGAAAGAGGAGTCCTCCTCGTTAAAGAAAGGATCGACAGAGAGGCGCTGTGCAGACGGACTACACCGTGTGCTCTACATTTTCAGATCATTTTGGAGAATCCGATGGAATTTTATACGGTTACAGTGCAGATCACAGATATCAATGATAATGCACCAACCTTTGAAGAAGCTGATATTGAATTTAAAATTAGTGAGTCTGCGGTAATTGGTGCAAAATTTGTTCTGGAAAGGGCTGTGGATCTTGATGTTGGCACCAATGATCTTCAAAGGTACGAAATAAAACCAACTGACAATTTCGTTCTTAAAATGCATAATAATGCTGATGGAAATAAAAATGTTGAGATGGTACTGCAGAAACCTTTAGACAGAGAGAAACAAGAGCAGATATCCCTCGTGCTAACAGCTATAGATGGAGGAGAGCCACAGATGTCAGGAACAATGCAGATTCTCATTACAGTTTTAGACGCTAATGATAATGCTCCGGTTTTTACACAGCAAACATACAAAGCTACAGTCACTGAGAATTCACCTAAAGGAACAGTTGTTGCTACTGTTACAGCGTCAGACGCAGACCAAGGTTCGAACAGTAAAATAACATATTCAATCACAAACAAAGTGGATGACGTCAGGAAAGTCTTTAACATAAACAAGGAGAACGGCGAAGTGACTTTAATTGGGAATACTGACTTCGAGGATTCACGAGGTTTTCAGTTAAGTTTACGTGCTAGTGATGTTGGAGGACTAACAGATTCCTGTAAACTGATTGTTGATGTTCTGGATTTAAATGACAACAAACCTGAAATCAACATAATGTCTAAGTCGACTGTGATTTCGGAGGATGCTAAACTCAATACAGTTGTTACAATGATAAACGTTGAAGACAGGGACACTGGAGAAAGAGGGAATGTTCAATGTTCAGTTAGTGATAGTGTACCTTTCATTTTGAAATCATCAACAAATCACTTCTATACCTTAGTAACAGACAGTGATTTAGACAGAGAGAGAGCCTCTGAGTATAACATCACTGTGACCTGCTCTGATGAGGGAGTGCCCTCCCTCTCCACCAGCGTCACTCTCACCTTACAGATCTCAGACGTTAATGATAACGCACCTGTCTTTGAGAGGAGCTCATATGAGGCCTACATTGTAGAAAACAACACACCGGGCCTCTCTATATTTACAGTCAAAGCCTCAGACGCTGACTGGAACCAGAATGCCCGTGTTTCTTACATACTGGAGTACTCCTCCGTTAACGGAGTGCCAGTCTCTTCATATGTGTCCGTTAGTGCTGATAGTGGAGTCATCCATGCAGTGCGCTCTTTTGACTACGAGCAGATCAAAGATTTCCACTTCCGCGTGAAAGCGCAGGATGGAGGCTCTCCTCCACTCAGCAGCAACGTGACTGTGAAAATAATGATCCAAGACCAGAACGACAACCCCCCTCAGGTTCTGTACCCAGTCCAGACTGGTGGCTCTCTGGTGGCTGAAATGGTGCCTCGTTCAGCAGATGTGGGCTATCTGGTGACGAAAGTGGTGGCTGTTGATGTGGACTCTGGACAGAATGCCTGGCTCTCCTATAAACTGCAGAAAGCCACAGACAGGGCGCTGTTTGAAGTGGGCTTACAGAATGGAGAAATCAGAACTATCCGCCAAGTCACTGATAAAGATGCTGTCAAACAAAGACTGACTGTTATAGTGGAGGACAACGGGCAGCCTTCCCGTTCAGCAACAGTCATTGTTAACGTGGCGGTGGCGGACAGCTTCCCTGAAGTGCTGTCGGAGTTCACTGAGTTGACCCACGACAAGGAGTACAATGACAACCTGACTTTTTACTTAGTCTTGGCTCTGGCTGTAGTTTCCTTCCTCTTCATCACGTGTTTAGTGGTTATTATATCAGTCAAAATCTACAGGTGGAGACAGTCTCGCATCCTGTATCACTCCAACCTGCCTGTCATTCCATATTATCCACCACGTTACTCAGACACTTTGGGGACAGGAACTCTGCCACATGTGTACAATTACGAGGTGTGCAGGACGACTGACTCCAGAAAGAGTGACTGTAAGTTCGGCAGAGCTGGTAGTCAGAACGTGTTGATAATGGACCCCAGTTCTACAGGAACGATGCAGCGGATACAGAGTGAAAAGAGCATCCTGGATGAATCAGACTCTCCTCTTGAGGTTAGACTGCCCTTAAATGTTTTCTACATCATCATACAAATATCAGATTGCCTTCAAGCCTTATAGATCATATATAATACAATTAAAATAACGTTATCGTCCATATGATCTCAAATTTGTATTTCCAGTGGCTTATATTTCCACTTAAACAAACTGTTATTTATTAAGATTTGGAATTTTTTTCGTTTCATATTTTACATTTTAGGAATGACAAATACCGACCTCATGTTTATTACATGTTGACTTTGCATATTTCGTGTAAGTGTTTTCCAGTTCAGTACTCACTTCTCTGTACATGTATATGTTCCGTTACTTTGGGAATTGTCAGTAATCTCTTATTGTGATTCAATCTAGCTTTTTTGTTGAGGAGATCAATATTTCATGTCCACTCATTTTATAGATTTTGTTTTAATTGTTGCAAATAAATGCCCCTCATCTGACAGGATTTCTTTCGTGGTGCCTGCCTCACTGACGTAGAGGCAAGCGCCACAAATCTGGCGTTGTCCATTTCAGAACGCTGGACAGCAACTTAAGTCCATCGCCATCTATTTACCCCGTTAGTGTTTCCCCATTGTGTCCTGAGTTTTGTTTCAATGTGATTCAGGACTGAACAAATGTTTTCTGAACATTATAACCGCTTTAGCCTACCAGGTGTTTCATTCAATGCTCTCAAATCTTCATAGTTTTAATTTTTTACATATATATATATATATATATATATATATATATATATATATATATATATATATATATATATATATATATATATATATAATGTGTGTGTGTGTGTGTGTGTGTGTGTGTGTGTGTGTGTGTGTGTGTGTGTGTGTGTGTGTGTGTGTGTGTGAGAGAGAGAGAGAGCGACTGAGCAGCCCAAGGTTAAAGTTACTTTAAAAATGTCTCTAAACCAACCTTCCAGAGGCGTGAATATGATCCGTATTATTTGGTAATGGATTTCCGTGTGCGTTTTCAGTATAAATATTACCATTTGACTTGGTATTTTTGTGACTTATTTTAAAAAGAAAAAACCTTCATGTTGGCTGTCTGCAGTTTTCTAAGGTGAACTCTTAGGGCCGCTGTTGACTAAATTGTCAACAGCCGAGTAGGGTTATAACAGCAACTCCCTCGTAACGTCGGTATAGCGAAGAAAGAACAGAACGACAAAGGACGGCCTCGAGATATACACAGTATTTGGATGCAAAGGACATCGACCGTTTTAGTACATTTTCTCATGTGTGGATGATAAACGTGCGAAATTGAAGTTTGACGTTTAAAGCGTGATTTGTAGGATATTATCACAGTGAACATCCATTGGCAAAATCGCATAAAACAATGGCAAGGCAAGTACTCCTGTTTATCTCTCTTCTCGCCGTCGGCTCGGTGCTCGGACAAGTGAGCTATACAATACCAGAGGAAATGACTAAAGGATCGTTAGTTGGTAATATAGCACAAGACTTGGGTTTACAAATCAAACGGTTGACTTCAGGTAAGGCTCGGATTTATGCTCGAGACACCGATCAGTACGTCGAGCTGAACAGAGAAAGAGGAGTCCTCCTCGTTAAAGAAATGATCGACAGAGAGGCGCTGTGCAAACAGACGACGCCGTGTGCTCTACATTTTCAGATCATTTTGGAGAATCCGATGGAATTTTATACGGTTACAGTGCAGATCACAGATATCAATGACAATGCACCTACTTTTAAAAAAACTAAAACCATTTTCAAAATTAGCGAAACGGCGCTCATCGGGGCAAAATTTGTTCTGGAAAGGGCTGTGGATCTGGATGTTGAAATGAATAGTGTTCAGTCATATGAGTTAAAACCAAGTGACAATTTTGCTCTCAAACTGCACAGCAACTCTGATGGAAATAAAAATGTTGAGATGGTACTACAGAAACCTTTGGACAGAGAGAAACAAGAGCAGATATCCCTCGTGTTAACAGCTGTAGATGGAGGGGAGCCACAGATGTCAGGAACAATGCAGATTCTCATTACAGTTTTAGACGCTAATGATAATGCTCCGGTTTTTACACAGCAAACATACAAAGCTACAGTCACTGAGAATTCACTTAAAGGAACAGTTGTTGCTACTGTTACAGCGTCAGACGCAGATCAAGGTTCGAATAGTAAAATAACATATTCAATCACAAATGCAGCAGATGATGACACCAGAATATTTGAGATTAATGAGGAAAACGGGAATGTTGTATTAATTGGAATAATTGACTATGAAAAGTCAAGAAACTATCAAATAAATTTACTTGCTAGTGATGAGGGTGGACTCACGGATTCGTGCAAATTAATTGTCGATGTGCAAGATGTAAACGACAACAAACCTGAAATCAACATAATGTCGAAGTCAGCTGTGATATCAGAGGATGCTAATCCCAACACAGTAGTTACGATGATAAACATTGAAGACAAGGACTCGGGGGAAAACGGAAAAGTGCAGTGTTTTATGAGTGATAACGTACCTTTCGAATTAAGAGCATCTTCAAATAATTTCTATACCTTAGTAACAGACAGTGATTTAGACAGAGAGAAAGCCTCTGAGTATAACATAACTGTGACCTGCTCTGATGAGGGAGTGCCCTCCCTCTCCAGCAGCGTCACTTTCACCTTACAGGTCTCAGACGTTAATGACAACGCACCTGTCTTTGAGAGGAGCTCATATGAGGCCTACATTGTAGAAAACAATACGCCAGGTCTCTCTATATTCACAGTCAAAGCCACAGACGCTGACTGGAACCAAAACGCCCGTGTTTCTTACATACTGGAGGACTCCTCCGTTAACGGAGTGCCAGTCTCCTCATATGTGTCCGTTAGTGCAGATAGTGGAGTCATCCATGCAGTGCGCTCTTTTGACTACGAGCAGATCAAAGATTTCCACTTCCGCGTAAAAGCGCAGGATGGAGGATCTCCTCCACTCAGCAGCAATGTGACTGTGAAAATAATGATCCAGGACCAGAACGACAACCCCCCTCAGGTTCTGTACCCAGTCCAGACTGGAGGCTCTCTGGTGGCTGAAATGGTGCCTCGTTCAGCAGATGTGGGCTATCTGGTGACTAAAGTGGTGGCTGTTGATGTGGACTCTGGACAGAACGCCTGGCTCTCCTATAAACTGCAGAAAGCCACAGACAGGGCGCTGTTTGAAGTGGGCTTACAGAATGGAGAAATCAGAACTATCCGCCAAGTCACTGATAAAGATGCTGTCAAGCAAAGACTGACTGTTATAGTGGAGGACAACGGGCAGCCCTCTCGTTCAGCTACAGTCATTGTTAACGTGGCGGTGGCGGACAGCTTCCCTGAAGTGCTGTCGGAGTTCACTGAGTTGACCCACGACAAGGAGTACAATGACAACCTGACTTTTTACTTAGTCTTGGCTCTGGCTGTAGTTTCCTTCCTCTTCATCACGTGTTTAGTGGTTATTATATCAGTCAAAATCTACAGGTGGAGACAGTCTCGCATCCTGTATCACTCCAACCTGCCTGTCATTCCATATTATCCACCACGTTACTCAGACACTTTGGGGACAGGGACTCTGCCCCATGTGTACAATTACGAGGTGTGCAGGACGACTGACTCCAGAAAGAGTGACTGTAAGTTCGGCAGAGCTGGTAGTCAGAACGTGCTGATAATGGACCCCAGTTCTACAGGAACGATGCAGCGGATACAGAGTGAAAAGAGCATCCTGGATGAACCAGACTCTCCTCTTGAGGTTAGTCCTTCTGTTGTAAAAAATAAAATAAAATAACATAAAAATGTGTTTTTTAAGCTTTACAATTAAAATTAAAATAATATAAAATGATAGTTAAAATTTGCGCATCAACGTTCAATACTGTCGTAGTGATCATTTCCAGCACCACAGACAGCGGAAATAAGAACCTTTCTGCCTGAACCCCAAACATGCAGAATTTATTTCATTTCTTTATGATTTCCTTCCCTAGGGAACAATGGCGCACTAGTATGTACTTATATATGTACTTATTTTAAGTGTTTATGTTTTTGATTTTTTTTCTCTCTTTCTTTTTTCTTTTATTTCTCTTTTTTGGTCGTGGTGGTGCCGTTCTGACTACTATCCGACATCTAAAAAAAAACAAATAGCTTGAAGACCAGAGGGTTTTTTATTTGTTTTTAAAATTTAAACGTAGTCACTGCGTTTTCCCTTCTGTTTTTCTTTTTTAAACAATTTCAGTATTTTTTTTTTAATTGTCTTCGACGAGTTGGGTTTAGCAGTACTATTTTTTGTCTGTTTGCTTGTTTTTCAAACCTCAAATATTTGTTTAACCTTGCACTGATTTTCTTGTCATAAATCAGTGTAGTGTAGTGTCATGTTTTGTACTCCTAGAGACGCTGTTGGCTAGTCTGTGGTAGTTTTGCTGCTGATTACAGCAGCACCTCCCAGATAATTTAGATCGGAGGAAGTATTGTCGACACAGTAGACATTTCAGGTTTCCGAGAATAATATACCCTACACGGACATTTTAGCAGTCGGTTTTTTTGATCGACCTTTATTGTGTGGCTTTTTCATTTTTACTCCAGCTGTGTGTGGAATTTAGCTCTTTTTCTCGATTGCTTTGATTCGTCATGATATTACAAAGCCGTTGGACCGAAACAATGAAATGGCAAGTGATACTGTTTTTCTCAATGCTCTCTCTCTGTTATGTGTTCGGGCAGGTAAGCTATTCTGTTCCAGAAGAAATGTCAAAAGGCTCGTTAGTCGGTAAGATAGCACAAGATTTAGGTTTGGACCTAAAACGGTTGAAAACGGGAAAAGCTCGCTTGCATGTTGGAAACAGCGCTGAATACATTGAGCTGAATAAAGAAAGGGGGGTGCTTCTTATCAAGGAGAGAATCGACAGGGAGGCTTTATGCAAACAAACTACTCCCTGTGCTTTACACTTTCAAATGATTTTGGCAAATCCTATCGAGTTCTACCGTGTTACTGTAGAAATAACAGATATAAACGACAACGCCCCTATATTCAAAATGAAAGATATGGTATTTGAAATAAGCGAGTCGGCTGTAAAGGGGTCAAAATTTATATTAGAGAAAGCACTGGATTCTGACGTTGGAATAAATGGGCTTAAAAGCTACTCCCTTAACCCAACAGATAATTTTGCTTTGAAACTCAACGACAACACTGATGGGGGGAAAGAAGTAGAGATGGTTTTGGAAAAACCTCTTGATCGAGAGAAAGAGGAGCAGCTGACTCTTACACTAACAGCCGTCGACGGAGGTGAACCTCAGCTCTCGGGGACAGTGCAAATTCATGTAACTGTATTAGATGTCAATGACAACGCACCTGTTTTCACACAGTCAACGTACAAAAGTAGTTTAATGGAAAATTCTCCAAGAGGAACCCAACTGATTACTGTTACAGCCACCGATAAAGATGAAGGAACAAATGGTTTCGTAACATATTCGATATCAAATAACATTGATGGAATTTTTGATTTATTTGAAATACATGAGACAAGCGGGGAAGTGCGGTTGATCGGAAATGTAGATTATGAAACATCGAAACATTATCAGCTCAATATTAAAGCCAAAGATCAGGGTGGACTCAGTGACTCGTGTAAAATTATTTTTGATATTACTGATGTAAATGATAATAGCCCAATAATAGATTTAATGTCGACTACTCAATCGGTTCCAGAAGATTCCACCTTAAAAACCGTTGTTGCAGTTATGAACGTGCATGATGCTGATTCAGACGATAATGGAGTAGTTAAATGTTTCCTAAATGACAATGTACCTTTTAATATTGAGAGTACATCAAATAGCTTCTACAGCATTATAACAGACAGTGATTTAGACAGAGAGAGAGCATCCGAATATAACATCACTGTGACCTGCTCTGATGAGGGAGTGCCCTCCCTCTCCAGCAGTGTCACTCTCACCTTACAGATCTCAGACGTTAATGATAACGCACCTGTCTTTGAGAGGAGCTCATATGAGGCCTACATTGTAGAAAACAACACACCAGGTCTCTCTATATTCACAGTCAAAGCCACAGACGCTGACTGGAACCAGAACGCCCGTGTTTCTTACATACTTGAGGACTCCTCCGTTAACGGAGTGCCAGTCTCCTCGTATGTGTCCGTTAGTGCTGATAGTGGAGTCATCCATGCAGTGCGCTCTTTTGACTACGAGCAGATCAAAGATTTCCACTTCCGCGTAAAAGCGCAGGATGGAGGTTCTCCTCCACTCAGCAGCAACGTGACCGTGAAAATAATGATCCAGGACCAGAACGACAACCCTCCTCAGGTTCTGTACCCAGTCCAGACTGGTGGCTCTCTGGTGGCTGAAATGGTGCCTCGTTCCGCAGATGTGGGCTATCTGGTGACGAAAGTGGTGGCTGTTGATGTGGACTCTGGACAGAATGCCTGGCTCTCCTATAAACTGCAGAAAGCCACAGACAGGGCGCTGTTTGTAGTGGGCTTACAGAATGGAGAAATCAGAACTATCCGCCAAGTCACTGATAAAGATGCTGTCAAGCAAAGACTGACTGTTATAGTGGAGGACAACGGGCAGCCCTCTCGTTCAGCTACAGTCGTTGTTAACGTGGCGGTGGCGGACAGCTTCCCTGAAGTGCTGTCGGAGTTCACTGAGTTGACACACGACAAGGAGTACAATGACAACCTGACTTTTTACTTAGTCTTGGCTCTGGCTGTAGTTTCCTTCCTCTTCATCACGTGTTTAGTGGTTATTATATCAGTCAAAATCTACAGGTGGAGACAGTCTCGCATCCTGTATCACTCCAACCTGCCTGTCATTCCATATTATCCACCACGTTACTCAGACACTTTGGGGACAGGGACTCTTCCACATGTGTACAATTACGAGGTGTGCAGGACGACTGACTCCAGAAAGAGTGACTGTAAGTTCGGCAGAGCTGGTAGTCAGAACGTGCTGATAATGGACCCCAGTTCTACAGGAACGATGCAGCGGATACAGAGTGAAAAGAGCATCCTGGATGAACCAGACTCTCCTCTTGAGGTCAGTTAACTGCTGTTGTGAACGGCTTTCATGCGGTGATATTATTGTAATACATGCAACTTTCCTGCTTATAGGATGGAGATAACTACAGCACATTTGAAATTGTACATCACTATTTCAAAATATCTTGTTTCAATTATAATCTGATCGTTTATTACTGATTTCAGCACCACGGATAGAGACAGCATTTGTCCCTCCTCGCATTTCTCTTTAAAATAGATTTAATACTTGCTCCATCTTTTGTTCCTTTGTTTGTTGCATATATCAAAAGATGTCTTCTATATATTTGTTTGACTTTTTTAGTTCGTCAGTGCAGGCCTCTAGATATTTAGCTTCTAAGGTGTTTTTTCATAACATTTTTATGAAATATATTAAGTTAAATAATTTTATTGTTCTTGTAGTTCTGCTCTATGGACTCAATGGGCCGCTGTTGGTCAACGTGTTGCAATCCTGTAGACAGGATTTGAAGCAGATCCTCCCATTTCATGTCCGTATTTTAGAGAAAGGAAGGGAGACAAAGCACTGTTCACTGACCGGGAATCTTTTAGATGGATACAGTGATCTGATGGACTATTATTTCACTGTTTGGGAGTGATATATGTTCCTTTATCTATATCTTTTCGTGTGGAAACATTATTTTTTTTGTCGTGATTCCCTTTGCAAAAGATGTTCTGTGGTGCAGCGTATATTTTGAACAGAACAATGAGACGGCAAGTACTGTTTTTTATCTCGATCTTCTATGTAGGTTATGTTGTCGGTCAAGTGAGCTACTCTATTCCGGAGGAAATGCCAAAGGGGTCTGTTGTCGGAAATATAGCTCGAGATTTGGGCATAGATGTGAGGAGACTAAAGTCAGGTAAATCTCGTATATTTACGAGCGACAGCGCAGAATACATCGAGCTGAGTAGGGAGAGAGGAGTCCTCCTCCTCAAAGAGAGAATCGACAGAGAGTCACTCTGCAGACAGACGACGCCTTGTGCTTTGCATTTGCAGATTATTCTAGAAAACCCAATGGAGCTTTTTCGAATAACGGTCGAAATCACTGATATAAACGATAACAGTCCAAGTTTTAAAAACGATGAGAAACGTTTTGAAATAAGCGAATCCGCAGTTACAGGATCGAAATTCGTGTTAGAAAGAGCGGTCGATGCAGATATTGGAATAAATGGCCTGAAAAATTATAGCCTGAGACCTACGGATAACTTTGTTCTGAAAATCGAAAATCAGGCTGATGGACAGAAAAAGGTTGAAATGGTTTTACAAAAGCCGCTAGATCGAGAAAAGGAGGAACAAATATCATTGTTGTTAAACGCCGTAGACGGAGGGGATCCTCAAATGTCGGGTACGGTGAAGATTTATGTGACCGTACTCGATGTGAATGACAACGCTCCGGTTTTCACGAAGTCGGTTTACAAGGCGACTATAGCCGAAAACTCTCAGAAAGGAACAACAGTGACAACAGTGAGCGCTTCTGATGCAGATAAAGGGACAAATGGGGATGTTTCTTATTTAGTATCAGCTACAATTGATAGTGTATCTGACATATTTACAGTAAATCAAAATGGTGAAGTAATATTAGTTGGTGAAGTTGACTTTGAAAAAGCCAAGTATTACCAAATTGATATTGAGGCCAAAGACAGTGGTGGTCTTTCTGATTCCAGTAAGGTTATAGTTGATGTTATTGACATTAATGATAATGAGCCTGTAATCAGTATACTTTCGAAATCAGATTCTATTCCTGAAAACTCTCCCCATAATACAGTTATACTTATGTTCAGTGTCTATGACTCAGATTCAAGTAATAATGGTCAGGTAAACTGCAGATTAAATAGTAACATACCATTTACTATTACAGCTGCCTCAAATGATTTCTACAGTTTAGTAACAGACAGTGATTTAGACAGAGAGAGAGCCTCTGAGTACAAGATCACTTTGACCTGCTCTGATGAGGGAGTGCCGTCCCTCTCCAGCAGCGTTACTCTAACCTTACACATCTCAGACGTTAATGATAACGTGCCTGTCTTTCAGAGGAGCTCATATGAGGCCTACATTGTAGAAAACAATACGCCAGGTCTCTTGATATTCACAGTCAAAGCCACAGACGCTGACTGGAACCAGAATGCCCGTGTTTCTTACATACTGGAGGACTCCTCCGTTAACGGAGTGCCAGTCTCCTCATATGTGTCCGTTAGTGCAGATAGTGGAGTCATCCATGCAGTGCGCTCTTTTGACTACGAGCAGATCAAAGATTTCCACTTCCGCGTAAAAGCGCAGGATGGAGGCTCTCCTCCACTCAGCAGCAACGTGACTGTGAAAATAATGATCCAGGACCAGAACGACAACCCCCCTCAGGTTCTGTACCCAGTCCAGACTGGTGGCTCTCTGGTGGCTGAAATGGTGCCTCGTTCAGCAGATGTGGGCTATCTGGTGACTAAAGTGGTGGCTGTTGATGTGGACTCTGGACAGAATGCCTGGCTCTCCTATAAACTGCAGAAAGCCACAGACAGGGCGCTGTTTGAAGTGGGCTTACAGAATGGAGAAATCAGAACTATCCGCCAAGTCACTGATAAAGATGCTGTCAAACAAAGACTGACTGTTATAGTGGAGGACAACGGGCAGCCCTCTCGTTCAGCTACAGTCATTGTTAACGTGGCGGTGGCGGACAGCTTCCCTGAAGTGCTGTCGGAGTTCACTGAGTTGACACACGACAAGGAGTACAATGACAACCTGACTTTTTACTTAGCCTTGGCTCTGGCTGTAGTTTCCTTCCTCTTCATCACGTGTTTAGTGGTTATTATATCAGTCAAAATCTACAGGTGGAGACAGTCTCGCATCCTGTATCACTCCAACCTGCCTGTCATTCCATATTATCCACCACGTTACTCAGACACTTTGGGGACAGGGACTCTGCCACATGTGTACAATTACGAGGTGTGCAGGACGACTGACTCCAGAAAGAGTGACTGTAAGTTCGGCAGAGCTGGTAGTCAGAACGTGCTGATAATGGACCCCAGTTCTACAGGAACGATGCAGCGGATACAGAGTGAAAAGAGCATCTTGGATGAACCAGACTCTCCTCTTGAGGTTAGCCTCATGAAATTACAAATGATTTTAAATGCCTGTTATTTTTGCATGCATGGTATTCTGGAGGTTATCAGAGAGCTAGCAATGCACATTTTATTTCTTCCATGACAATTCACTGTTCATTAAACCACTTCTGCACTTTAACAGAATCAGCCTTTCATCCCATAATCTATATGTGTTCCCCCTCTTTTATCTAAACCTAACAAAGTCATCTTAGCCCTAATTTAGTTTTAGTTTAAGTATATGAAAAGAGTCTCCATAATCAGCATCCTGTTCCAGCACTTTTTTTCAAGAAAGCAGGATTAATTATTGACAATTATTCAATAATATGTTAACCTTTTAAGTATTTCGAACATTGTAGTTGCAGATTGTGTTTCACTGAAATGTCTACCAGCACTGTTTACATTGCAGTAGAGTGCAACTTTCGGCTCTGAAAGCAACTTTTTAACAACAAGCTTTAGTTAACTATTGAAACAAAACTTAAAACACTATGATCAAAAAATTAAAGCAGGCAGCTTGGAATACCAGAAGCAACAAAATGTCTACTGGTGGTCTTCCCTTTGATACTTTTTAGACTTAAACTATTTATTACAAGCTAATCATCACCTATTCTCCCACTTGGTTTTAATTTTTCTTCCAGAAAACTTATACTTTTCAAGTTGTGTTAAGCAAATAATTACTTTCATCTGAGATCTGTGCAATGCAGTTTTGAAAATTACTACTTATTCTTATTGTTTACTAAAGGAGAAGATTAACTTCATCAAATAATTACCAGTTTATGTCTTGTGCTTCTTCTAAAGCTGTCTCCACCCTGGTGTGTTTTAGCAGGAACTGCATACACATTCATTGATCAGGAAAGCCCTTGAAGTAGAATGATTACTTGCAAAAAATGGCCTTTTTTTCCTTTGTAATCACTACATTTTTTCCATTATCTGTATTTATCATTTTGGAGCCTTACTTCATGGTTAAAGTAATTTTGTATTTGACAGCTTTATCACAAATCACTATCTATACAGGAAGATTTTAAAAGGTGCAAGTGTAACAGGCAAAGAAATACACCCTATCACTTTTGTAATCTTTTTTATAAAGTTCTCTTTACTTCAGATATATATTGTTACTAGATCTTTACCTTATTTTACTGTTCCTTAGAATCTCATGTCATATTACAAGGGAAAGTGTATTGTGTCATTAAAGATGACTTGACATTGTACAATAATCAAAATATACCCTTCAGAATAAGATGTCAAGGCAGGTGGGGAGGTTGTCCTCTGTATTATTTTGTATTTGAGTTATAAGTACCCTAGACAAATATTTTATTATTGTGTAATGAATTAAACTCCTATTTATTTTTTTCACTTTGGACCTGCTAGCTGATGTTGTAATTTTCTGCAGTGCACATGTTTGGACTCTCAGGGCCGCTGTTGACTAGTGTAGAGAATTTCCCTTCATTTGATACGTTAAACACAGAAAGAGACGCACATGCAGCACACAGGCGTAGCTGATAAACACTGGAGATATCCGCGCTGTGGTTTATTTATTTCGAGTTCAAGAAACGCGGACAGAATCAGTTTTCCTCTGGAGTACTATCTATTCGGGAAAACCAGGCGCTTTTGAGTACAGCAGGCTTTTTTCTCCAGCTTTTAACGAAGAGAAAATGTCGGGCAGAACAATGAGATGGCAAGTACTGTTGTTTGTGTCGGTCTCTTCCCTCGGCACAGTTTTCGGGCAGGTCGCTTACTCGATTCCTGAGGAAATGTCAAAAGGCTCTGTAGTTGGTAATATAGCGCAGGATTTAGGTATAAATGTAAAGAGACTAAAATCGGGTAAGGCGCGTATATATACAGAAGACAATGGAAAATACGTCGAGCTGAATAAAGACAGAGGCGTCCTGCTTGTTAGAGAAAGAATTGACAGAGAGACGCTCTGCGGGCAGACGACACCTTGTGCTTTACATCTTCAAATTACACTCGAAGACCCGATTGAATTCTATACCGTTACTGTCGAAATTAACGACATTAACGACAATGCTCCGAGCTTCAAAAAGGATGAAATAAAATTTAGGATTAGTGAGTCGGCTGTGATTGGAGCAAAATTTGTGCTAGAGCGAGCAATGGATCCAGACGTAGGTGTGAACGGATTGCAGAGTTATTCGCTACAACCTACGGACAGTTTTAATCTAAAACTCCAAAATCAGCAAGACGGGAGTAAGAAGGTGGAGATGGTGCTGCAGAAACATCTAGACAGAGAGGCGCAACAGCATCTCTCTTTAATTCTCACAGCTGCTGACGGTGGTGAGCCTCAGCTGTCGGGAACAGTGCGAATAGAAATTTCCGTGCTAGATGCCAACGACAATGCTCCAGTATTTACGCAGGAAGTCTATAAGGTCACTATAATGGAGAACGCTGCAAAGGGTGCAATTTTGTGTACTGTTAGTGCTACAGATGCAGATGAAGGTTCTTATGGGAAGGTTATTTATTCAATAACAAACACGTTAGACGGTGTCCCTGTAATGTTTCACATTGCCGAAGAAAGTGGTGAGGTATCCCTAACTGGAAACCTTGATTATGAAAAGGCACAGCTCTATGAAATACATATACAGGGTAGTGATGATGGGGGGCTAACAGATTCAGCTAAAATTCTTGTTGAAGTAACCGACATAAACGATAATCACCCATCTATTAATATAATGTCTAAAACAAATTCCGTATCGGAAAATTCAAGGCCAGAAACAGTTGTAACAATTTTCAATGTTCAAGATCCCGACTCTGGTGAAAATGGCAAAGTAGCATGTAATATCGAAGGACATGTGCCATTTCTGATCAAATCAACATCTAAAAAGTTCTTTAGCCTAGTTACAGACAGTGATTTAGACAGAGAGAGAGCCTCTAACTATAACATCACTGTGACCTGCTCTGATGAGGGAGTGCCCTCCCTCTCCAGCAGCGTCACTCTCACATTACAGATCTCTGACATAAATGACAACGCACCTGTCTTTGAGAGGAGCTCATATGAGGCCTATATTATAGAAAACAACACGCCGGGTCTCTCTATATTCACAGTCAAAGCCACAGACGCTGACTGGAACCAGAATGCCCGTGTTTCTTATATACTGGAGGACTCCTCCGTTAACGGAGTGCCAGTCTCCTCGTATGTGTCCGTTAGTGCTGATAGTGGAGTCATCCATGCAGTGCGCTCTTTTGACTACGAGCAGATCAAAGATTTCCACTTCCGCGTAAAAGCGCAGGATGGAGGCTCTCCTCCACTCAGCAGCAACGTGACTGTGAAAATAATGATCCAGGACCAGAACGACAACCCCCCTCAGGTTCTGTACCCAGTCCAGACTGGTGGCTCTCTGGTGGCTGAAATGGTGCCTCGTTCAGCAGATGTGGGCTATCTGGTGACTAAAGTGGTGGCTGTTGATGTGGACTCTGGACAGAATGCCTGGCTCTCCTATAAACTGCAGAAAGCCACAGACAGGGCGCTGTTTGAAGTGGGCTTACAGAATGGAGAAATCAGAACTATCCGCCAAGTCACTGATAAAGATGCTGTCAAACAAAGACTGACTGTTATAGTGGAGGACAACGGACAGCCCTCTCGTTCTGCTACAGTCGTTGTTAACGTGGCGGTGGCGGACAGCTTCCCTGAAGTGCTGTCGGAGTTCACTGAGTTGACGCACGACAAGGAGTACAATGACAACCTGACTTTTTACTTAGTCTTGGCTCTGGCTGTAGTTTCCTTCCTCTTCATCACGTGTTTAGTGGTTATTATATCAGTCAAAATCTACAGGTGGAGACAGTCTCGCATCCTGTATCACTCCAACCTGCCTGTCATTCCATATTATCCACCACGTTACTCAGACACTTTGGGGACAGGGACTCTGCCACATGTGTACAATTACGAGGTATGCAGGACGACTGACTCCAGAAAGAGTGACTGTAAGTTCGGCAGAGCTGGTAGTCAGAACGTGCTGATAATGGACCCCAGTTCTACAGGAACGATGCAGCGGATACAGAGTGAAAAGAGCATCCTGGATGAACCAGACTCTCCTCTAGAGGTTAGCTTCATGAAATGATACATGTTTTTTTCTGCCTTTTATGCTTCATGATATTCTGGAGGTAAATAGACAGACATTCCATTAGATGTTAGGAAACTACATCAGTTACAGTTACAATTTTAAACATAACCAGTATCTTTTAGCGTTGATGCGTTGCAAAGTTTTTATCAACTTACATCGCAGTTCAGCACCACAGACAGCGACACCTTAAATTTTCAACTTCAGCATTCCAGAGTCCTTTTCATTAAGACTGGACTTAATTTCTGTAATTCGTGTCAGCTTTAATTTAGGATATATTTATTTTGTAATTGCACAATGTAATTTTTTACTAAGATGTTTCAATATATAATTAAACGATATATGCTGTAAGTTGCAGATATCCTAAAATCTTTAAATTTAGGATACTCGAGGTTTAGATGAGCCTTAATAGCGTGGCTTTACACTGAATTCATTGTTTTTGAGAATGAATGTTGTAATTTGTATTTTTAACTCAAAGGGTCGCTGTTGGCAAGGGTGTTGCGATTTGGCTGGATGTTTTTTATTCCTCTGTGTCTTCCCTTTTGCGTGGAAATATTCGACGTACAGACAGAAAGACTGTTCGGGTTTATAAGAAGCACTGCAAGGAATTCTATACCTGCTTACACCATTTGATTCTTATAATTGGAATGCGAACGATTTTTTTTCTGTCTTCATATTCTCTCCATGACAAATACTTCTTTTTTTAGTGGAGAAGGAACGGAAATCGGGTCGTGCAGAACAATGAGACGGCAAGTACTGTTGTTTCTCTCAGCCCTATGTCTCAAATACGTGCTCGGGCAGGTCAGCTACTCCATTCCCGAAGAAATGGCCAAAGGCTCTGTAGTTGGAAACATAGCTCATGATTTAGGTTTAGATCTTAAAAGGTTGAAATCAGGTAACGCTCGCGTTTACACGGGCGGCGGTGTAGAATACATCGGGCTGAATAAAGAAAGGGGGGTCCTGCTTGTCCAGCAGCGGATAGACAGAGAGGCTTTATGCGGAGAGACGACGCCTTGTGCCTTACATTTCCAGCTAATTTTGGAAAATCCAATGGAACTGTTTCGTGTAACAGTGGAGGTTACGGACATAAATGATAATACCCCCACGTTTACCAATTCAGAAAAACGTTTTGAAATTAGTGAGTCCGCTGTGATAGGATCGAAATTCGTGTTAGAGAAAGCATTAGATTCCGACATAGGGATGAATGGTTTACAACAGTACTCACTTGCTCCAAGTGATCATTTTGTATTAAAACTAGAAAGTCAGCCAGACGGCAGTAAAAAGGTGCAAATGGCTCTACAGAAGCCTTTAGACCGAGAAAAGAAGGATTATTTGTCCCTGCTGTTAACTGCCATGGATGGAGGAGAGCCGCAGATGTCAGGGACAATGCAGATATTTGTCACTGTATTAGATGTGAATGATAATGCACCGACATTTGCCAAACCGTTATATAGAGCAAAACTGCAGGAAAATTCTCCTAAAGGCACCAGTGTTACAACTGTAAGTGCATCTGATAAAGACATCGGTTCAAACGGAGAATTATCATATCTGATATCTACAAGCAAACGTGTTCTATCTGAACTGTTTAATATCAATCCAAAGACTGGTGAAATTATCCTAGTCGGGGAAATAGATTATGAAAAAGCAAACTCTTATCAAATTGATATTGAAGTTGTAGACAGCGGTGGGCTCTCTGATTCAGCGAAAGTGATAGTTGATCTCATTGATGTAAATGACAATAGTCCTCAAATAAACATCGTTTCTAAATCAGAGTCCATATCAGAGAACTCACCAACAAATACTGTAATTGCTATGTTAAGCATAAACGATCCAGATTCCGAGAATAACGGGAATGTTGTGTGTGATATAAATGATAGCATTCCCTTCAAAATACAGACTACTATAAATGGGTTTTATACCCTAGTTATGGAGGTTGCTTTAGACAGAGAAATGGCTTCGCAATATAATATCACTGTGACCTGCTCTGATGAGGGAGTGCCCTCCCTCTCCAGCAGCGTCACTCTCACCTTACAGATCTCAGACGTTAATGATAACGCACCTGTCTTTGAGAGGAGCTCATATGAGGCCTACATTGTAGAAAACAATACACCTGGTCTCTCTATATTCACAGTCAAAGCCACAGACGCTGACTGGAACCAGAACGCCCGTGTTTCTTACATACTGGAGGACTCCTCCGTTAACGGAGTGCCAGTCTCCTCGTATGTGTCCGTTAGTGCTGATAGTGGAGTCATCCATGCAGTGCGCTCTTTTGACTACGAGCAGATCAAAGATTTCCACTTCCTCGTAAAAGCGCAGGATGGAGGCTCTCCTCCACTCAGCAGCAACGTGACTGTGAAAATAATGATCCAGGACCAGAACGACAACCCCCCTCAGGTTCTGTACCCAGTCCAGACTGGTGGATCTCTGGTGGCTGAAATGGTGCCTCGTTCAGCAGATGTGGGTTATCTGGTGACGAAAGTGGTGGCTGTTGATGTGGACTCTGGACAGAATGCCTGGCTCTCCTATAAACTGCAGAAAGCCACAGACAGGGCGCTGTTTGAAGTGGGCTTACAGAATGGAGAAATCAGAACTATCCGCCAAGTCACTGATAAAGATGCTGTCAAACAAAGACTGACTGTTATAGTGGAGGACAACGGGCAGCCCTCTCGTTCAGCTACAGTTGTTGTTAACGTGGCGGTGGCGGACAGCTTCCCTGAAGTGCTGTCGGAGTTCACTGAGTTGACCCACGACAAGGAGTACAATGACAACCTGACTTTTTACTTAGTCTTGGCTCTGGCTGTAGTTTCCTTCCTCTTCATCACGTGTTTAGTGGTTATTATATCAGTCAAAATCTACAGGTGGAGACAGTCTCGCATCCTGTACCACTCCAACCTGCCCGTCATTCCATATTATCCACCACGTTACTCAGACACTTTGGGGACAGGGACTCTTCCACATGTGTACAATTACGAGGTGTGCAGGACGACTGACTCCAGAAAGAGTGACTGTAAGTTCGGCAGAGCTGGTAGTCAGAACGTGCTGATAATGGACCCCAGTTCTACAGGAACGATGCAGCGGATACAGAGTGAAAAGAGCATCCTGGATGAACCAGACTCTCCTCTAGAGGTTAGTTATATAATGATCTTGCCAATTTTGAAGCGTAAACTTTTTTTTCTGTTCCTCATAGTTTTTACTAAGAACCAACTAGCGCTAGTCAAGAGTCAGCACCATGGACAGAGGCACGTTACTTGTTCCATCGCTTTTGACAATGGGTGTCTATCTTAACGTATTGATGTTTTGTCAACATGTGAAGGTATGTTAGTATTTGACGTTTAGTTATTGGTGATGGTGTAAAATTTGAACATAAATCGTTTCGTCTCTTTTTGCCAATACACGTCGAAAGACTGTAACTCAATATAAACTTGGCGGGGGTGGGGGAGCTATCTATGTCATGTATTTCGCTTTGTTGAATTTGTGACAGTATTTTTAAGCAACTCGTCACATATCATCATGACTTAATAGTTCAGTTCAGTGGTATACGTAAAGAATATAGACTCTGTTATCTGTTCAACTAAAATACTTTATAAGGGAACTAGTATTCTCTAGTGTTGCAGACGTTAACTCTTTTATGGGCTGTGTTATCCTGGTATTTGTAAAAACAATAAGCCTTCGTGCACAACAGAGTTTTCCTTTAGTTTCCCAGGCGTTTTCTGTAGTTCCTAATTATGTACTCGTAGGGCCGCTGTTGGCCAGTGTGTTGATATTTCAGGGCACATTTAAAGAGAAACCTCGCTCGCCATAATGATATCACAGAGAGAAAGACGTCGTGTTCAAACGTCGGAGATCATTTTAACTAGAGCCGTTTTCAACCTTTCTTTAACCGATTCAAATGGTTTCGGAGTGATGTCTGTGTTTTATCACTTGTAAGGGACATTCGGTAATTGTGGATAATAGTTTTTTCCTGCTAATTTTCCAGGGGAACAGTTCGAACAGAACAATGAAATGGCAAGCGCTGTTGTTTTCCTTGGTCTTTTATCTCGGTCCAGTCATCGGCCAAATCAGCTACTCTATTCCCGAGGAGATGCCGAGTGGCTCTTTAGTCGGTAATATTGCCCAGGATTTGGGTTTGGATACAAAACGACTGAAATCTGGAAGAGCTCGCGTTTATACGGGAGACGGTGTGGAATATATTGAGCTAAACGGGGAACGCGGACTTCTTCTAATCAAAGAGAGGATCGACAGAGAAGCGATTTGCAGGCAGACAACACCTTGTGCTTTACATTTTCAGATCATTTTAGAAAACCCTATGGAGTTTTACAGTGTCACAGTCGAGATTATAGACATAAATGACAACCCCCCCACCTTTGAGAAAAGCGAGGTAACCTTTAAAATCAGTGAATCTGCTGTAATCGGAGGAAAATTTGTTCTGGACAGAGCAATTGATCTTGATGTCGGCAAAAATGGTCTTCAGAAATATGAGCTTAAACCTACCGATAATTTTGTACTGAAAGGGGACAGTCAAGGTAGTGGAACGGAAAAGGCTGAAATGATTTTACAGAAGCCTCTTGACAGAGAAAAGGAAGAGTCGATATCACTAGTTCTAACAGCCTTTGATGGCGGAGATCCGCAAATGTCAGGTACAATTCGAATTTTCATCACGGTATTAGATGTTAATGATAATGCGCCTGTCTTCACACAGTCCACCTACACAGCCACTGTTTTTGAAAACGCCCCGGAAGGGACAGTTGTCACGAGTGTTAGTGCGTCAGATGCAGATCATGGATCAAATGGTAGAATAAAATATTCCATTACAAACAGTTTAGATCAAGCGCATGCCTTGTTTCAGATACATGAAGAAAGTGGAGAAATAAAATTAATTGGAAACATTGATTATGAAAATGCACGAAATTACCATATTAACATACGTGCAAGTGATGATGGTGGACTTACAGATTCGTGCAAAGTTATCGTTGAAGTGGTGGATATAAACGACAACAAGCCAACGATTAATATAATGTCAAAATCAAATATGATATCTGAACACTCTAAACCTAACACTGTTGTTGCGATGATGAATGTTCAAGACCCAGATTCAAATGAAAACGGTAAAGTCCACTGTTTTATCAATGATAATACACATTTGTCTATTAAGTCAGCATCTAATAATTTCTACAGCTTAGTAACAGACAGTGATTTAGACAGAGAGAGAGCCTCTGAGTATAACATCACTGTGACCTGCTCTGATGAGGGAGTGCCCTCCCTCTCCAGCAGCGTCACTCTCACCTTACAGATCTCAGACGTTAATGACAACGCACCTGTCTTTGAAAGGAGCTCATATGAGGCCTACATTGTAGAAAACAACACACCAGGTCTTTCTATATTCACAGTGAAAGCCACAGACGCTGACTGGAACCAGAATGCCCGTGTTTCTTACATACTGGAGGACTCCTCCGTTAACGGAGTGCCAGTCTCCTCATATGTGTCCGTTAGTGCTGATAGTGGAGTCATCCATGCAGTGCGCTCTTTTGACTACGAGCAGATCAAAGATTTCCACTTCCTCGTAAAAGCGCAGGATGGAGGCTCTCCTCCACTCAGCAGCAACGTGACTGTGAAAATAATGATCCAGGACCAGAACGACAACCCCCCTCAGGTTCTGTACCCAGTCCAGACTGGTGGATCTCTGGTGGCTGAAATGGTGCCTCGTTCAGCAGATGTGGGTTATCTGGTGACTAAAGTGGTGGCTGTTGATGTGGACTCTGGACAGAATGCCTGGCTCTCCTATAAACTGCAGAAAGCCACAGACAGGGCGCTGTTTGAAGTGGGCTTACAGAATGGAGAAATCAGAACTATCCGCCAAGTCACTGATAAAGATACTGTCAAACAAAGACTGACTGTTATAGTGGAGGACAACGGACAGCCCTCTCGTTCTGCTACAGTTGTTGTTAACGTGGCGGTGGCGGACAGCTTCCCTGAAGTGCTGTCGGAGTTCACTGAGTTGACCCACGACAAGGAGTACAATGACAACCTGACTTTTTACTTAGTCTTGGCTCTGGCTGTAGTTTCCTTCCTCTTCATCACGTGTTTAGTGGTTATTATATCAGTCAAAATCTACAGGTGGAGACAGTCTCGCATCCTGTATCACTCCAACCTCCCTGTCATTCCATATTATCCACCACGTTACTCAGACACTTTGGGGACAGGGACTCTGCCACATGTTTACAATTACGAGGTGTGCAGGACAACTGACTCCAGAAAGAGTGACTGTAAGTTCGGCAGAGCTGGTAGTCAGAACGTGCTGATAATGGACCCCAGTTCTACAGGAACGATGCAGCGGATACAGAGTGAAAAGAGCATCCTGGATGAACCAGACTCTCCTCTTGAGGTTAGACTTACATGCTGATATTTCATACTTTTGGAATCTTTGCACTGTTTTCGATCTGTCAAGTGGCTTATGACTTTTTCAGTATCTAGGTTCATTTGTGCTTTCTTATTTGTTTTGTTACCACATGTCAGTGTCAATCAGTACAGACTGCATATATTCCATGTGCTTGTCTTTGGAGTTTTAGCATTACTACCTGTAGGAGCCATATGTTAGTCTTTCCTTTTTTGGATTAAGAGGGTTGGTTTAAGTTCACACACTGTATTGGTGCACGGTTGTGGGGCATGACTCATGGGTGTGTATTAGATGATAAATGTCGTTGCACTCACCTGTTCACAGCACCTGCTGTTTGATGAGCAGAAAGGTAGGGTGAGCATTACGGGAAACTTTCTATTGACCGCAGCTTGATGTATAGTTTAATGCACTAGTTGATGCCATAGTCTGATGTTGCAGTTTGACATAACAATTGGTGTAATATTTTGTCAGTTGCAGTCATGTTTGTTTGTGCAGTCTCTGCATTTGTAATACATTTGATCCAATGTACTGAGTTGTGGGTTTGGACAGTACAATGTGGAATAAAAGGAACAAATAGCTCAGAGGTGCATTTTATGTGTTTATTGTTGCGTGTAGTCAGTATCCTCATGTTTAGCCTGCCACGGCCGTTGGTGTTGGAGGAGCCACAACCCCACCAGTGAATATGCTTACATAAAGTCACTAACCTTTGAACCTATTAGGCATGAGGTATGACGCATTAGTTTTAATTATTAAAACACTTAAATGGTTACATTGTCAGTTGTGTAATATAATCTAATCTGTAACAGGTTAGATTATCTAATAGCTTTAAAGTTTTCTAGTAATAATAATAATAATAATAATAATAATAATAATAATAATAATAATAGTTGTTGTTTTTGTTTTCTATGAGCATCATCATCATCCTCATTCCAGATTTTGCTGTTTGGTCTGTTGAACAGAAAGGGCCGCTATTGGCCCGAGTATGGCAGCATTCGTCAACGCTGAAAATTGTACCTCCCCTTTAGATTTGCACACTGGTAGACAATGAAACGCACAGTAACCGCCTGTTCTCTTTTATAAGGAATACCGCTTACGGAGATCGAAAACGTATTCTTTTTTCGCTGAAACTGTGTTTGAGATATGGTGGGAATTATTATCATGATTCGTGTGGATTGCAGTTTTATTAAAAGGACACAGGATTATCCCTGCAAAGCAATGAGGCGGCAAGTACTGTTGTTCTTCTTGGTTTTCTTTCTCACCTCGGTGTTCGGGCAGGTCAGTTACTCCATTCCTGAGGAAATGGAGAAAGGGTCTTTAGTGTGTAATGTGGCTCAGGATTTAGGTTTAGACATTAAAAGGCTGAAATCCGGCAGAGCGCGCGTTCATTCTGGAGATAGTGCCGAATATATTGAGCTGAATAGAGACCGTGGTGTCCTCCTTATAAAAGAAAGGATAGACAGAGAAACGCTGTGTGGCGACACGACGCCCTGTGCTTTACTTTTACAGATGATTCTGGAAAATCCGATTGAACTGTTTCGAATAACAATAGAAATCACAGATATTAATGACAATGCTCCCAGCTTTGCATCGAGCGAAAAGCGCTTCGAAATCAGCGAGTCAACCATCATTGGGTCTAAATTTGTGCTGGAGAAAGCCATCGATGCTGACATCGGTACAAATGGTCTCCAGAGCTATTCCCTTAATCCAACAAAAAACTTTGCGCTGAAATTAGAGAACCAAGCGGATGGGAGTAAGAAGGTGGAAATGATTCTACAGAAGCCTCTGGATCGAGAGCAAGAACAACATATATTGTTATTATTAACTGCTCTGGATGGTGGGCAGCCGCGTATGTCAGGTACAATGCAGATCACTGTTAACGTATTGGATGCAAACGACAATGCACCAGTTTTCACTAAGCCAGTATATAAAGCAACAATAACCGAGAATTCACCGGCTGGAACCAGCGTTATAACTGTTAGAGCATCTGACAAAGATGGAGGCTCTAACGGGGAAATATCATACGCAATTTCCAATAGCAAACGTCGTTTATCAGATTTATTTCAGATTGATAGAAAAACTGGAGAGGTTATCGTGATCGGTCAAATAGACTATGAAAAAACGAAGCTCTTCCAAATAGATATAGAAGCTACGGACAATGGTGGGCTCTCTGATTCAAGTAAGATTCTCTTAGATGTTACTGATGTGAATGACAACAGCCCTCAGCTGAAAATACTCTCTAAGTCAGATGCCATTTTAGAAGACTCGCCTGAGAGTACTGTAATTGCAATGCTAAGCGTAAATGACCCTGACTCTGACAGGAATGGAGAGGTGAAGTGTAATATGAATGATGACGTTCCTTTTAAAATACTGAACACCATCAATGGCTTTTACAGTTTGCTGACAGAGGTTGCTTTAGACAGAGAAGTTGCGCCTCATTATAACATCACTGTGACCTGCTCTGATGAGGGAGTGCCCTCCCTCTCCAGCAGCGTCACTCTCACCTTACAGATCTCAGACGTTAATGATAACGCACCTGTCTTTGAGAGGAGCTCATATGAGGCCTACATTGTAGAAAACAACACACCTGGTCTCTCTATATTCACAGTCAAAGCCACAGACACTGACTGGAACCAGAACGCCCGTGTTTCTTACATACTAGAGGACTCCTCCGTTAACGGAGTGCCAGTCTCCTCGTATGTGTCCGTTAGTGCTGATAGTGGAGTCATCCACGCAGTGCGCTCTTTTGACTACGAGCAGATCAAAGATTTCCACTTCCGCGTAAAAGCGCAGGATGGAGGATCTCCTCCACTCAGCAGCAACGTGACTGTGAAAATAATGATCCAGGACCAGAACGACAACCCCCCTCAGGTTCTGTACCCAGTCCAGACTGGTGGCTCTCTGGTGGCTGAAATGGTGCCTCGTTCAGCAGATGTGGGCTATCTGGTGACGAAAGTGGTGGCTGTTGATGTGGACTCTGGACAGAATGCCTGGCTCTCCTATAAACTGCAGAAAGCCACAGACAGGGCGCTGTTTGAAGTGGGCTTACAGAATGGAGAAATCAGAACTATCCGCCAAGTCACTGATAAAGATGCTGTCAAACAAAGACTGACTGTTATAGTGGAGGACAACGGGCAGCCTTCTCGTTCAGCTACAGTCATTGTTAACGTGGCGGTGGCGGACAGCTTCCCTGAAGTGCTGTCGGAGTTCACTGAGTTGACACAAGACAAGGAGTACAATGACAACCTGACTTTTTACTTAGTCTTGGCTCTGGCTGTAGTTTCCTTCCTCTTCATCACGTGTTTAGTGGTTATTATATCAGTCAAAATCTACAGGTGGAGACAGTCTCGCATCCTGTATCACTCCAACCTCCCTGTCATTCCATATTATCCACCACGTTACTCAGACACTTTGGGCACAGGGACTCTTCCCCATGTTTACAATTACGAGGTGTGCAGGACGACTGACTCCAGAAAGAGTGACTGTAAGTTCGGCAGAGCTGGTAGTCAGAACGTGCTGATAATGGACCCCAGTTCTACAGGAACGATGCAGCGGATACAGAGTGAAAAGAGCATCCTGGATGAACTAGACTCTCCTCTAGAGGTTAGTTATATAATGATCTAGCCAACTTTGAAATGTTAACTTTTTTACTGTCTGAACCAGACTGTTCTATACAGGTTTGTCATTTGGGTTAAAAAAAAAAAATTAAAACCTGTGTGCATGCATGAGGTACTATTTTGTGAAAAAACGCGAGTCCGACACTGATTCAGCACCTTGGACAGTGACAAATAGGGCACAGTTCTACGTTGTTCCTTTTTTATGCGCTTCTTTTATATATTTATATGCCTGGAGTAAATTCTTTTTTTCAACAATCTCTCGTTTCCATTCTGTGTGAATGAATTTCTATAGTTACGTTCATTCCATTATCGGTCAAGATGAGAAAACTCCGTTTCTTTTTTCTGTCATCCTCCTCATTTTCATTATAGACGTGCGCTGGCTTTTTTCTACTTCTTTTTTGTCCTTCGTCTTCTACTGTTTGTCTCGTGTACTTTCACATTGTGAACTCATCGCGCCGCTGTTGCACAATCTGTCGAGTTATTGAATTTCTTTAATAACACATCCACCCAGTCAACATCCTGACGAAGCACACTCAGACGTAGAGCACACGGTTTGGGAATCAGATCAAATTCACGGGCAGCTTAAAACGGATTCCTACTGTAACGGGTGGATTAAAACAGATTCCCTTTTATCTTTTCTATTCATTTTGTTGGAATTTTAATCGTTAAAAGGAATAAAACAACATAGCCGTGGTGTGACAGCGGTGTCGGACAAAACAATGGAACGGCAAGTACTGATAATCTCCATTCTCTGCCTCAGTTATGTGGTCGGGCAGGTTAGCTATTCAGTTCCAGAAGAAATGGCGAAAGGATCTTTGGTGGGCAATATAGCCCAAGATTTAGGTTTAGATGTCAAACGTCTTAGGTCAGGTAAAGCTCGTCTCTATACCGGAGACAGCGCTCAGTACATCGAGCTGAATAGAGAAAGAGGAGTCCTCCTCATTAAAGAAAAAATAGACCGCGAAGTCCTGTGCAGACAGACAACGCCTTGTGCTTTACATTTTCAAATAACGTTAGAGAGCCCACTGGAATTATTCCCAGTTACGGTTGAAATTACCGATGTTAATGATAATGCTCCAGTTTTCCAAAAGGAGGAGAGAGTGTTTGAAATCAGCGAATCAGCGATCGTCGGCTCTAAGTTTATGCTAGAAAAAGCAATAGACCCAGATATCGGACTGAATGGTCTGCAGAGATACATTCTTAAGCCGAGTGACAATTTTGTTCTTAAATTGCACGCACAAAGTGATGGAAGCAAGAAAGTAGAAATGATTTTACAGAAGCCATTGGACCGAGAGAAACAAGAACATATATCTTTAGTTTTGACTGCGGAAGATGGAGGTGAACCGCAAATGACAGGAACAATGAAAATCTATGTTACCGTATTAGATGCAAACGACAATGCACCTGTTTTTAGTAAACCCGTTTACAAAGCAAGCATTACGGAACACTCTGTTAAGGGAACACTTGTTACTAAGGTCACGGCTTCTGACGCAGACAAAGGCACAAATGGAGAGGTGACCTATGTAATCGGAAATAGCATGGATACAGTTTCAAAGTTATTTCATATTAATAATGAAGGTGATGTGATATTAGATGGTCTGATTGACTACGAAATTGAAAAAACTTATAATATAGACATAGAAGCAATCGATCAAGGTGGACTCTCTGACTCAAGTAAACTAATCATCGATGTAATTGACGTGAATGACAATAGACCCGTTGTAAATATGATTTCAGCGTCAGGCTCAATACCGGAGGACTCAGCCCGCAAGACAGTAATAGCTTTAATGAGCGTAAATGACCCTGATTCTGAAAATAATGGGAAAGTGAATTGCGTGATGAATGACAATATTCCATTTGAAATTAAATTTACATCTAACAATTTCTATAGTTTAGTGACAGACAGTGATTTAGACAGAGAGAGAGCCTCTAACTATAACATCACTGTGATCTGCACTGATGAGGGAGTGCCCTCCCTCTCCAGCAGTGTCACTCTCGCCTTACAGATCTCAGACGTTAATGATAACGCACCTGTCTTTGAGAGGAGCTCATATGAGGCCTACATTGTAGAAAACAACACACCAGGTCTCTCTATATTCACAGTCAAAGCCACAGACGCTGACTGGAACCAGAATGCCCGTGTTTCTTACATACTAGAGGACTCCTCCGTTAACGGAGTGCCAGTCTCCTCGTATGTGTCCGTTAGTGCAGATAGTGGAGTCATCCACGCAGTGCGCTCTTTTGACTACGAGCAGATCAAAGATTTCCACTTCCGCGTAAAAGCGCAGGATGGAGGCTCTCCTCCACTCAGCAGCAACGTGACTGTGAAAATAATGATCCAGGACCAGAACGACAACCCCCCTCAGGTTCTCTACCCAGTCCAGACTGGTGGCTCTCTGGTGGCTGAAATGGTGCCTCGTTCAGCAGATGTGGGCTATCTGGTGACTAAAGTGGTGGCTGTTGATGTGGACTCTGGACAGAATGCCTGGCTCTCCTATAAACTGCAGAAAGCCACAGACAGGGCGCTGTTTGAAGTGGGCTTACAGAATGGAGAAATCAGAACTATCCGCCAAGTCACTGATAAAGATGCTGTCAAGCAAAGACTGACTGTTATAGTGGAGGACAACGGGCAGCCCTCTCGTTCAGCTACAGTCATTGTTAACGTGGCGGTGGCGGACAGCTTCCCTGAAGTGCTGTCGGAGTTCACTGAGTTGACACACGACAAGGAGTACAATAACAACCTGACTTTTTACTTAGTCTTGGCTCTGGCTGTAGTTTCCTTCCTCTTCATCACGTGTTTATTGGTTATTATATCAGTCAAAATCTACAGGTGGAGACAGTCTCGCATCCTGTATCACTCCAACTTGCCTGTCATTCCATATTATCCACCACGTTACTCAGACACTTTGGGGACAGGGACTCTGCCACATGTGTACAATTACGAGGTGTGCAGGACGACTGACTCCAGAAAGAGTGACTGTAAGTTCGGCAGAGCTGGTAGTCAGAACGTGCTGATAATGGACCCCAGTTCTACAGGAACAATGCAGCGGATACAGAGTGAAAAGAGCATCCTGGATGAACCAGACTCTCCTCTAGAGGTTAGCATTTCTGAATAATACGTTTCTGAATAATCGTTATGTTGCACACTAAAGTGGTTGGAAAGATAAACCTACACTTGTATTTTCTCCCATTATCTTCTTTCAATCATTTTAGCCATTTCATAATTTGAGAAAAGTATTAGAAACCAATTTACATGTTGTAATTTGTGTGCAAAACTAAGCAATATTGCTGTGTTGATCTATATTTACCAGGGTATTCCAAACCCAACTAAGCCATACTTATTTTTCATATTAGTAGTCTAAATATTTTAGGACATTTTAATAGTGTATTGGAATAGTTATTGAAAACGGCATTTTAGGCCTGAAAAAGTCATATCAGTTATAACAAGCTTTCCTGTAAAGATGAGAATGTTACAACACATAAGCCCCATTTCTGTTGCATTTGCTCACCATGTTGTATTCAATCGCTGACAGCGTGTTTATTCTATATCTGTGTACATGAACGTCAATGTCTTCTGTTTTTTGTTTTTGTTTTTTTCGGGAGGGTTCAATCTTGGGGAATTCCCTACACCAACCTTTTTTTCTTGCGATATCTTTAATGCACTTTCAATTGCATTTAACGACATAGAATACCAGTTGACAGTATAAAATCGTTTAACTTTAATATTTTTGAGATCTCTCCAAATGTTTTTTTGGTTTGTTTTTTTTATTCATCTTTTCTCCTGTAGTTTTGTCGTCTGTACTCTGAGGGACGCTGTAGTCTAGCATGTTACTCTGCAAGCGTACGTTGTCAACAGTTCCTCCCCAATCTTACAACCCCAGCGACAGGAGGCACATACTGGATAGAGGACACGACGTTTTAGAGTGGACGGGAAAACATGTCTCGGTTATTGTTTTGTTCTTTGTCGAGGAATATGCATTGACTTTCTGGCGTTCCTTGGGAATAAAGGTTGACGCATTTTATTCAGCAGAAAAAAACGTGTGTTTCTGCCGGTGTCATATTACCGAGGAGAACAATGAAACGGCAAGTACCGTTTTTTGTCTCGTTCCTTTTTGTCAGCTCCGTTTTAGGGCATGTCAGCTACTCCATTAACGAGGAAATGTCAGTGGGTTCCGTAATTGGAAGAATAGCACAAGATTTGGGTTTGGACGTAGAGAAACTAAAATCACGCAAGGCTCGTGTGTTTTTTGGTGATAGCAGAGAATATATTGAGCTAAATAAAGATAGGGGAGTCCTCCTTATCAAAGAAAGAATAGACAGAGAGACGCTCTGTGGTCAGATGATTCCATGTGCTCTACAATTCCAAATTATTTTAGAGAAACCTATTGAATTTTACAGAGTACATGTTGAAATTGTGGATATAAATGATAATGCCCCCCTTTTCGAAAAAGGGGATATTAAATTTAAAATAAGCGAGTCTGCAGTCTTCGGGTCGAAATTTGATTTAGAAAGGGCGGTGGATTTGGATGTGGGAATTAATGGTCTCCAAAACTACATCCTCAAACCGACTGATAATTTTGATCTTAAATTACACAATCAGGCAGACGGCTCCCGAAATGTTGAGATGGTTTTAAAACAGCCTCTTGACAGAGAGAAAAATGAACATTTATCTTTAGTGTTGACGGCCGTAGATGGAGGAGAACCTCAGCTGTCAGGGACAATGCAGATTCAGATCACGGTGTTAGATGCTAATGATAATGCACCCGTTTTCACGAAGTCGGTATACAAAGCTAATGTCGCAGAAAATTCACCAAGAGGCACAGTTGTAACTATAGTCAGTGCATCAGATGCGGATTACGGATCAAATGGACGAATAACGTATTCGATCAGAAATACTTTAGACGATGTCAGACAGTTGTTTGAGGTAAATGAACACACGGGCGAGGTTAGATTAACAGGAAATATTGACTACGAAAAGTCAAACAATTATCGGATAAATGTGCGTGCAAGTGATGACGGAGGACTAACGGACACATGCAAAGTAATAGTTGACGTTATAGATGTGAACGATAATCACCCCATTGTTAACATAATGTCTGAAACAAATGTTATATCTGAAGATATCAAAAGCAACACTGTAGTGACAATAATTAATATTCAAGACATAGACGACAGCGAGAATGGCAAAGTCAGCTGCACAATAAATGAAAATATTCCGTTCATATTACAATCAACGGAAAATAATTTCTATACCTTAGTAACAGACAGTGATTTAGACAGAGAGAGAGCCTCTGAGTATAACATCACTGTGACCTGCTCTGATGAGGGAGTGCCCTCCCTCTCCAGCAGCGTCACTCTCACCTTACAGATCTCAGACGTTAATGACAACGCACCTGTCTTTGAGAGAAGCTCATATGAAGCCTACATTGTAGAAAACAATACACCAAGTCTCTCTATTTTCACAGTCAAAGCCACAGACGCTGACTGGAACCAGAATGCCCGTGTTTCTTACATACTGGAGGACTCCTCCGTTAACGGAGTGCCAGTCTCCTCATATGTGTCCGTTAGTGCTGATAGTGGAGTTATCCATGCAGTGCGCTCTTTTGACTACGAGCAGATCAAAGACTTCCACTTCCGCGTGAAAGCGCAGGATGGAGGCTCTCCTCCACTCAGCAGCAACGTGACTGTGAAAATAATGATCCAAGACCAGAACGACAACCCCCCTCAGGTTCTGTACCCAGTCCAGACTGGTGGCTCTCTGGTGGCTGAAATGGTGCCTCGTTCAGCAGATGTGGGCTATCTGGTGACGAAAGTGGTGGCTGTTGATGTGGACTCTGGACAGAATGCCTGGCTCTCCTATAAACTGCAGAAAGCCACAGACAGGGCGCTGTTTGAAGTGGGCTTACAGAATGGAGAAATCAGAACTATCCGCCAAGTCACTGATAAAGATGCTGTCAAACAAAGACTGACTGTTATAGTGGAGGACAACGGGCAGCCCTCTCGTTCAGCTACAGTCATCGTTAACGTGGCGGTGGCGGACAGCTTCCCTGAAGTGCTGTCGGAGTTCACTGAGTTGACCCACGACAAGGAGTACAATGACAACCTGACTTTTTACTTAGTCTTGGCTCTGGCTGTAGTTTCCTTCCTCTTCATCACGTGTTTAGTGGTTATTATATCAGTCAAAATCTACAGGTGGAGACAGTCTCGCATCCTGTATCACTCCAACCTGCCTGTCATTCCATATTATCCACCACGTTACTCAGACACTTTGGGGACAGGGACTCTTCCCCATGTGTACAATTACGAGGTGTGCAGGACGACTGACTCCAGAAAGAGTGACTGTAAGTTCGGCAGAGCTGGTAGTCAGAACGTGCTGATAATGGACCCCAGTTCTACAGGAACGATGCAGCAGATACAGAGTGAAAAGAGCATCCTGGATGAACCAGACTCTCCTCTAGAGGTTAGACTCTTTAAATTCTGATAAACCTATACAATACTATTCCCCCCTGTTTTTACTACCTGTCCAAGTAATTTCAGTACCTTGGATAGCGAAGGGATTATCGCTTTTATTATTGTATCTTTTTTTTCCCTAATCCTTGTCCTATTTTGCTTACACTTCAGTTGAGTAGTTTCGTATTGAATTAATATTTTATCAATAAGGGAACTCGTTGTCTATTTTAGTATTATCTTATTTGTAATTAAAACGGAATCATTAATGTGTTTTGTCTGGTATTTTCGCTAAAATTTATAGGTGTAGTGTTAGAGAGACTTTTAAATCCTGAAAATTGCACTTTCGAGTTTTGAACTCAGTGGGCCGCTGTTGACCAGCGCCAGCATGTTTTTAAATTATTTGAAACACGGCACATCCTCCGTCCTCTCAAAGAGCGAAGGACTCGTGTGCATGCGGAATACACTGTAGTGCGTAAGGTAGAAGGCACGAATAATCTTCATGGAATAACCATATCGTTGGATTTTAATTCATCAAAACTTAGCTGTACATTTAATTTTTGCTCTGTAACGCGGATTGCGAAACAAAGAGAGAACATTAGTTCTGTTCAACGGATGTGCTTAACAGAACAATGAAAGGGCAAGTACTGTTGTTTTTCTTGGTCGTCTTTCCTCGTTTTGTGTTCGGCCAGGTCAGCTACTCTATCCCCGAGGAAATGGCGAAAGGCTCTTTAGTCGGTTATATAGCTCAGGATTTGGGTTTAGATGTTAAACGATTACAAGCCGGCAGAGCTCGTATCCACACCGGAGACAATGCAGAGTATCTTCAGCTTAACAAGGAAAAGGGACTACTCGTCATCAAAGAAAAAATAGACCGCGAGGCTCTCTGTGGCCAGACGACGCCTTGTGCTTTACATTTTCAAATTGCTTTAGAAAATCCAATAGAAATATTTCCCGTCACTGTAGTAATCACAGACATTAATGACAACGCTCCCGTATTTGAAAGGGAAGAGAGGCGCTTTGAAATCAGCGAGTCTGCAGTCGTCGGTTCTAAATTCATGCTAGAAAAAGCAATAGATCCAGATATAGGATTAAATGGTCTTCAGAGCTATACATTGAAGCCCAACGACAATTTTATACTTAAAATGAACAGTCAGTCTGATGGTGGTAAAAAGGTCGAGATGATTTTACAGAAGTCTCTAGACAGAGAGAAGCAGGAGTATGCATCATTGCTGTTAACAGCTGTTGATGGAGGAGAGCCTCAAAGGTCTGGGACTATGCAGATTCATATTACAGTGTTAGACGCTAATGATAACGCCCCTGTTTTTACACAAACCGTTTACAAAGCTGAAATCAAAGAGAACTCAGTCAACGGGACAGTCATTACCAAAGTGAGCGCCTCCGATGCAGATAAAGGCTCTAATGGGGAGGTTAGCTACGTAATTGGAAATAGCATGAGGGGCCTTTCAAATGTATTCGTCATTACGGAAGACGGGCATCTTGTACTAAATGCCCCTCTTGATTATGAAAAAGCCCAAAAGTATGAGATTTACGTAGAGGCAGTGGACAGAGGAGGACTGTCTGATTCGAGCAAAGTCATTATTGATGTAGGAGACATTAATGACAACAGTCCAGTTATAAAAATAATATCGTCGTCAATTTCAATAGGAGAAAATTCGCCTTCGGGCACAGTGGTAGCTGTAATGAGTGTTAATGATCCTGATTCCGACGTAAATGGTAAAGTCGAGTGTACGATTAATAAAAACACACCATTTGCAATTACTTCTACATCCAGTAATTTTTACAGCATTATAACAGACAGTGATTTAGACAGAGAGAGAGCCTCTGAGTATAATATAACTGTGACCTGCACTGATGAGGGAGTGCCCTCCCTCTCCAGCAGCGTCACTCTCACCTTACAGATCTCAGACGTTAATGATAACGCACCTGTCTTTGAGAGGAGCTCATATGAGGCCTACATTGTAGAAAACAACACACCAGGTCTCTCTATATTCACAGTCAAAGCCACCGACGCTGACTGGAACCAGAATGCCCGTGTTTCTTACATACTGGAGGACTCCTCCGTTAACGGAGTGCCAGTCTCCTCATATGTGTCCGTTAGTGCTGATAGTGGAGTCATCCATGCGGTGCGCTCTTTTGACTACGAGCAGATCAAAGATTTCCACTTCCGCGTAAGAGCACAGGATGGAGGCTCTCCTCCACTCAGCAGCAACGTGACTGTGAAAATAATGATCCAGGACCAGAACGACAACCCTCCTCAGGTTCTGTACCCAGTCCAGACTGGTGGCTCTCTGGTGGCTGAAATGGTGCCTCGTTCAGCAGATGTGGGCTATCTGGTGACGAAAGTGGTGGCTGTTGATGTGGACTCTGGACAGAATGCCTGGCTCTCCTATAAACTGCAGAAAGCCACAGACAGGGCGCTGTTTGAAGTGGGCTTACAGAATGGAGAAATCAGAACTATCCGCCAAGTCACTGATAAAGATGCTGTCAAACAAAGACTGACTGTTATAGTGGAGGACAACGGGCAGCCCTCTCGTTCAGCTACAGTCGTTGTTAACGTGGCAGTGGCGGACAGCTTCCCTGAAGTGCTGTCGGAGTTCACTGAGTTGACACACGACAAGGAGTACAATGACAACCTGACTTTTTACTTAGTCTTGGCTCTGGCTGTAGTTTCCTTCCTCTTCATCACGTGTTTAGTGGTTATTATATCAGTCAAAATCTACAGGTGGAGACAGTCTCGCATCCTGTATCACTCCAACCTGCCTGTCATTCCATATTATCCACCACGTTACTCAGACACTTTGGGCACAGGGACTCTGCCACACGTGTACAATTACGAGGTGTGTAGGACGACTGACTCCAGAAAGAGTGACTGTAAGTTCGGCAGAGCTGGTAGTCAGAACGTGCTGATAATGGACCCCAGTTCTACAGGAACGATGCAGCGGATACAGAGTGAAAAGAGCATCCTGGATGAACCAGACTCTCCTCTAGAGGTTAGAATTAATATTACATCACAAACGACGCAATATAACTTGTTATTTTCGTTAGTCTTTTTTTCAGCACCTTGGAGAGCAACATGTATAAGTATATCATTTAGTTTACGTATTTAACATGATTTGAGGCTCGTTTTCAACTTTTGTGGGATTTGTCTTGTATTTTAGACAGTTTTTATAAAACAAAAATGTTATACACAACATTTAAAATTGAGTGACTTTCTGGGTATTCACGCTTTTGTTATATGTCATCATTTCTCCTGTAATTTTGCTTTTTGAACTCAATGGGCCGCTGTTGCCTTCTTTGTTGCAGTTGTGGTATATTTTCTGCTGAGCCGCCTCTCCTTTTCGGTGTATTAGAGAAAAACGGCAGGACCGACCGCATTGTCTTCGTTTGTCAGGCGGATATGCACAAAGGCGACGCAAATTTTAACAATTTTCCTTCCGTTCTGAGGATTGTTTTTCTTCGTATTAATTGTGATTGTCTGTCTGCCATCCAAATGGATTTTTAGGAATCTTTCTTTTAATCTTAACGACCCACATACACAAAATGAGACGGCAAGTACAGCTGTTTATTTTACTTCTGGTTGTTTGTGATGCTTTCGGGCAGGTCAGTTACTCTGTTCCGGAGGAAATGGCGAAAGGTACCTTAGTTGGAAATATAGCTCTGGATTTAGGCTTAGATGTTAAAAGGCTAAAGCTGGGCAACGCTCGTGTTTATTCCGGTGATAGCAGAGAATACGTCGAGTTAAACGCCGAGAGAGGAGTCCTTCTAATCAGAGAGCGAATAGACAGAGAGGCGTTATGCGGTGACACGACGCCGTGCGCTGTGCATTTTCAGATTGTGTTAGAAAATCCTATGGAGTTTTACAGTGTTACAGTTGAAATAACAGATATTAATGATAATCCGCCAACGTTTGAAAAAAATGAAATTAAATTCATCATTAGTGAGTCTGCTGTTGTTGGGGCTATATTTGATTTAGAAAGAGCTGTCGATTTGGATGTGGGTATAAACACTCTCCAAAGTTATGTCCTCAAACCAAGCGATAATTTTATGCTTAAATTGCACAACCAAGCTGACGGCACAAAAAATGTTGAAATGGTCTTACAAAAGCCCTTGGACAGAGAGAAAAATGATTTCATTGCGTTAGTGTTGACCGCTGTAGATGGAGGAGAGCCACAGATGTCAGGAACAATGCAGATTTTTATCTCAGTGTTAGATGCCAATGACAACGCACCCGTTTTTACGCAGCAGGTATACAAAGGCACTGTATCCGAAAATGCTACAAAAGGCACAACTGTGACTTCTGTTCGTGCTTCAGATGCTGATCATGGATTGAATGGCAAAATAACATATTCAATCACAAATACTTTGGATGACGTCAGACATATGTTTGAAATAAACGATGAAAACGGTGAAGTTAAATTGATTGGGCGGTTGGATTATGAAAAGAAAAGACATTTCCAAATCAATGTACGGGCAAGGGATAACGGAGGACTCACTGATTCTTGCAAAGTTATTGTCGATGTCGTTGATATAAATGACAATGAACCAACGATTAAAATTATGTCTAAATCAACAATTATATCAGAGAGTGCAAAGCCCAACACAGTTGTTACAATGATTAACATTCAAGACCCAGACTCAGATGAATATGGTAAAGTTCAATGTTTTATAAGTGATAATATTCCTTTCGTGTTGAAATCCACATCTAGTAATTTCTATACCTTAGTAACAGACAATGATTTAGACAGAGAGAGAGCCTCTGAGTATAACATCACTGTGACCTGCTCTGATGAGGGAGTGCCCTCCCTCTCCAGCAGCGTCACTCTCACCTTACAGATCTCAGACGTTAATGATAACGCACCTGTCTTTGAGAGGAGCTCATATGAGGCCTACATTGTAGAAAACAATACACCAAGTCTCTCTATATTCACAGTGAAAGCAACAGACGCTGACTGGAACCAGAACGCCCGTGTTTCTTACATACTGGAGGACTCCTCCGTTAACGGAGTGCCAGTCTCCTCGTATGTGTCCGTTAGTGCTGATAGTGGAGTCATCCATGCAGTGCGCTCTTTTGACTACGAGCAGATCAAAGATTTCCACTTCCGCGTAAGAGCGCAGGATGGAGGCTCTCCTCCACTCAGCAGCAACGTGACTGTGAAAATAATGATCCAAGACCAGAACGACAACCCCCCTCAGGTTCTGTACCCAGTTCAGACTGGTGGCTCTCTGGTGGCTGAAATGGTGCCTCGTTCAGCAGATGTGGGCTATCTGGTGACTAAAGTGGTGGCTGTTGATGTGGACTCTGGACAGAATGCCTGGCTCTCCTATAAACTGCAGAAAGCCACAGACAGGGCGCTGTTTGAAGTGGGCTTACAGAATGGAGAAATCAGAACTATCCGCCAAGTCACTGATAAAGATGCTGTCAAACAAAGACTGACTGTTATAGTGGAGGACAACGGGCAGCCCTCTCGTTCAGCTACAGTTGTTGTTAACGTGGCGGTGGCGGACAGCTTCCCTGAAGTGCTGTCGGAGTTCACTGAGTTGACCCACGACAAGGAGTACAATGACAACCTGACTTTTTACTTAGTCTTGGCTCTGGCTGTAGTTTCCTTCCTCTTCATCACGTGTTTAGTGGTTATTATATCAGTCAAAGTCTACAGGTGGAGACAGTCTCGCATCCTGTATCACTCCAACCTGCCTGTCATTCCATATTATCCACCACGTTACTCAGACACTTTGGGGACAGGGACTCTGCCCCATGTGTACAATTACGAGGTGTGCAGGACGACTGACTCCAGAAAGAGTGACTGTAAGTTCGGCAGAGCTGGTAGTCAGAACGTGCTGATAATGGACCCCAGTTCTACAGGAACGATGCAGCGGATACAGAGTGAAAAGAGCATCCTGGATGAACCAGACTCTCCTCTGGAGGTTGGTTATTTTAGTTTCATTTCCGTAGCAAATGCAGGCCCGTTTTAATATGTAACGTGGTTGTGATTCTTTTTCCGTCTTCAGTCAGAACCATGGATAGAGATTACCTTTGTAACTTATTTCATAGATTTAACCTAAGGAGATTTTCGTTTTCATTTAATTTGTTTGTTGTTGTTTTTTGTTTTGTTTGTTTGTTTTTAATGTCCAGCCTTTATATTGTTTCTAGTTCTCGGTATTGATTGTAATTTCAGGTATACAGAGTTTTATTGATGGAAACATATTATTCTCGCCTATTCTCACTCTAGGTTCAAAACATCTTTAAGTATTTGAAAACATTCTCATTTCTATCTCAATCACCTGTTCAAAATAGGCTCGCTCATTGCTCTTTCTTATTTAATGGAGATGGATTTCCTCATTCTAAGTTTTGTTTATCGTATTAAAATCAATCAGTCCTTATACAGCAATTTCATTTCTACCTAAACATTACTCTTCAGTTTTCATGAGTAATTCTTATGTATTTTTTACTTTGAACTCAGAGGGACGCTGTTGACCAGGATGTATCAGTTCGTCGCTGATATGTAGTAGTACCTCCCATCATCTCCTTCTATTTTGTCGAGAAGCACAGCGGAGAGATTCAATAAAAAACCGTTTGTGGGAATGTAACCGAACGCAGATACATAAACCTTGGGCTTTCTGTTACGGATTTCTGTTCAGTTAACGTGAATCGGGACAAAGGGTTTACATATGGATATTTTGATGATGGCAGGAATAACAGCGAGACGGCAAGTACTATTGTTCATTTCGGTCCTCTCCCTCAGTGCAGCTGTCGGACAGGTCAGCTACTCTATTCCTGAGGAAATGGCGAAAGGCTCTTTCGTTGGTAACATAGCTCAGGATTTAGGTTTAGACATCCAAAGACTGAAATCCGGCAGGGCTCGGGTTTTTACTCGAGACAACACAGCTTACATCGAGCTAAACAGCGAAAGGGGAATTCTCCTACTTAAAGAAAGGATAGACAGGGAGGCGCTGTGTGGACAAATGACGCCTTGCGCTTTACATTTTCAGATTTTATTAGAAAATCCGATGGAATTTTATAGTGTCACTGTTGAAATCACAGATATAAATGACAATCCTCCGACTTTCATCACTAACGAGGCACAATTTAATATAAGCGAATCTGCGCTGAGTGGCACAGCATTCGTTTTAGATCGGGCGACCGATCTTGATGTGGGCGAAAATAGTTTAAAAGCATATGCTCTTAAACCAAGTGATATATTTTCTCTGAAAATAAATAATCAGGGACAGGGTAGTAAAAACGTGGAGATGGTTCTGAATGCACCGCTGGACAGAGAGAGAAATGAACACCTACGTTTGGTTCTGACGGCGGTGGATGGTGGCGAGCCGCGGATGACTGGAACGATGCAGATTCACATTAATGTTTTAGACGCTAATGACAATGCTCCCGTTTTTACACAGCCCGTTTATAAAGCATTTATAAAGGAAAATGCACCAGTCGGAACTGTTGTAGGGACAGTTACTGCAACTGATGCAGATGACGGGTCTAATGGCAGAATAACTTATTCAATTTCAGCTATGCTAGATCATGCCTATGGTATTTTTGAAATCAATAAAAGAAGTGGTGAGGTCACTTTGATTGGAAAGGTTGACTATGAGAAAACCAGAACTTTTCAGATTAATATTCGAGCGAGTGATGACGGAGGTTTAAGTGGTTCATGCAAATTAATAGCTGATGTAATAGACACGAATGACAACCGCCCCGACATTCATATCATGTCTAAATCAAATGTTATATCAGAAGATGCGAAGCCTAACACCGTTGTAACAATGATAAATGTAGAAGATGCAGATTCATCTGAAAATGGAAAAGTGCAATGCGACATCAATGACAGTAATAGTTTCATATTGAAGTCAGTTTCAGAAAAATTCTATAGTTTGATGACAGACAGTGATTTAGACAGAGAGAGAGCCTCTGAGTATAACATCACTGTGACCTGCTCTGATGAGGGAGTGCCCTCCCTCTCCAGCAGCGTCACTCTCACCTTACAGATCTCAGACGTTAATGATAACGCACCTCTCTTTGAGAGGAGCTCATATGAGGCCTACATTGTAGAAAACAACACACCAGGTCTCTCTATTTTCACAGTCAAAGCCACAGACGCTGACTGGAACCAGAACGCCCGTGTTTCTTACATACTGGAAGACTCCTCCGTTAACGGAGTGCCAGTCTCCTCGTATGTGTCCGTTAGTGCTGATAGTGGAGTCATCCATGCAGTGCGCTCTTTTGACTACGAGCAAATCAAAGACTTCCACTTCCGCGTAAGAGCACAGGATGGAGGCTCTCCTCCACTCAGCAGCAACGTGACTGTGAAAATAATGATCCAAGACCAGAACGACAACCCCCCTCAGGTTCTGTACCCAGTCCAGACTGGTGGCTCTCTGGTGGCTGAAATGGTTCCTCGTTCAGCAGATGTGGGCTATCTGGTGACTAAAGTGGTGGCTGTTGATGTGGACTCTGGACAGAATGCCTGGCTCTCCTATAAACTGCAGAAAGCCACAGACAGGGCGCTGTTTGAAGTGGGCTTACAGAATGGAGAAATCAGAACTATCCGCCAAGTCACTGATAAAGATGTTGTCAAGCAAAGACTGACTGTTATAGTGGAGGACAACGGGCAGCCCTCTCGTTCAGCTACAGTCATCGTTAACGTGGCGGTGGCGGACAGCTTCCCTGAAGTGCTGTCGGAGTTCACTGAGTTGACCCACGACAAGGAGTACAATGACAACCTGACTTTTTACTTAGTCTTGGCTCTGGCTGTAGTTTCCTTCCTCTTCATCACGTGTTTAGTGGTTATTATATCAGTCAAAATCTACAGGTGGAAACAGTCTCGCATCCTGTATCACTCCAACCTGCCTGTCATTCCATATTATCCACCACGTTACTCAGACACTTTGGGGACAGGGACTCTGCCACATGTGTACAATTACGAGGTGTGCAGGACGACTGACTCCAGAAAGAGTGACTGTAAGTTCGGCAGAGCTGGTAGTCAGAACGTGCTGATAATGGACCCCAGTTCTACAGGAACGATGCAGCGGATACAGAGTGAAAAGAGCATCCTGGATGAACCAGACTCTCCTCTGGAGGTTAGAATTTCCCAACCGTTCAAAATTAATATCAAGGAATTAATGCTTGTCATCTTATTTTCAGCACCTCGGATAGCGACATGATCTTTTTTTTCATAGTAAAAGTAACTTACAGTTCATAATTTAACTGATTATTTCATGCAATCAATACAGCTCGAGGAATTCACGTCACACAATCTTGTAATTCAGATATCTGTATTACTTTGAGTAAAATTTTTGAACCGTAAACTCTTCGAATGTTTCCCATATAGTAAATGTTTAGTTTTCATGTTTAGTATATGTATGTTATTTCATTTTGAACATTTAAAATGCAATGATAGTTCATGAACTCAAAGTGCCGCTGTTGCCCAGTCCGTTTCTATTTTAACGGCGACTCTTGTACCTCCCATCATGCCTTTATTTTAGAGAGAGAAAGAGGGAGAAGCAACCCTCATTGTCTACAGTTTACTGGACACAGGACGTCGTGTCTCTTTTATGTTTTGGGAATATGATTGAAAATCAGCTTTAACCTCTTCATTTGGAATTAAAAATCAATCGCATCCATACCTGCTTGTCATCGGGATATCTTCAGAGGGAACAATGGGAGGGCAAGTACTGTTGTTTTTCTCGGTCCTCTCTCTCAGCTTGGTACTCGGACAGGTCAGCTACTCGATTCCTGAAGAAATGTCGAAAGGCTCTCTAGTTGGAAACATGGCAAAAGATTTCGGCTTAGATGTTAGACGATTAAAATCGGGTAAAGCTCGTATTTTTTCTCCAGACACCGATGAATATTTTGAGCTGAATAACGGTAGAGGAGTCCTCCTCATCAAGAATAGGATCGACAGAGAGGCGCTCTGTGGGCAAACAACGCCTTGCGCTTTGCATTTTCAAATTATACTAGAAAATCCAATGGAATTTTACAGTGTGACAGTTGAGATAACAGATATTAACGATAACCCGCCGTCCTTTGAAAAGAATGACGTCAAATTTAAAATTAGCGAATCCGCCGTCCGTGGGGCTAAATTCATTTTAGATCGTGCCGTCGACCCTGATGTAGGCTTAAATGGACTGCAAACCTATAAACTTGAACCGTCAGGGAATTTTGTGGTTAAATTGCATGATCAGGCAGATGGAACGAATAACGTTGAAATGATCTTAGACAAACCTCTTGACAGAGAAAAACATGAACACTTGTCTCTGATACTGACGGCGCTGGATGGGGGAGAGCCGCAGATGACAGGAACAATGCAGATTCTAATCACTGTTTTAGACGTAAATGACAATGCTCCCGTCTTTACGCAGTCAATTTATGAAGCTTCGATAAGAGAAAATTTGGCAGTCGGAACTACTGTAATGAGAGTTACAGCAACAGATGCGGATCATGGGTCTAACGGTAGAATAACTTATTCAATTTCCAGTATATTAGACAATGCCCGTGGTTTATTTGAAGTAAACGGTGAAAGTGGTGAAATTCGGCTTATAGGAAATGTTGACTATGAAAAAGCTCGAACATTTCAGATAAACATTCGTGCAAGTGATGACGGAGGACTAGTTGACTCGTGTAAAGTGAAGATTGACGTGATTGATATGAATGACAATAAACCTGATATTCATATCATGTCTAAATCGAATGTAATAACAGAAGACGCAAAGCCCGGTACTACGGTCACAATGATTCATGCTAAGGATGCAGATTCAGGTGAAAATGGAAAGGTCCAGTGCACAATGAATGAAAATATTCCTTTTGTGATGAAGTCTACAACCAGTGATTTCTATAGTTTGATGACAGACAGTGATTTAGACAGAGAGAGAGCCTCTGAGTATAACATCACCGTGACCTGCTCTGATGAGGGAGTGCCCTCCCTCTCCAGCAGCGTCACTCTCACCTTACAGATCTCAGACGTTAATGATAACGCACCTGTCTTTGAGAGGAGCTCATATGAGGCCTACATTGTAGAAAACAACACACCAGGTCTCTCTATATTCACAGTCAAAGCCACAGACGCTGACTGGAACCAGAATGCCCGTGTTTCTTACATACTGGAGGACTCCTCCGTTAACGGAGTGCCAGTCTCCTCATATGTGTCCGTTAGTGCTGATAGTGGAGTCATCCATGCAGTGCGCTCTTTTGACTACGAGCAGATCAAAGATTTCCACTTCCGCGTAAGAGCGCAGGATGGAGGCTCTCCTCCACTCAGCAGCAACGTGACTGTGAAAGTAATGATCCGGGACCAGAACGACAACCCCCCTCAGGTTCTGTACCCAGTCCAGACTGGTGGCTCTCTGGTGGCTGAAATGGTGCCTCGTTCAGCAGATGTGGGCTATCTGGTGACTAAAGTGGTGGCTGTTGATGTGGACTCTGGACAGAATGCCTGGCTCTCCTATAAACTGCAGAAAGCCACAGACAGGGCGCTGTTTGAAGTGGGCTTACAGAATGGAGAAATCAGAACTATCCGCCAAGTCACTGATAAAGATGCTGTCAAACAAAGACTGACTGTTATAGTGGAGGACAACGGGCAGCCCTCTCGTTCAGCTACAGTCGTTGTTAACGTGGCGGTGGCGGACAGCTTCCCTGAAGTGCTGTCGGAGTTCACTGAGTTGACACACGACAAGGAGTACAATGACAACCTGACTTTTTACTTAGTCTTGGCTCTGGCTGTAGTTTCCTTCCTCTTCATCACGTGTTTAGTGGTTATTATATCAGTCAAAATCTACAGGTGGAGACAGTCTCGCATCCTGTATCACTCCAACCTCCCTGTCATTCCATATTATCCACCACGTTACTCAGACACTTTGGGGACAGGGACTCTGCCACATGTGTACAATTACGAGGTGTGCAGGACGACTGACTCCAGAAAGAGTGACTGTAAGTTCGGCAGAGCTGGTAGTCAGAACGTGCTGATAATGGACCCCAGTTCTACAGGAACGATGCAGCGGATACAGAGTGAAAAGAGCCTCCTGGATGAACCAGACTCTCCTCTGGAGGTTAGAATTATTATTACAATACTTTATATAATGTCCAGTACCTTGGACAGAGACACAACATCCGTCTATCTATCTATCTATCTATCTATCTATCTATCTATCTATCTATCTATCTATCTATCTATCTATCTATCTATCTATCTATCTATCTATCTATCTATCTATCTATCTATCTATCCTGCTATTTCTCCTATTTCTGCATTTCCCTTTTATGTCCCTAAGTGCCGCTGTTGGGTAGTATCAGTAAAATCAGAGCTTTTTTTCTAGTCGAGGTCCTCCCTCGCCATTCTGTTGCTTTATTCGGAGCTAGACTGACAAACCACACTCCCCGTACTCAGTTGTTAACTTGTGACCAAATATTTGGTCCGTTTTCCCACCGTGTTTTTTTTCTCTTTTCCTCATTCAGATATTGTGAACAATTTCGTCACTATGGGTGTTTTTTGTTATTTCGCCGAAAAGAAAATTGTTTCATTGTTGCCGCTGCTTGTCTGCATCTGCGTCGCAGAAATGGCTGTCGGTCAGGTCCGTTATTCTATACCAGAGGAGATGGCGACGGGCTCTGTTGTCGGGAATATAATTCAAGATCTAGGTTTGGATATTAAGCGATTGAAATCTGGGCGTGCTAGGATATTTACCGAGGACGACAGTGAGTACATTGGTCTGAATTCAGAAAAAGGGACTTTAGTAGTGGCTAAAAGGATAGACAGGGAAGAATTATGCAAGCAAGTGTCTCCGTGCTCTCTTCATTTCCAAATAATCCTTGAAAATCCAATGGAGCTACACAGAATCGATGTAGAGATTTTAGATATCAATGACAACGCTCCGTATTTTTCCAAGAAGGAATACAATTTCCAGGTTATTGAATCTGCCTCACCGGGGGCTCGTTATTCCTTAGAGAGTGCCAGTGACCCTGATGTAGCAATGAACACCATTCAAACGTACAAACTCAACCCTTCAGATAATTTCAAACTGAACGTTGTATCTCTTCCCGATGGTACAAAATATATTGAAATGGTTCTTCACACATCGCTTGATAGAGAAAAACAAGAAGAGCATAAATTAACTCTGACAGCATTTGATGGAGGTAATCCTCAGAAATCGGGTTCAGTCAAAATAAACGTCATTGTTCTGGATGCTAACGACAATGCGCCAGTATTCAGCCAGTCCGTTTACAGGGTTACCGTTCCTGAAAACGCACCGAAGGGCGCCGTTATTTTAAGAGTCAGTGCCTCTGATAATGATAAGGGAACAAATGAAGAGATAACATTTTCGTTCTCACAGCATACCAGCAGTGCATCTTCCCTGTTTATTATAGACCCCCACAGCGGAGAAATAAGTGTAACTGGTGTTTTAGATTATGAAAAAGCTAAACATTATGAAATAAACATTGAAGCCACGGACAAAGGGGGCCTTACAGACACAAGCAAGGTGCTAATTGAAGTGACCGACCTAAATGATAATGCCCCTATAATTAGCATCATTTCCCTCTCCAATGCAATACCAGAAGATTCCCCTCTAAATACCGTCATAGCAATGATCAATATTAAAGATTTGGACTCGGGTAAAAATAGTCATGTTAGGTGTTATATTAGCCAAGATTTGCCTTTCAAAATCAAGTCCTCCGCACCTAATTTCTATAGTCTGATATCTGACGATATTTTGGATCGTGAAACAGTACCAGAATATAATATAACTATTACAGCAGTAGATGAGGGTTCCCCGCCTTTTTCCACAAACAAGAGTATTAATTTAAGAATATCGGACGTAAATGACCACGCACCAACGTTCCCGCAACAGTTTTTGACCGCTTTCGTCAATGAAAATAATTCACCTGGTATGTCACTCCTCACCGTCAAAGCCAGCGACATGGACTATGGAAGCAATGCGCGCATTTCGTATTTTCTTGAGGATAGTCAGCTGAATGGGATGTCAGCTTCTGCTTATTTTTCAGTGAATGTAGAGCGGGGGGAGATAGTTGCTGTGCGCTCCTTCGACTATGAGCAAACAAAAGAGTTCCATATTCGCGTAAAAGCGCAAGATGGAGGCTCTCCTCCACTCAGCAGCAACGTGACTGTGAAAATAATGATCCAGGACCAAAACGACAACCCCCCTCAGGTTCTGTACCCAGTCCAGACAGGTGGCTCTCTGGTGGCTGAAATGGTGCCTCGTTCAGCAGATGTGGGCTATCTGGTGACTAAAGTGGTGGCTGTTGATGTGGACTCTGGACAGAATGCCTGGCTCTCCTATAAACTGCAGAAAGCCACAGACAGGGCGCTGTTTGAAGTGGGCTTACAGAATGGAGAAATCAGAACTATCCGCCAAGTCACTGATAAAGATGCTGTAAAGCAAAGACTGACTGTTATAGTGGAGGACAACGGGCAGCCCTCTCGTTCTGCTACAGTCATTGTTAACGTGGCGGTGGCGGACAGCTTCCCTGAAGTGCTGTCGGAGTTCACTGAGTTGACGCACGACAAGGAGTACAATGACAACCTGACTTTTTACTTAGTCTTGGCTCTGGCTGTAGTTTCCTTCCTCTTCATCACGTGTTTAGTGGTTATTATATCAGTCAGAATCTACAGGTGGAGACGCGAGAGGTTGTTTTATAAATCCAGCGGGAATCTTCCTGTTATTCCATATTATCCTCCCCTTTACGCAGACGTAAGCGGCACCGGTACGCTGAAGCAGGGGTTCAGTTATGAGGTCTATGGTACTACTGACTCTCGAATGAGTGATGTGAAGAACTCCCGACCCTTCAGCCAAAGCACTATGAGTATTGACCAAAGTGCTACCAGGACAGTTCAAAGGCATAAAACCGAGTCAGAGAATATACCCACGGAGGTGAGGTCATAAATTCCTGAAAATCTATATTCACACACACACACACACACACACACACACACACACACACACACACACACACACACACACACACACACACACACACACACACACACACACACACACACACACACATTAGTTAAGTCACTGATCAGTCATTATTTTTATTATCTCATAATGTATTTATATCATCAAGTCTACTCAGTTTCAGTCCTTACTGTTCCAAAAGTAGTCTGCAGGTATCTATCTAAGTTAAGATTATAGACAGTTGTTCAGGGGTATAAAAATTAAAAAATGCAATAGGATGGTTCAGAAAATGTGAATTTAAAACTATACTGAATAAATTAGTTCATTAGTTCCCACCACAACTTACTATTTAGACATGCTTAACGGTGGATTTTTTTTTCTTTTCTTTTTTTTCTTGACTGGTATAGTCTACAAGCCTAACAGATACTTTTCAGTTATTTTGAAAATGAATCAGTATTTTTTGTTACTGCACATTCTCTTATGCTGATTCATGCTCGGTACAAAGGGTGTACTTTTGTCTTTGCTTTATGACACTACAGTCATCTTATTGAATTAGTATTTCCATCTTGTTTTCATTGTTTCTTTATCATATTAATTATTTGTTAAATTTGTCATATAGTAGTGCTGGCAAATGTTTGCCTCATCTTGCAGTGAAACTTGATGTTATGTGCTGACGAAACACATAACAATGTGCTTTCCATGTTGAGACCTCTTACTCTGAAAAATGCAAAGAGGAGTTATAATGTGCTGTATGACTATCAGAGATAGTCTTCTTACTATCTTGCCATAGTAGAATAAAAATTATTCAGGGCTTCATCCCTGCTAAAGCTTTGCTACAGATTGCTCTCACTGCGAAAAACACAACCATGCAGTGGACTACTTTTCAGTGACCTAGTTCCCTTCATAACAGTTTACAGGCGTGGGTTTTGGGCTGCACATGTTACAGCAGCAGTTGTGATTGCAATACAAAAGCCAGTGTGGAATTCCTCTTGAATATAACAAAGTTAGTTCATTCAATTCAATAAATATGGTCAAAGAATGATACAGTGTTTTGGGGTTTAACTGTTTAAAATGTACTGTAGGTGTAAAGGGAACAGTCACAATTTATCCTAAGGAAGTTGAGAGGAGATGGAGAGAAAGAGAGAGGCAGGAGGGGGAAGGGAAGAAGCACGTGGTAACCAGCACAGTCTCATCATCCTCTGTGCAGCATTTGTGTTTGTGAAGCACAGCAGCCATTTTGGTCTGCAGCCCTCTTTGTCTGCTGTAAAAAGGTGAAAATAGAAAACTGAAACTATTATGTCAGGCTACATTTAAGTGCACTGTAAGTAACACAGACAGAGAGACTGAAGTATGTAGAAAAAATAAGTAGAAAACCAGCAAAACCATAAAGCTAGAGATAAATGTTGTATAACAAACAACTAGAGGCTGAATCTGACTGAACAACAAATGCAGTTACACAGGACAACTGAACTAAATTATATTGAAATCTAATTAATCTGTAATTAATTATTCAGTATCTTGTGAGCATTACATAGCAACTGAGTGGATTTTCTTCTTTCCACATGATCCTATGTAAGTTTTTTTTTTTTTAAATATGATAGTTCTGTGCTGTTTTGGCACAAATAACCCTGTTATTATTGCAGCGCCTGTCATGAGAAAAATAATAACTGACTTTTCTTTTCTCCACATTTGGTGAAAATTAGACTTCACTTTAGATGTAAGGTTCATAGTGCTTTTTTTTTTAATATTCTGGTTATTGCATGAGTGGTGACTTACTATTGGCATAACGTAATTAAAGATAATCCTTCAGCAGTTCTGTTTGTTTCATGTTCTCCACTTTTGAATGAAAGTTGTGGATCTTTATTGTCTGGTGTCTATAGTCTGTTTTGTTTTAAATATATATTGTTATTTATATATACTTATATCTTGAGGTCAGGGTTTGTGCATATAAAAATCCAAGTTCAAAAATCTCAAACCATGAGGTTAATTGTGTTAACCCACATACCCTCTGGAAGCAGTCTGCCATTATTATACGCCTACATCTGTGTCTGCTTTACCTGTTTTTAACTGTCTTTACTCCATTATGTCTTTCCTGTTTATGCTGGTGGCATTTTTTACTGAGTGCCATAAATTCTTTTGTCTCCTTAGGGGTCAAAGCTCACAGAAATGTCTTTGCAACCACTTAAATCATTCAATGAGTTTTATACCATTTACTAAATCCGTATGTTCTTTTATCCTTCTCCTTTTTAAGAACCCTCCCTTGAAGCTGCCATCAGCCATTTTAGAACCTTCAAACCTACACAAACCCTTGGTTATTACTTTGTTAAACTTCCTACTAGCCACAAAACTTTAATCACATGCAGAAGCTCTTGGTTCCCACAGATCTAAGCTGTTTCTATGTGTCCTGACTTCCTTGCCAGGCTGTCTGGTGAGCAGCTGTGTGCTCATGTTTATGCCTCTGGGGACTATCAACACATTGTGTGTTGTCTTTGAAGATGAGGATGTATATATTTAAGTCCCCTGTTGTATTTCTTTTACAGTATTGGCCAGATAGCTGAGATATTGGGGACTTATAAGTATGTCATAATATCCTTTGGGCAGACAGTGTAATATATTGAACATGATACTAACAGGGAAAAGATAAAAGCTACAGATCTCTCAAAAATAATGCTAAAAAAAACCCAGTGTGTTCTGTCCCTGTGAGAGAGTTCATTTATTGCTTAATGGAAGTATACACCTTTAAAATTTGCAGTATATGGGTAAGAAATTTGAGAAAATATATTAAAAAGCAAGCACACATAAAGTGTACATATATTTATTTTAACCATTCAAATTTAATTATTAACTTAAGTTAAAGTGGTGTGAAATTGTAGCTGGACGCCACTCTTTATCAGTTATTCTGTCTACAGCACTCTTTCATTTTCCTCCTGATCTCGTTTTCTGCATCCCTCCCCTCCCCCTCTCCAGCTGCACCACTCTGCTGCAGAGAGAGGAAAAAAGACACACAGAGAAAGGGAGAGGAAGATTGCTCAATGTAGGACATTTTGTCCAGTCTATAAAAAGGAATAACAAACCATTGGGTGTTTTTTCATCTCTGTGTTTGGCTGCTATGTTTGTGACAAGAAGAAAAATCTCTTTTGTCCCACTTTTCTGCCAATTGCCAAGAGATTTGTTTGTACCCAGCAGTCTATAAATGTCTGCTTTATCTGAACATGTTATGAGTGTGAATGTGCACGTGTGTGAGAGCATCATTTCCCATCTCCTCTTCTGCTGGCTATTCATCCTCCATATTGTTTTTTCTAGCTCCTTTTTTTGCTATCCCTGTTAGGCTGCAGGAAGCAGGGTGGGATGCAAGTAAAGGAGGTGGGATGTGTTACCATAGCAACAAGCTGACTCACGGGCAGGACTGTACCATTTTTTATGATGCCACAGGGGTTCAGCAGCAGATGTACCCTCTGGTACTTACTGGCTTTTTAGATTTGTGGCTAGAATGAGGAAAGGAAACACCCCTGTTATGGGAAAATAGGTGCAGCATCCTCAGACCTTGGGTGGCTAATGATGGAGAAAGGGGAGGGAGATTGGGCTGTCATGGCTGTTTGTGATATTTTTTCTAATCTGTGCTACCCTGTGTGTTTTCTCACAACCCGTTTCAGCAAAATGTTGTCTCTGATGACTGTAATTCAACTGTGAATGACCCACTGAATGACCTGATTTCTATTTTATTTTTTTTTGTATGGCTTTTTAAAAGGAACAACAGCATTTTGGTGTCCTTTTGTCATTTCTTTGTGCACTGGCTGAGCTGTTTTGTGTTTCTAAGCAACACTGATCATGTATTACTTCCTGAAATGTGTTCATATGCATAAATGGCAAGGTTATATAATGTACAGTTTAATGTATAATCCCAGTGTAATGAAAAGCAGTTTATGCTTTGCTTTGTCTTAGAAGCTCAGAGCTCCCCCGCTAAGATACTCATCACACATGTCAGATGTGACAAACATGGGGCACAGTGCAAAGAATCTCATTAATATGGCATGGATTTAGCTCGCCATCGCCTTGAGGCCCTCTGCTGTTGTTATGGGGGTAGTGGCAGTTTTTCCACCAGTGCAGTGATGTGATTTGATTCCTTTGACCTATTATCCCTCAGTAATGATCACACTGGTGTTCCTATTTGGGCTAAAATGGTTGTTGTAGTATCCAAGCATGTATGTGCTTCTGTTGAAAGAGGTTAGCTGATTGTTTTACCTGTAAATTGTTTCATGAATACTGATCAAAATGGATATTTTAGCTAAAACTGCTGTGACAATGGTCTGTTTACTGTTATTACATATCTAACAGAGATTATTTTTATGTTATATCACCTGATTTATTTTCTGTTTTTTACAATAGTATCATCTGTTTTGGTTTTGATTTTTGTTAAACTAACAATATATATATACTTTAAGATTGTATCTGTGAATATCCCTTCTCTCTCCTTCACTTTCATACTCACATTGGATCTTTTTATTAATACATACTTCAGACTCTGAGTATTATATTGATACCATGTTCCAGTCTTTTATCATTTAAGGTTACAGCCTCCTTAATGCTTAATACTGTTTGAAAATACGGCACTTATTTTTATACATTTTTAAGATGGTATGAGGAAAACTTGTATCATGCTTTGTATTTGTTTTCTTTTTTCTGTCTTTTGATGTTTGGTACAGTACATTGTGATGAGCATTTAATCATATCATTACTTCCCGTGTAGAAATTTAATAGTTTGTGCACACACAGAGCAGATAACACAGTCTATCTGAATAAATAGTTATTACACTGTTATTCACTGCACATCATTATAACACCAGTTTATAGTTAGTTAGTTAGTACGATTAGTACTTTATGACTCACCACACAATCTTTTCACCCTGTTTTTTTTGGGTTTTTTTGTTTTTTTTGTTTTTTTTTGTAATGGTAAGTATGCTGGTTACCGTTCTCCCCACAGCCAAACTCTGGATAAAGACACCAGTCTAACTGATATCTTGTCTCTCTTGTTTTTCTCTTTCATGTTTTCTTTCCACTCATTGCGCTGCGCTGTTCCTGTTTCCTACCTCAATCCTGTCAAATCATGACTCACCAAATAAGGTAAGAAATATTTTTTATTCTTCTTGTACACTATTGCCATCAAAGACATACATCAGTGCAAATTATTCTGATTAAACAAGCAGGACAGAGTACTGATGCACTCACACAGGCACATCTTTTCAATCACATACAAAAACAGACTTTAAACACAAAATGGAACAATAACTTATTTTGCTGCAGTGTCCAAACACCACATAAGCAGATAATCATTCTTTGTTTGTTTGTTTTTGGGGGTTTTTACAAGCAACACATCTCTTTGCATACCTCACAAAACATTTACCTCCACTGATTCAATCAGGCATCCATGGATGTGGCTTTTGTGACATCTGAGCACGTGTGACGGTGTGACTGGTTTATTGCTTAAGTAGGTTATCAATAAAACATAATTTGATTGTTGACTGGGGGCAAACACTTAATTACATTAATGCGCTCATAATTTAAGATCTCACTATAGATTAGTAAGCCATCAGCTCCGTTATAGATTTTAAAGGCCTCAAAGTGTTTTACATTTAAATAGGATATTTGTGTAAGCTCAGTATCTCTCACTGTAAACAAGTTAATTTGGTTTAAGGAATGTATTAGCAGGGAAGACCAGCTGCTACAGATCTCATGCCAGAATGAAGGTGCACGGATTATGCTGTCCAGTACCAAGAACTTTAGTTACTGGATTGATACTCTGGACCATCAACCACTATATAAATAAGAAACCATTGCATCATAGTGATTAAATAGGATATTGCAATCCAAATGATGAAGTATAGCTCAAGTAATAGGACAATAACCTACTAATGATGGCAATGTCTGTCTGTTTAGAATGATCAATTATCACTAGCTTGTTTTCAGTATTCTATTACCAGAAATTCACTCAAACTTAGTTAGGAGATATCAAAATAAAGATCAATAAACTGTTCTGCTGATTCAGCGCCTGGAGTGGGTGTATTGGATTTTATTTCATGAGGTGTCCTGTTTATGTTGCATTACACAGATAGGTATGGCTTTTATCAAGCCTGCCTTATCCTCCTAGGACCTGGCGTCCACATATTTGGACAACACATTTTGGGTTATTTAGACCAAAATACTCAATTTTGCTCCACAAGGGTCTGATATTCACTTATGAGGACATTATATTGCTGCTGTTCGATCGAAATTTCATACGAATATCCTCATATGTGGATCTAATTTTTCCTAGAAACAAAAATCAGGTAAAAAAAAATATCTGGTAATTCTTTGTCTTTACATTCATCAGGTCCCAATCAGCCCAAATAGCGAAGAGAAATTAAAATTGCATCCCATGAAAGAGTTCGGGTCTTAGGAGGTTATAGAACGCAGGCTTGCCTCTCTTCTGATATAGAAGAGGGTCCAAAGTAAGAGAAATATGCCACAGGGTCACAAACTGTTCCCGCCAAAAGGACTATAAAGTTGTCACAACACCTGCCTACAAATAATTAAAGGTGCTGCTTTACAGTAATGGTATTTACATGACTTAATGCATTAAAAAGCATTATTTTTTTCATGTGGGGTCACATGATCTATCAGAGGGGCATGAATTAATAATATACTCACATATCTCTAAATGTCAGAACAATGCACTGATCAATACAACATGTAAAGGATTTTAGTCATGATTTCTAAATATTAATCATGTTCAAGTCTTCTTTGTTGTCAAATCTGCAGTTGATGGCATGAGTAAAAACAATTCAGCAGCAAATATCTGCATTTATTAATAATCTAGTTAATGTAATCCTGATTAACAAAGGATGAATAAAAATAATATGGTGTTTTAAGAGTGATTATTTAAAAATGGAAAATGGTCTCAGAAACCTGAATATACTGGGCTTTAATAGAATGTGTCTGCAACTCTAAGTATAGAGAAGTTCTGCAATAAGTATAAAAACATACAGTATCATGTTTTGACATAAGGAGAAGTGCCTTGGAAGATTCCACAGATGTATATTATTCACATTTGGTGATTTTTACTTTTTAAAAGTGTAAAGAAATGTTCATATATGTACATCTGAAACTACTATTGAAAATTACATATTATAGTGAACTCCAACTAAACAAAAAAAAACTTTGCATTAAAAACATTTAAGTTCTCAAATAAAAATAAAAACTACACTTCTGAAATAAAACAACTGAGCAGATGTCAGTGTTTTTCTTTTTGTTAAGTTTTTGTTTTTGTTGAAATTTGTCATTACAGTCCGAGATGCATGTGCTTTTTTAAGACTTTGTACATCTACATGCCAGTGAGTCAACTACCTTCAAAAAGTGTTGTATTATATTTGTAATAGTTGTTCTGAATAGCTTAAATCATACCTCTGTTAAATGCCCTCCATATTATTATACTTCAGAAGACTAAAAGTAAGAATGAAGCTACTGAGAACTAAGCTTAAATCTTAAGCTTAAATCAGTAAACAATAAACTGAAAGGAGAAACTTTGGAAACTAACGTAAAATAAATGGAATTGAAAACTTGAACTTTATTTCATTAAGCTACAGTTAGTCAATGTAGATTCATAGTAGTAGGTATACTACTACTGTCATTAGTCTTTCACTGGTATTATTTAATGAAACCTGAGGTAATATTTCCATATTTATATAGTGACTATATAGGAGAGTATCCAGCTTTCCATCCTGTGTGTGATGTAGAAACTGATCCATTGATCAGCATTAGCTGTGTACTGTGTGCTGGACAGTGAACACATGGAATATGGGGATTTTTAAGAGTGATTTCATTTGCAGAACTTTGCTTCCAGTTGTGTAAATCACAATTTCACTTTTAATAAATGTCCTTGCAGATTTGATTCAATAACTTGAATTTACTAGCAGCTTAATACCAACCACAATAATTTAACTTTTGTTGAACAAGAACTGGTTTCAGAATTTTTAAGTTATCTTATGTCTCCGAGCCTTGGTTTTGCCCCATGACTAAATACCATAATATTAATATAACATTTAATACTTTATGTGGCCAGATATTTTTTAAATAAACATCTAACCATACATTTTAAGCTTTTTATTTTACTGTTCTTTCACCTTTTATGTTTATGTTTACATTTATTTATTTATATAGGACATTTTATTACGACAGTAGTGTTAGCCAAAGTGCTGTACAAAGATACAAATTACAGGTTAAAATGACTTAAAATATTGATACTAAGTGACAAGTATCAGATAACATCAATGCCAAATAACAGTTAGCCAAAAAACACACACACATGTAGATAATGTGTGCTGTAAACACACATTATCTACATGTGTGTTTACAGCAGTAAAATTTCATGGGTTGTGCTTGTGACGCAGTCTAGTCCTGTGTATTTTTGTGTACAGCTGAAAAAAATATCGAGTAGGCTGAGGTTTTATTTTCCAGGCCCGTCTTCAGTGGGAGCCTTGTAAGCTGGCTGTCTCTTCAGCAGCATGCAGCAGCAGCAGTTGGCCGCCTGTGTGGCGCTGTCCACACTGGTGGTGCTGAAAATAGCTCCAAAGAGCTCCCCCTCCTCCTTCTCTCTCACACTGACTCTCTACATCTCCCTCTGTCGCCCACTTCTTATTAGAGAACACGACTACTTCCAATACTACAGCTTTACTCTTTCTTGTTTTTCGTATCTGTAGGTATTTTTAATTGATGTGTTTGCAGTTTTTGTTAAGTTTTGTACAATATTTAATATTGAGGGTTGTATTTTAAGCGCATAATGGCTATTTTCAGTAAAGGGATGGCGCACATAGATAGGGATGTCTATAAAAATCTCTAAAATTATTTGTGAATAGTTTTAAGTGTAGTATGAGTGTAGCATGATGCTCGCTCTCTATTAGTGTGTGTGAGAGAGAGAGGATCAGGCTGTGTTCATATGGTGAGACAGAGAGAGAGAGAGAGCGGCTTCCCACGTCATCAACGCTCTCCTCCCCTCGCACTTGCTCTACCGACCTCCATACGGGTATTTTACGTTGGCTGCCGTCAGAATTATTTCTCTGAGGCGTGAGTTACTGTCTGCAGGCTGCACTAGCTTGCTCTGGCCACAGGAAGGCAACGAAGAGCCTTGTCTGCCACAAAAGCTAGTGCATGCAGGCAGGTACATACAGGCAAGATGATTAACAAGAGTAAGATACATGTATCAATGGATTAATGCAAATCATTATATTAATAATTTTGAAGTGATCACTCACTGAGTAGCTCCGATGACGCTATACATATTCATCTATCAGCTATTAATAATAGCATAAAAAGATAGAAATATAATCACTGGATTATGTAGAATTATATTTATAGCCCCCAAAAAACATTGTAAAGATGACTGCAGATGCTGGATATACGGTTTCATTCATAGTAACTAACGATGTTTGATAATGTGTTTAATAATGGGAAATTCGATTATTTTTTTGTGGCTCTTGCTTTTGCGTCACTCCTTTGAAGATGTTCAGTGATGCCATGATTGGTGGAAATAGCTGTACTGCTCCCACCAATGAAATCCCGAGCTGTACAAAGAGATCTACTCCGTCTCACCGAGTAGCATCACCCTCTTAACCGTTACAATGTTCTGCACTGGAGGGGGAGGATGCATATCCAGACACAAAGCATGACTTTCACTGTTATGTCTGAGGACGCATCTACCTTGGATTATAAACCTTCTATACTTAATCGGTCGAAAAGTTGGGACTGGAGTGAAAAGATATGGGATATACTGAACGTGAAATGATGTGGAACAGATTACCGACATGGCAGGTGTTTTTGTGGTGGCATCATTTCTTTCTTTTATGGACTACAATAGACGGACAGACTCGCTACAGCATACCAGAAGAACTGAAACAGGGCTCTGTGGTAGGAAATATAGCCAAAGATTTGGGTTTGGTTGTGTCTGAACTGCATAGGCGTAAATTGCGGTTAACCTCGGAAGCTGGTAAGCAGTATTTTAGTGTGGACTTGGGGAAGGGAGAACTGGTGGTCACCGATAGAATAGATAGGGAGGAAATGTGTGGGCAAAAACCATCGTGTTTATTGCCTCTGGAACTAGTTATTGATAACCCTCTACAGCTGCACAGAGTCGAAATTGAAATACAGGACACCAATGATAATTCTCCTAGTTTTCTTACAAAAGAAAAGGTGGTAAAAATTGCAGAGCTGGTAAATCCAGGTGCTCGATTTCCTTTAGAAAGTGCGCAGGATCCCGATGTCGGCGTTAATTCTGTGCGTTCTTACATGCTAACCAAAAACGACAATTTCAAACTGACTGTTAAAAATCACAAGGACGGAAGGAAGATCCCTGAATTAGTGCTTGAAAAACCTCTTGATCGAGAAAAGATGCCTGTACATAATCTCATCCTCACCGCTGTAGATGGTGGAGATCCGGTGCGTTCAGGGACATCTGAAATTACAGTTATAGTACTTGACATCAATGACAATGCGCCCCAGTTTGAAAAACAAGTGTATGAGACTAATGTTAGTGAGAAAGCAACACCCGG